>NC_056739.1:688033950-688366450 GCF_019279795.1 Protopterus annectens | reverse complement strand
ATGATGTAGTTAGTGTTATATCACTAGGTAGCAGATTCCAGCTCCTTCCTGCTGTATTAGTAAATAGAGAGTCACCAGCTGTGTTATTAGACTTTGTTAAGCTGGCAATGAGTTTACTAGAAGAGCGAAGGGAGTTGAGATTATTATATGGGATTAAAAGTTTTGAGAGTATAGGGGTATTATTGGGTTGGTACGGTATTTTGTGGGCAATAGTGAGTTGGGGGATTAACAGATGGTTTTGAAATTCCAGCCAGTCTAGTTGCATCAGGTTAGAACAGTGGTGAGTTCTAAAGGGATTTCCAGTAACGAATCTGGCAATATTATTGTAGCAAGTTGCAAGTTTGTTAAGGTTAGTTTTCTTAAGGGTTGTAAAAATAGCTGAGGCATACAGAAGATTTGAGATTAGATGGGAATGGGCGATCTTGGCTCTAGCTGATGTGGTTAAGAAAGACTTAATTCTATATAAGGATCCTATTTTTCTGTTGACTATTTTAATGGTGTTAATATGTTGATCAAAAGAGAGATTATTGTCAATGGTTATTCCTAACAGTTTGGTAGTAGAGTCAGGTGAGATGACAATGGCATTATTTGAAGAGATTGTGAAGTCTAAAGGGGAGGACCTAGTAGTTGGGGTAAAGAGAAGGAGTTTATTTTTTTGGCATTAAGTAGGAGGTAACGTCTGGTACGTTTCTACCGTGTTGAAGGTGTTTTGAGTAAGGGAAGAAAGTTCAGTTGGAGAGGAAGCTGAGCAAATAAGGGTGGAGTCATCTGCATATTGAATGCAGGTCGCTTGAGGAATTGCTAAATGGAGATCATTAATGAATAAAGAGAAAAGAAGTGGTCCAAGAAAGTAGACTTAGCAGATCAACAATGTTACTCCCACTGGTAATATCCTGCCTGTGGTGTGAGTAGCAGTGCTTTGCTCACTCCTGCCCAGCTGGGTATGACATACACTGACAGCGCTATATAATACTGGGGTTGCCGTTGATTCCCTTCTCATTCTTTTTGTATGCTTTATTATTATTATTATTATTTATTATTAATTTAATTTATTGTTACGTCAGTCTTTCTTCATATATATATATATATATATATATATATATATATATATATATATATGTATGTATATTATATATCTGTATATACTTATATACATTTCCTATGCTGCGCACTGCTTAGACCCGTGCAAGTGCACTCAGACTTGCTTACTGGTACTTATATGTGTTTACTGCTGCTTATTTGTGCTTACACCTGCTTACTAGTACCTTATTCATTATGACAGTGCCACTTTTCTTGAATGATATTTAATTTAAATATCTCATGCGATACTCTTATGTCAGTTTTACGGCAAAACGACATTCATTCCACATGGAAAATGATATGTGCTATTGTTGGGCTCAAACTGTGAATACCTGTTTGTTAGGCGGATGCTCTAAACACTACACTATTAACATTTACGTTGATTCCACATGTTTTTCTCTATTTGAATGAATATGATGTGTAAGCTATACTTGGCGGAGGGCAGCAACATGCAAACATGCTGCGCTTTACTTACACCTTTGATATTGCAGCAATTCAATGTATAATAGAGACACAGGGAATCTAATTGTGAAAGTTGTAGAGACAGGGCTCAACATTCCACTAAGTGCTTGTGTGTTTACTACTTTGATTTTATTTCACTGTTTGTGGACACTCTTGTATGCTTAGCATACATTTTGGTATCCACGGACACTGAATTACTCACTTACTATTAGGGGCGGGCTCCACTAGTAGGCATAGTAGGTTTTGCAAGTGTTGGGGCATGTTTATGCCTCTGTACAGCACTTGTACACACCCCTTGCACTCACACATGTTTCCTGTGCACCTCGAGGGTGTGGCGGAGTGCCCTCAAACATATTCATGTGGCGCTGCTGCGCCATCTGTAGTGAGGACGCTTGGCACAAGGCTAAAACCGCCCTTGCACCAAGCTTCTTGAATCCCGGGGACTATGTTGGTAGGTTGCAGTGGGCAGAAAAACAGCTCTATACAAATTGTAATTGTGTTTAGCCAGCTAGAAAATGCTCTGTTTGAGGTTCTTTTTTCCACCCCCCCAAAAAAAAAAAATGCAAGGGCTGTTCAAGAAGCAAGTACTAAGTGACCACATAGCAGACTTCAGAAGTAAATTCTACCTTTTAAAGTGGTAGGAACCAGTGTTATAGTTACTGAAAACAATTTTGTTATTGAAGAACTGTTAAACCCCTGTGCATAAATGTGGCTTTAGTCAAAAGATCCTTCTAATAGAAAAAAGGGTTACTCTGAGGAACTATAAAAACCTCATGCCTATACAGGGATTTATTCTGGAAGGATCCTCATGGCTGAGTGAAGGATTACCTGAAAGAAGTGAAAGTGGTTTTCTGGTTGTTTGTTTGCCAGTGAATTATAAGTATTGTGTGCACTGAACTACAGCTACTTAACCCAATGGAAAATGGAAAAACTACTCAGGACCTTAGAGAGCTTCAACAACGCCCTCTACTGATCAATACCTGCTTAAACTGCAACAAAAGGTTTCCACTCTGGTGAACCAGCACAGTTCTCTGGGAGTCACAAACATCAGTATCTACCTGGTGGTCTTCATAAGACACGGCTTTAGATAGATGGCCCAAAGTTGTCCAGGCCAGAATTCTGTCTTAACACCTAAAGATTCACTGATGGCATACATGGACTTAGAAGATGCTAATGACCAGGACTACGAAAAGCTTAAATAAGAAATTTTACAAAGAGCTAGAGCTTCACAACATATTCCCTGAAGTGTTCACAACTATCATTTAGTATGAACATACAAGTACAGACAGAAAAGGCTGAATAGAAAAGGCTGACATTGCATATTTTAAAAACTGGGGCTAGTAGTCTTGTATAAACATTATAAATAAAATTTTGAAAACCTTAATAGACAAATTTAAAAGCGAACTCAGCAGTAATATGAGAAGGTGGGCATTTCAGAGCAACTCTAAATATTGTGAATATTTAAAAGGTAACTGTCTTGTAATATAAGGAAGTGAGTATTCTAGAGTGACCTTCTTCTGAATGCCTAATTGATTTACTAGAGCATCAATAAATGTTAACTGAAATTGCAAACTCTATGTTAGACAAACATGGAGCAATGTGAAAGAACACATTAGCATATTGATTTGCCTGCAAACAAGAAAAAAATGACACCATCTGATGATGTATTTTAAATGTTGAAGTTAAAGGCATAGCGGTCAAGTACTACACATTTGGTAACAACAACACTATGCCTGTAAAAACTATTAATGTTAGCCAACAAATTGTACCTAGAAGCACTCCTATGGAGTGTAATAATGTTTAGCTTTTATCTACTGTAAGTGCAGATACTGTTTTCTGCCAGTGTATTGTTATTAAATTTGTGAAATGTAACATTGCAGTAGTGGAAAAGTAGCTAAAAATTTCTGTTAAAAAACTTTTAAAACTGGAAACTTTTGTTCCGTTTTTATAATAACGTTGCGGATGAATTTTATTTTCCTTAACAAGGAAATGGAGTTGAATAACAGCGTAACTAGTCTATGACTCATATTCTAATTATGGACTTGGCCTCCATTCAAATCAGCTGGACAAAGTATTAGCCAATCCATAACTCTTATTCTAATTAGGGACTTGGTCTCCCCTCCAACCAGCAGGATCAGCTGTAAACCAGTCAGGAACTATAGCCTTAACCTTAATCATAAGGACATTTTCAACTACACCCCCTTGTTTAGGGTTATTTAAACAACTAGAACTGTAATGGTTTTTCATGAAGAAACATTTTATCTGATGAAGTCTGATAGAAGAAAGTTCTCATTACCTTGAATAAACTGAACAACTGAAAGCTCAAAGAAGAACTGATTCGTGTTTTCATTGTTTGATTTTGAGAATGTGCACATTTTGCTCTGATTAGCTGTCTGCCTGGAAAATACTTACAGAAATACAACAGTGGATTATTTCAAAGAAAGAGAGTTTTCCTTTTGTTTTTACTTGGTGGTCCTGGGGATAACCAGCTATGCCACTTGGTTTGGGGAGCCTATATGGGGACCCACTCCAAAATAGGTGGCCTACAGTTTGCATTTCTCTTTGTGGAAGTGAGGGACAACCAGTGTGTGCAGTCCATTGCACATCCTTTTTCAACTCTGCAAGTCAGGCATCAGCAAGGAATGTGGTAGGACTTGATTTCAGAACAATTCCCCAATGACTGGCTTAATGACCACCCCTCCTGGTCAATACCCCAGTGATAGACAATGAATGGGCAGATTAGTCAGGAGGGGCATGATGATCAGTGGAGGGGCAGTGAAAAAGACAATAAAAAGATTTAAAAACGTAAGTAACAGTGTACTATTTTTCAAACCAGTACTAATAACTCTGGATTTTTCAGAAACAATTCTTGGTATGCATAGACCTCTGAAGTAGGCCTGAGAAATGCTATTCAGTGACAGAACTATATTGTCTTGTCAGAAAATTAAGCCCTCATAACCCTAAAATACTACTTGTTATAGGTACATATATTGTACTTATTATGGACCATGTCTCCTTACAGTGGCTGCATAAGCAAAAGGACTGCAACTCTAAACTGTTCTGGTGGGGTTTAAACTAACAGCCCTATAAACTTCAGATCCAGCAATGCCAATGACACAGTCACTTAAATATGGGTGGGTTGTTATTGACCTGCACCTTATCTGCGACTGCAAGAACTGGGGGGGGTGCTGTGCTTGGGGGCATTTGACATACTGACTGCAGTAAGTAAGGACCCTTTTCATGTGGTTGATTTAGTATTTCAACTACTGATCAACTAGCTTCATCATTACCTCTGCCAACTCCTTCCATATTACAAACTGTGTACCTATGGCAATGCAGTAATTGCAATCCCCTCTGAGAAGCAACTGACAAAGGCACAGGTGAGGCAAACTGGCCACCCCCACTGCACCCAGTAGGATATCAGGTCTGAAACCAGGTGAACATCTTACAGGAGAAGGCTGGTAATGGTGGTGGTGGAGTTGTCCTGGGTTACGCCACTGGCACAGTCGTGATGTATGCTGTATAAAATGGAAAGACAGAAATAAAACAAAACACACAAATACACACACACACACACACACACACACACACACACACACACACACACACACACACACACACACACACACATGCACACACACACACATGCACACACACGCACACAGACATAGACATGCACACACACATATACACACACACACACACACACACACACACACACACACACACACACACAAGGATAGAAACAAAGTAGTAGGAGATTAAACATGCATTATTATTAAGGATGTGACATATGACGTATCATAGATGATGTATAGGAAACAGCATGCAGTATGCCACAGTGACACATAAGAAACTTCTGCTGATCTTTATTATCACCTGGCCCTGCTGTAGGATGTGCAGGCATGTGTACAATGTCACAGGTACCTGTACCTTGACTGTGTCTGCAGGTATGTATGATGAGGTGTTAGCAAGGTAGTTTTGTGTGCAAAAAGTCATGGCCTCAGTATGGTGTAATGTGTATGTGGACTCCCTAAAGGTACCCTAAGTACCCTACATGAAAGTGGAACTCAATAGCACACATAAGCTTAGATATATATATATATACATATATATATATATATACATACATACACACATTAGGAGTGGGGGGAGTGGGAATATTACCAAAAGGGAAATCTGTTGGACTGAACTATGGGAAAATTGTTGTCCATTGGATCACATCCAACAAACAATATGCGTCCACAGCATTGTAATAACATAAAACTGGACCCCCCCACACACAAAAAAATGCTTCCCACAGTAACTACCCATACATGAAAAACACACATAGTTATTTCTCCTCCATCCGTTATCAACTATCAGCCCCCCCCAAAAAAAAAAGAATATCCTGTCTAATACAGTATGTTCGGCTATAGCATCCAACTACACAGGTGATTGATAAATATTAGTACAACTGGCAGATCCACCTATATCATTAGGGAAAATTCCAGTGAAAGCTATGCTTGTGATAAGTGTCCTACATGACAGTGTGTGAATAACAGTACCTACAAGTGCAAGGCTTTGTTTTCCTGTTTTAATAGCTGCTACCCACATAAAATCTCAGGGGTATCTCTCAAACTCAACCCACCCTACTAACTCCAAAAACTAAACTTCATTGTATTGACCATGCGTTCTCTATCCTAGCACCTAAACTATATGTCTCCATTTCTCTTTCAGTCAGAGATGTTCAAAAGTCCTCATACTTCACACTACAGCTTAAGGAATAGCTCTTCACCCAAGCAAAGTGCAGCTGCATTCAAACAGGTCACATTACATGAACGCCGCAGCTCTCTTACACCCCTTTATCCCTGTTTCATCCTTTCTTATCTCATCTTGTCATCCCCTCATGTACTGCTTGTCATTCATTCTACCTCCCTCTTTTCTTGGCATCTCTCACACTTCTCTCCTTTCCACTCATCTTCCCGCTGAATGCCTGTCTCACCATTTCTCTGTCTTCTCCCTATGGTATCCTTTCCTGTGACTATTCTTGTTTGCCTTTTCTAATGTCTTCATACGTCCCTATATAATGATATGCTGCTATCCCTGTAGCATAAATCATCTCAGTCATCATGGCTACATCTTATCCAAAAAGTTCTACTAAGTATAATTTCATTTTCCACCAATGTTTTGACATTACTTCATTAAGCAGTTACAGCTATAAAATTGTTATGACAACCATGCAGTTAACTTCCTGTATGAATGAACTGAGTATCTTAAAAAGATAGCTACAATTACTTCTCCTTGAAATATGTAGGAGGCAGTGATCTAACAAAATACAAGTCTACAGGCACATACTCCGGCAGTGTGTACACATAACTGGCAGCTGTATAATGAATCCTACCAAATATATCAAAAAGCATACACACTCCTTTAACTGAATGGCTTGTCCAGTTTACTCTGGTTTAGGAGGGTGTTTGCTTGAGAGTTCCTCCTAAGCTACAGTGCAATAAAAAACAAAATCCTAAATTAGACATCCAGTACTAGCATATATAAATTACAAGACAAATTAAAGAACAGTCATCTTTTAGAAGTACTTGTCCCTTCTAGCTAAAAATGCCTCTACAGGTTACTGTATTGGTTCTGCAACTGCTCATCAGGGTGAGGTATATTAGTGACATTTGACACTGCCCTGGCAAGACTCTGACAGGCATTCACTTTATACTGAGGACCTCAGTCAGTTAATCCTTATGGTCTGTATGCAGCTAGTGTAGGAAGATATCGCACTTCTCACGCCACCATGTGGAAGCCCCGCTAAGCTCATGCACATTGAAAGCCATGGCCATTCACAGGCCACATTCCAGAGAACTATGGTAGCCCTTCCACAGTCATGCATATATGAGTTTTTCAGCATGTGATGGTACACAACATCAGGCAGCTAGTTAGCATAACCAGTAACAGTGCTGCCATTGCTTAGTGCTCAAAAGCGTGACATGGCATCATGGTGTTACGGTGTAAACTCTGACAAGGAAAGTGTGTACTAGCTTTGTATTACTTAACTGCTGTAGCAGTTTTGCTCTTTAGTGCCTCTGTAGGATATAAAAGGAAAACACATCTCTGCTTGCCCCAAATGTGTGAAACACAAACCACACTTGCTCGATCTTTGCCTAGATGGTGTGTCATCTTGGTTGGCAACTGCCCGGTGAAGGGAGCAAATGGGCTGAAAGACTGACAGAGTCTGATGGACAGCAGGCTAAGACATATTGGATTTCAGATATAGGTACAATTATTTACTTATCTATTTGTATTTGATTACCAGGAAAGTATGACTGGGCCAGTGGAAGCCTGATAAGAAAAATATCTCAAAAGTAAGATTACCTAGTGAAAATGTAATGGAAGTGTTTACAATTTTAGTACAAGAGGAGATGCTATACAATTCAATGACAGACAGCTGAGAAAGATGGGGAGAAAAATTCCACAGCATTAATATTACACAGTGAGAAAACATAGGAAGAATATTTGCAATTGCAGTGCAAAGGAGATTGTGAATACAAATTGTTTATAGCTGAGACAAAAAGAGACGTAATACAACAATCATGTACATTCGTGTCAGCTTTGAAAGTGATGTGTGCAACTTTATTTCAAGAAAGATATATAATGCAAATCAATTATTTGCATTTCAGCAGTAGCAGGAGTAATACAGGAAATAGGGTTTGAAAACGTGATGCCTAGCGAATGAAATTTTATACACAAAGAAATGAACTGGTTGCATACTTCTCAACTGCATACATCTTTGACTTCTGGTACACAGAGAGTTGAATACTTCTTTTAAGGTGCTGACTGTTAGGTTGTGGTATATAACTAAATGCTGCACATGCATGTGTCTGTATTGTTTTTATGCTCACCATTAATATTGTTTATTTAGCATACTGCTGTTTGCTTAAAACATTTATTTTCTCCATTTAATTAACAAACATTGCCAGTGACATAATAATCCCAAAGGCCATTCATGATAAAATTAGATGGAAGTTATATTTTGCTCCCCTTTCATCTATGCAGTTTGTAGGTAGTTATGATAATGCTTCCTCTGTAATCAGTGAGACTATTTATTTGGATGCGGGACTAGTATCTTTTATTCTACTGATACTGCACTATATCATTTTGGTCCTTTTCATACCCTCTGTTTGACGTAGTTTTGCACATTTGTAATATGAGTTCTGTTATTATTAGAGTGCATTAACTGCAATTATTATTATTATCTAGTCAGAAGCCAAGAAGGAGATTCTGAGGCTTTGAATGAATCAATGTATATGTTACACTGTTAACATTATATTAGTTAACAGTCTTAGCAGGTTTGATTCTTGCACATTCAATTGAAAGTACTGTATACATCTAGGTAGCAGGATTAGGGAAGGGAGTATTATCCAGGTTAGTGAATATTGTTATGAGAACATCTAGGTTAACCTATGATGACCCCATTTACAATCAGTTTACAATGAGGGTGCTTTTTTGTTCACATATACCCTTTTATTTGGTTGTGGATATCTTATGATGAACATGCCCCATGTTCTTCTGATACATTCCTAATCATGGCCATCTCTCACTGTTCTAAACAGTCCACATGCATACATACATATATGCATAAATATTATGCCTCTCAAGTTCTTAGTACAAGAAATCTTGACAAAGCCTAAAATAATGGGGGGACATAAAACCAAAATAGGGGCAGATTTTGTGATCTTAGCATGTATTTTCTGAAGAATGTTAAGCCTGAAACTCATATGTATGTCATTATTTACCAACAGCCACATATCACCACATCCACATTCACCTTCAGACCTGTGCCCACATCCTATATAAAACTACTCTTAAACTCAAACCAGGCTCTACTTCAGCTGATGACTTTCTATGTGAGTACCTTAAAATAGCAGCCAATATCATTGTAAGGACTGTCTCAGTCCTTATAGATAGGTCAGCCCAGAAATCCCACATTCCCTCCCTCTACAGAAAAAATACACATTATCCCTCTACACAAAAGGAGAAATTAACAGATATCACTAACTTTAGTTCAATAGCAATCTTATTCCCCCCTCTTCAAAATACTTGAGAATATATTCAAAGACAGTTCCTAAACTGTCTCCTGCAGGAAGAAATTAATATCCTCCACACAGCAAGGCTTCCGCCCCTCCCACAGTACTGTACTTCTAACTTATTCTTAATTCTATCTTATAAATACTGTCACTAAAGCTAGAGATAATGGAAAACTAGCCTCTTTCTTATTTCTAGACTTGTGTAAAGCCTTCAACATAGTTTGCCACAGCACACAACTTCAAATATCCTCCCTCAGCCCTTCCTTCTATGGTTGTCCAATAGGTATCAGTCAGTAAAATGGCATTCCACCCTTTTTCCATACCTCCAGTCACTGACGGTGTACTACAAGGCCCAATCCTTTGTCTCCTCCTCCTTAACATTCTCACTGTCACCCTCCATAACACAATAGGCCTCTCTAATGTAATACACAGATGTCTCCACACTTACATGCACATCAGACAACCTGGCACATCTCCAAAAAAATTACTCAGGAAACTTTAACAAATCACTGAAGCATGACTTTGCAACTTATAACTTATGCTCATACCCCCACTTCCAAATAAACTACTTTTCCCCATAAATCCTTCTGTCATGAAAAAAATAAAATATAAAATTCACTCTCTCTTAATAATACAACCATTGAAGTCACTTCTCATAGCAAATTATTAGGGATGATAGTGGATGATAATCTTAAATTGGACCTGCATAAACAAAATTGCATAAAAAGCTCACCAAAACTAGTAATGCTTCACAGAGCCAAACACTTTCTTACCAACACAACTAAAACTACACCTGCCACTACTTACCTCCTCCCCTCACTACTTTATGAAGCTCCAGTCCTTACACAAAAAAGAAAAATTGAATAATGCTATAATAAAGTGGCTAAATCTGCAGCAATAACTCCTTTCAGAACCCACCACTAAAATATCCCATCAAGTAACATATACATAGCTTCTTACCAGTTACAAAATTATCTAGCACCCATCTGCTTGTCCAGCACTAAATACCATTCTAATCAATTATGTTATTATGATCCAGTCACCAAAAACGCCTCTCTGTTCACAAACCTATCAAATTTTCTAGACATAGACTGTACTCGTACCATATTGCTAAGACCTGGAACTCCTTACCTGTTTCCGTCAGGTCACTACCCTCCTTCCAGAAAGACCTCCCAACCAAATCTGTCTCTGTTCTTGCTCAACAACAAGATACACTATACCCTAAATATGAACAAGTATGTATTCATACCTTACACCTCCTTTCTGCCCCTTCTTCACTCACTTTCTTACTTTAATCAATTTATCTCCCCTTATTCTCTATCTGAATATGCCATAGTCCTGTTTTTCCCACTTCCTATTGCAATTCCTGTTTGCATTGTACTAGTTTACCTTTAATTTCCCTAAACTGGCTAAAATTTCTGTAAACATTAAATCATCATGAAAGTTATAGCAAGTTATAATATGTTTTCATAATATGTGCAATTTGGTATAATTATTTAAACTGTGTATGCTTATGTATTATTTTTGAAGACTGTAAAATTAATGTTCTCAAAATGTTTTGCAATCCTTTAAAGCTTTTCTCCCCGAGCATTCACTTAAAATGGGTACCTACCCAGTAAGACTTCCTGGTAATCAGATGTCAATAAATAAAGAAGTAAATATGCACCACATTTAAGTTATACTTTAGCCTATATACTAATGGTCTGGTTTACCTCAGATTAATACCGTGCCTTGTTTTGCCACATTTCTTCAGTTTTTTAGTGGAATTGCTGCTTCAAGCTATCATTAAATACACACAAATCTCAGACATACAATTTTGGTTAAAAGTGTTTTTTGATTACGTCTTTCATGAACAATTTTATGATTTACTGTCAAATTCTTAAAGAGTAGGATATTCACTTTTATAAATGATTAATATGCGTATTCTGGATTTATATCATATCAGAAATTAAATATATATCTAAATTGTTTAATGTTTATATTTCTTCTTATCATTGCATTTTTTGTGTGAGTGGTATTGATTTATGGTTGCAATTTGTATTCTATGGAATTTTTCTCCCCGGGCCTCTGATGAAAATGGGTTTTTGCCCATTCGGACTTTCCCTGATAAACAACTATCAATAAACAAATAAATTTATATTAATGATTTTCATCAATAGGAATAAAACAATGATATCCAAATTTAGTAAACAATTTGTTTTTCAGTTTTTCCTTTATTAATTATTTGGGCATTAACTGTACCAGGGATGCAAGAGCATTTCAGGCTAGAATTCTGTATAGTATCAGATTAAAACTGATTTTAATGTGATTTGAATTACATTTCAAAGTCTGAAATAATATTTCCATTATCAAAATGAAAATGCTCCCCAAAATATTCTGTTATTAATAACTTTCTAATTAAAATAGATAACAAAAAAGCCTAAAATTATCTGCCTTGCCTTCTCTATTTGCGGTAACAAGATGGAAGTTATGTACTTACCATAGCACTAGATCCTTGTCATCCTATTCCATCCAATATGACTATTGGACAGGGAGCCACTTGTCGGATCCAGTCTGGCCTTCTGGCAGTGCTCTTATCTCAAGTTCCTTCAAATTTTTCCATCCTGTAATTCTCCTGTGCTATCCCTAACCTGAGATCATGTTTGCTGGCCAGGAGCCCCATACTACAGAATATAATATAAAGAAATATAATTAATGTGGTAGGAAAGAGAAACCATCCTGACTACTGATCTCTGACTTAAGATTACAGTTTGGCTTTGGAAAGGACAGAGGGATGTAGTCTTGGAAGGCCTAGGATGAAAAGGATTTAGCATTATGGTAAATTCATAATTTCCATATCCTAATTCATCCATTCATTTTTCCAATGCAACTGTTGGGACAGAGTCTCACTCTGCCTCTTTTCTCAGTTGGCATCATAACAAGATACCTTTCAGAAATGAAGCTCTGAAAGTGGCTCTGGGTCTAGATACAAAAGCCAGTTTCTAATGCTTGGCAAAGGTACACAATGTAGACTATCTTGCTGTAGTACATATTTTCCTACCAACGAGTTTGTGAAGAAGGCTTTGGAGTTTGCAACAGATTTCTTGGAGTGAGCTTTTAGTTTAGTGGATAGTGTTTTATTATTCTAAGACTAAACAAATGTGATGCAGTCAGACAGCTATTTGGATAACCTTTGCTTAGAAATTTCCGTGCCCATTTTATTTTAGGCAAAGATATGAGTAACTGACAATCCTTTATAAAGGGTTAAGCTGTATGGAGATAAAAAACTTAGTTGCCTGTAACCAGTCAGTGTGTGCAGCAAATATTCTCCTTTGTTAGAATGATTTGAGAAAAATGCTGTGAGCTGTAATAACTGTTTCAGATTAATCTCTGATAATCTGTTTGGAATGAAGGATGGATTGGTTCTCAGACTAACCTTATGTTTGGTGAAATACCAAATATGGTATTTTTGTATCACTGGAAGACAAGGCATGATGCTCAGAAATTCACCCAGCTTAGGTAATGACAGTCAAAACCAGAAACAGCCACGACAATAATGTTAAGTCTGTGGCAGGACCTGCTTCAGAGGGAAGTTTTCTTAGAGATTCTCATACACAAATTAAGAGCTCATAGAGGGTTCGGGTCTTGTATTGGAAGACAGAGAAGGAACAATCCTATTTGGAAAGCCTAGACAAGTTTGTGTGAAGCCAGGGAACCATTTTAGAGTCCATGGTGAAAGTTTCAAATGGATGCCAATTACATTTTTGTGGCAGAATAAGTGCATACTGAATTGTAAACGATTGAAAAGGAATGTAGTATTTTCTGAGATGGAAGGTGTAAAAAGAGTCCGCATCTTGATTCCTAGCCCAAAAGAAGAAAATTACATTGCTTCTGAGAGGAATACAAGATATAAACCTCTATCCAGGAGAAAGTAGGGTCTTTGGCCATTATGGAAATTGGAGATACCATATTGTTAGCTTGAGATTGTGGAGAAGATCTGGTTTGGGACTGAGAGGCCATGGAGTCTTTTTCATTTGAAGCCTGAGGGAAGCAGATTTGCCTTGGTCATAGTGGGGCAATTAGAATTATCACCAATTTGCAAGTAAATGCTTTCTGAAGGTAAAAAGAAGCCCACTGGGTTACTGATAAACCCAGAAGCATTGCTGGCTCAACCAGCTCCCTGTGCCAGTACCATGAACTAGCACTCTACTCCCTTCAGAGCAACAAATAAAAAAAATGCACTTCACTGTAATTAGCAGATCAGCTTATTACAGTTAGATCCATACCCCTCCCAGCTTTGCAACTGAACAGCAAAATAAATAAATAAATAAATAAATAAATAAATAAATAATAATAATAATAACAACAATAATAATAATAATAATAACAATAATAAATAAAACAAACATTATTTCTACTGGCACACCAACCAGGTGGCCAGATGCATGACACCTCCCCCCATCACAGCCATACATGTCCCATTTCTGTGCCCTGCCCTTGACCCTCCTTTCCCATATTTTATTTTATTTAAAAAAAAATCATTCTTCTTTTAAACTGTAGCAAACAGCTTGCTACAAATGTGGCAAACAGTTGATACAGTTTTAAACCCTGCCTGCAGAGCACACGACAGAGCTCATGTTTTAGTTAAAAATAAAATTCTTCTTTTCAACTTTAGCAAATGGCTTATACCATCTGCACACACATAACAGAGCTCATGTTTTAGTTAAAAATAAAATTCGTCTTTTAAACTATAGCAAACTGCTTGCTATAAATGTAACAAACAGTTGCTACAATTTATATACTGCCTCTACAAAGTGATACAGCACTCTAGTTTTAGTTATAAAAGAGGGATTTTCCTTTTTTTAATGTTTAAACTTTTGCAAACTGCTTGCTACAATGTAGAAAGCAGTTGCTACAGTTTAGACCACACATGGAGTGCTACAGCACCCAGATTAGACTGCAAATGTAATAACAACTTTTAAAAGCCAGTATTACATTAAAGAGATCTGGATCAGTTGATCACCCCCCAACACTTTCCACCTGAGGCAGTTACCCCTCTCACCCTGCCCTAGCTACACTACTGGAAAGACCAGAGCATCTCCTGGTGACTGCCCCTCTAGGGGCATCAAGACAAAGTAGCTGCTACATTTGGTGTCAAAACTGGAAGCAAATAAATCTGAACAAAGCTGATCTCAGTGACAAAAAAATCTACTGTCCCACTGATGGGTTGAAAGACATTCTGAAGCATCAGGTTAGACCTACTGAGCCTATCAATTATACGAATGACTTAATGAGATGTGCATTTCAACCAAAGAAGCAAACCCATTGCTCATTGCCAAACCCTCATGGCCTCTCTGCAAAGGGGGTAGAACTTGGTTCCTCCTTCATTGTTCATGTACCAAACCAAAGACATGTTATGTGATTGAATAGCTATCTCTCCAAGGGGAAGGAGGTCCTGGAATTCCTGCACACTAAGATAATCACATTTATCTCCAGGATGTTGAAGTGAAGGTTTGCCTTTGTCTCTGTGAAAAATTATTGGACCATCCTCCCCTTGAAATGCCCCCCCCTCTTATCCCAGAGAGGAGGCATCCATGTCCACTGTCACAGACAGGGATGGTATTATGAATCATTTGCCCAGACAGATAGCTGGGGATGTCAGCCACCACAGCAGGTGGTACTTGGTTAGGACCACTGTGTGGGGAATATCCACTGAAGGATTCTCATGTGGAATAGAGTGTGGTTGATCATGACAATGGAGGCTGCCATGGGTCTATATTATAACATCGAAATCTACAAAGATTGAATGTTATAATATCGAACCCTAAACACCGAAATCCACAAACATCGAACAGTCAGAATAGCGATTTTTTTTCCCAGGGAAAAAAAACTATTCCGAGAAACATACACACAACACAAACACACATAAAAAACAGCTATCCACACACATACACTTAAAATCGTACACCTAAACCTAAACTAAACTTTACATACACTACTAGCTATCCACTTACCTTAACCCGACCCTAACCCTAAGGTCCGTCACTATCGCACACTCACCTCACCCGCGCCCTAACCCTAACTCACCTAACCCGCCCCCTAACCCTAACCTACACACAACCGCACACTTACCTGACCTGTGCCCTAACCCTAACTCACCTAACCCGCCCCCTAACCCTAACCTACACACAATCACACACTTACCTGTCATGCGCTCTAACACTAATGTCCACACAACCGCACACTTACCTGACCTGCTCCCTAACCCTAACTCACCTAACCCGCCCCCTAAACCTAACCGACACAAATCGCACACTTACCTGAACCCAAACCGTAATGCTCCAACATATCGAACACTGAAAACAGTGAAGCCACAGCAACTGCCCACCAAATTCTTTCCCTGGTAAAGAATTTGGTGTCCTGCACCTTCGCTATTTTCATCGTTCGACATTACGGGTTTGATATTATAACATTCGATCTTTGTAAGATTAGATGTTATAATATAGACCCGGCTGCCATAAGGCCTAGTGATTTGAGAACCAAGGATGCAGGCAGTGAGTCTCTTCATATGGGCAACTTCACTGTTTTGTAGATAGATTGAACTATTTCCATTCATTTACTAGAGGGTGCATAATGGTAGGCCTGAAAGATCATATACAGAGAGAAATGGTTGGTTAGCCATGATCCTCCCCCAGTCTTATCAATTCTAGGACTTCACCAAATAAGGTGTTTTCAGGATGGGATTGTGGGGAGTCCACTCTATCATCCAAGTCTGAGTCTGATGTGAGTGACTGTATAAGGGAGTCCACGTCTCCTTTTAAATGTTGTCTTCTTGGGGGTATCTAAATGGGACTAGTCTGAGTCTCCTGAAGATTCAGTGTGAACCTGAAATGGTTCTTTGAGGATTCTCATTCTACTGTGCTCCTAGGACCAGGATGAAATGGCTGAAGAGCTTACAGAAGGGCATTTTGGATGGAGCTTGCACCACTGGAAGCTCTGTCAATCACTTTGATGGGGAGGCTATTTTCCTCTGCATGACCTCAAAGGCAGATCCAGGATCCATCAGTATCAGTTACTTCAGCTTTGGTGCCAACCCCAACCCTGCTGAAGCAGAGGTGGGCAGGACCAAAGACCAAAGGCCCAGTATTGAGGACTCACATGGCCCAGAGATGGAGATTTGACAGCTTGAAGGCACAGAGCTGTGACACAGAAAAGGGCTCAAAACAAGTTGGAGCCAAAGAGAGTGCCAAAGACCTGGTGTTAAGCAGCCAGTTAAAAGATTCACTTAACGCTGAAGGTTTCGGCACTGAGTATGTTGGATGCATCATGGTTGACACTGAGGTAGTAGTGCTCATTGGCGCTGAACAAACAGGGTCTGGGACAGAAGTCACCTTCAAAACCACATCAGCTGATGCAGGCATCAGGGAAGGAGCCAAGAGGGTGAAGGTGGGTCAACCTGATACACTCTAGAAATCAAGTAGCAAGGAATTGCTCCCAACTCTATCTGCCTCTTCAAAACAGCCCTCATTATAGGCTCCCAATTGGCTTCCATAGTACTGTGGAAAGATCAGACAGATTTTAAGGAAGCAGCAGTACATTTCCTGTAGGACAGAAACTGGGAAATGTCCCTTTCAAAAGAGTATCTTCTGGAGGTCTTGACTGGAGATTTGTCCCTTATGATAATAGTCTCAGAGGGGGGAGTCCTATATACTAATGCTGACTTTGAGGAAGACTGACCCCTTTCTTATTTGGAATTTTTTGCGTTGAGTGAGGGTCCATCTTACTCCGTTTTTCTCTTCCTAGAGATTTTGTTTCTGTACTTTTTTTTTTTTGAGCTTGTGTGCATGAGTAGGCTGAGAGTCAGGGAGCAGAAACTCCTTTAAAATCAGCTTGTTTCTCCAGACTGACAAGGACTCAGGCAAAATTCCTGACAGGCCCCAAGCACACCATGGGTGGACATGAGTTTGTAACCATATTTTAGCATTTTTCTAAAACTTTTTTCCCCTGATTCTTTTTTCTTTCATTTTTTTAATGAAAAAGATAAATGAGAGATACCATGCAACCAATCTAAGGACACAATTAAGTCAAGGCTAGGAAAAAGAAAAACTCTTAAATTATAACAGATATCTATAAAATATACAAAATGTAACAACTGGTGTAACAGTATTAGTTAGAAAGCAAGAAAATATAGATATATGTATTCTAAATGGGAGAAAAGAGCTAGAGTACCTTGCTAATGCTCAGTAATTGTTTGTTTACAAAGGCAGCAAATGAGATCTGAAGTTAGTGATGGCAAAGGGTAGTAACCATTTGAAATGTTGGGACCTGCTAAAGCAAGTCCCAAAACACAGAGACAGAATTGCAGAAAAAACAGACGTACATATACCACGTCTAAGATGGCTATACTTGGAAATTCCCTTTTCTCTGAGGTATGGTAATCTCAGAGTTTGTATATATAAGCTTGGGGCGAGTCTTGCCCCTCTCAAAAAATAAGTTTAAAGGATAAGCATGATCTTCAAGATTCACTCTTCTCCTGGATTTTTAGTCTGTATTTTATTTTTGGTCTGTCAGCACTCAGTATTACAAGTAGCAATATTTCACCAGGGATCTTACAGGGGGTTATGGGAGGGAAGAATTTGAAGGAGTTCAAGGCTAAGAGCAGATGGCTGGATCAGAGCCAACATTAGGTTCCACTCGCAACAGTCAGATTAGAAAGACGGGTCTATATTAGCAAAGCAAAAAACCCTATGCGCAAATACCAAAACATCGACCCCTATACCGCGAACTGCGAAAATCCATAACGCACTAAACCGCGAAAAAAAATATCGAACTGCCATAGTCGGCCAACCCCACCACCCGCTACATACTACCTCCCCAAACAAAATAAATAAACCACATACATGCACTAACCAAACCCTACTTCTAACCTAAACTAAAGCACCAAAACCCTACCTCCAACACAAAACTAAACCCCACAAACACAACTATCTATGCACTCTCCTTAACCCTTCCCTGACCCTAAGGTCTATAACTGCAACAAACATCCCCTACAGACATACACCTAAACAAAATAAAAGCACCAAAACCCTACCTCCAACACTACATTAAACCCCACAAACACAACTATCTATGCACTCTCCTTAACCCCTCCCTAACCCTAAGGTCCGTAACTACCACACACATCCCCTACAGACATACACCTAAACAAAATAAAAGCATCAAAACCCTACCTTCAACACTACACTAAACCCCACAAACACAACTATCTATGCACTCTCCTTAACCCATCCCTAACCTTAATGTCTGTAACTACCGCAAACATCCCCTACAGACATACACCTAAACAAAAGCACCAAAACCCTACCTCCAACACTACAGTAAACCCCACAAACACAACTATCTATGCACTGTCCTTAGCCCCTCCCTAACCCTAAGGTCCGTAACTATCGCAAACATCCCCATACAGACATACACCTAAACAAAATAAATAATACACATACATACACTTAAAAAAACCCTACACCTAACACTACACTAACTCTTACATACAATACCTATCTATGCACTTACCTTAACCCAAATCCTAACACTAAAGTCCTATCTATCGCGCACTTACCTTACAGAGCTGTAACACAGATGAGCCAACCAAAACAAATCGACATTTCGAAATTCACGGTTTTGACCATTCGGGGTTTACGTACTTCGTGCAATACGGTTCGACGTCTTTGTATTCGCCTAAAGGGATTTTCAATCACGTAATAGGAACCCCAGAAAGACAGATTAAACATATTAGCAGATGTTAAGAATAAAGGTAGCTTAGAGACTGCCCAATTTAATTTTTATTACCTAATTAGTAAATTTATAGAACTCTTAAAGATCTCAGAAGACATAGAAATTTTTAACAATTCCTGGTCTCCTTGCAGGATTACATTCCTGGAGATGCTTCTACTTTTAATCAGATTATAAATCTGAAAATCTTACCCTTTGTGAAAGTAAATGAAAGCAATAGTTTATTACTACCCTTTGATGTTATTCAGTTAATCAGTGATGCAAAGAAACCTTATGAAAGACTCATAATTAAGAAAATGTTTATTATGCTAACCACTTCTGAACAGTCTAAATATTGTTTTATTAGACTCATAAAAACAAACCCCTTCAGTTGCTCAAAAACTGCAAATAAACCAGCTCAAAATAAAAACATACTTAGAAAACTGAGAGAATGTATTAAAGTTGAATGTTTTCATTCTACAGTTAGCAAGAAATTAATCAGAACAAAATTCACACTTAAATTATCTCAAAAATCAAGTGATGATATCAACTGACAAAGCCACACCAATCAAATTCAGCAATATAAATAGATTTTAAAAGTGAAATTTCTTAATAGTAAACATTTAATATTACTTATCCTAAACAAACACTTAGTGTAAATAACTTAATTCAACTCTGCTGCTTTTTCAAGAGCTAACAAAAATGACCTCTTAAGTTTTTTTAATAAAATCACCTCCTCCTACATTAGGTATCCAATGTTCAACTATGAAGAACACACGATTTCTAAAATTAAAACCACTAACACTATATTTACATCAGGCATTTTCATGTCTTTGTTTATAATGGCCAGTGTGTGTTTGTAAACTCATTGTGACACCTTTCTTGTAGTTTTACCCACACAGAAGTCCTTGCAGCTAGCACCCATGGCCATATATATTATCCTTTATGTTGTTGTTGTTGTTTATCTTTTTGGCTTTTCCCTGTTAGGGGTCGCCACAGCGGAACTCTGGTCTGCTAATGATTGGCAGTCGATTTTTATGGTGCCAAGTTGCCAGCCCGATACCCAACCTTCAGTGAAGGCACGCCCATTCATGCATGTCTTTCGGAGGCCACTCGACCGCGGGGAGGACATGCAGACTCCACACAGAAGGCACTCCAGCCAAGAATCGAACAGGCCTTTTCAGTGTGAGATAAACTCAGATTTACATCACCATCAGTAAATGGCAGCAGGTAACATACTTGCCTTTGGTACAGAAGGCTGTGGGTTCTATTCCCACACCAGGTAAGTGGATTGCATTGCAGTTCAGCATAAGAGGTGTGCTGCACTCCTGAGTATGCTGTCCTTTGGATGAGACATTAAACTGATGTCCCATCTGCTAAAGTTGGTGATAACTCAAGTTTAAGTAAAGGATACAATGGTACCCATTGAAAATCATAGGAGAAGTTACCTGATGTCCTAGCCAAATTTCCCCTAGTTATGTAGACACCTCCTCAGGTCTCCCCTGAAAAGAGACCACTAGCCTAATCAGATTAAGAAAGGATGAATATAATATAAAATAAAGATTTACAGCATCCACAATCTTAAGTGCTGTACTGTTTTTGTGTATAGCTGTACTATTTTTGTGCATAGATCTGGAATTTAGGCCTTTTTAACAAATCCTTCAAATGACATTTTTTCTTTACCACAAATATGATTGCTTACCAAACACTTTTTTAAGATCCAAATTCCCCTGCATGACTTTCTAATTAGTATTAAGAACACTTCTAATACTATTTCCATCTGTTGATACCAGCACTGGAAAATTTTGAAGTAGAGTATTTTTCTCTAGGTTTATGTCCATCTTATAAAACTGGTGGAAATGTGTTCTATTTTCTGTTGTTTCTAAAGCAGTTTTTTTTGTTTCATAAAATTATCCACTCTTACAAAATAATACTTATGCCATGGTGGTACGGCGGTAGCGTTGTTACCTCACAGCAAGAGGTTCTCCCATTCGATTCTCGGCTGGACTTGGGAGTGCATTCTGTGTGGAGTCTGCATGTCCTCCCCGTATTTGGGTAGCATTAGAAAAACATGCATGCGTAAATGGGCGTGCCTTAGTTGAAGGTTGAGTGTCGAGCTGGCACCTCGGCATTTCGTAAAAATCTACTGACAATCATTAGCGGACTGGAGTTCCGCTGTGGCGACCCCTTACCGGAAAAAGCTGAAAGACAAACAACAACAACAACAACAAAATAATCCAATAAAAAAACTCCAATTCTTTGTCAAAGTTAATTTCACCATTAATCAGATTGGAGGCCCGGGTTCCTATTAGTATGACGAAAACGCATTTTGTTGAATGTGTTTTCATCGACATATGTAGAGCGAACAGGCAAAACAGCAAAGCGGCTGTTCAGTGAATTCTTTCCCTGGGAAAGAAGTCACTTGACCGCTTCATTGTTTTGCCGTGTTCTGAAGTGTAGTGTGGCCCTTGTCCAGTATAGCTCCCGAGCGTGATTGTGCAACAGTTACTGACCTTAGGGTTAGGGTGCGGGTTAAGGCAAGTGCATATGGTTTAAAATGTTTACTGTTTTTTTTTTTTCGTTAAATGTATGGTTGGGTTATGTGCATATGTGTATTTAGTTGTTTACTGTTTTTTGGGGGGGTATAATTAGGATTAGGATATATGTGTATGTGTTTGGAAGTGTTTAATGTTTTTTTTTTTTGGGGGGGGGTTGGAACAGCAATTTCTTTCCCTAGGAAAGAAATTGCTGTTCTGTGGTTTCGACATTTTCAGCTTTCGCTGAAAATGTGTCAATGAAACATCGTTCGCTGTTTTTAGAGTTTGATGTTTCAATATAGAACCGGAGGCCCTTATAAACTAGCCTCTAACAATGTTCCATTTCATGCAATCAGGATGTTGGCTTACAAAATGCAAGTAGTTAAAGAATTTCACTCAAATAACCATTCTTTCATTTTACCACAAAAAACACACATATTACAAATATTTGACTTTCACAGAATATACAAAGGCTGCATTTCAAGTAAATCATGCCTTTACTGAAATAAGCTTGTCACAACAATACACAAATCTGTTAGCTATTAGTTTGCCTTTGTTAGCTACAGCAGTACCACTACCTTGCTACAATTAAATTCCTGACCTCTAGACTTGGAGAGAATTTGTAGCAGACTTGACAGAGGAGTCTCCAGAGGGTTATGTGTTTGTAAAGAATGAAGGCTTAAAGATGTCACTGATATATCTGAGTTATTGTTGTTGTTTGTCTTTCGGCTTTTCCCGGTTAGGGGTTGGCACAGCGGAACACTGGTCTGCTAATGATTGGCAGTAGGTTTTTACGGTGCCGAGTTGCCAGCTCGACGCCCAACCTTCAATGAAGGCACGCCCATTCACGCATGTCTTTCGGAACGTCACTGGTATATCCGAGTAATAATACTAATTTGCAAAGAAGAAGGTAAGGGGTAAAACGTAGTGAAAAGGACTGATGCTCAAAAGTCTTCTGTGTGTGTGTGAAGAATCAAAGAAACTGTTGAAAAGCATTAGAACTCCTGTTTCATTGAAAACTCTGTGTTTGAAGAATCCTTATAAAAAGAATTTATGTTTCTGAGTCTTTTGTTGCAAATTGTGTGTGTAAAGGAATCTAAGAGCACTAATGGATATGGACCAAATGTTATTATGTTCATTGTGTGATTTAGTGCTGCAGTCATTACATCAGGGCATTCTGCTGCAGGCAAACATCCATGTCTGGCCAGATTTTCAGAGACAAGCACCTTTCCCCTATGCTGTCCAACAACACCATCAACATGGATGCCACCATGCAAGTAATATAAAGGTTGACACATGGCTAGCCATCTTCCATTCTTCCTTGCTACATACAGTGCATCTTAACAAGGTATTCAACCAGTGTGCAGCGATAGGCTATAATTAAGAATCAAGTATCAAATGGACAAGTAAACATGTTGGGGAATCTCTTTTCTATATTTTCAGGCACAGCAGCCTTTTGGTTAACTGACATCTTTTGTTTGTTGCTCTTTTTTGTGCCATGGGTGCAAATATCTTTTGGGCATCCCTTTCCAATGTAGAGGTATTCAACATGCCTCCTATGAAAGGCAAGTGTGTTTGTAGGTAACGTTTCATTTAAGGAGAGACATGCCAAATGCATGTACTGTCTAGCTTTGAAGCACTATGTAAGTGCTTTAGAGATTTGCCAAGAATTTAGACCAAGACCCTATATGTGATATTAAACACTGCCAGGCTTAACAGAAATGGATTTTTGAGCCTTGCATCTAATGCTGCCTTGACCTCAGACAGTAGTCAATTCGATATCTCCTTCAAAAGAAAGGACAGATGGGAGGGGACGTGAAAGGAGACCAGGGAGCTGGATGACTCTAGTGGACCTTCTATGCCTTCTAAGTCTAAGATGGTTAGTACTGAGGAAGCACTTTAGAAACATTACAAAAACGACAGTTGAGCCTTAAAGTCATATCATCACAACACAGCAAATAGGTAAATATTCAGTAAAACTAAATAATTAAATGCAAGCACTGATAGCCAAGACAGTTTCCCACTAAGTACAAATTAACCTTGAGACACAGGTCACTTCATGTAGATAATACATATAGGAAGTAAATGAACACTACAAGCTTTTGAAAAAAAACAGTTGACTGTACAAACTCATAAAGATATAGGTCCTTAAATCTTATGGCTTAACCAAAGTTCACAATACAGCTGGGATACAGTCACTTTGAGCAGGTCTCTGTCTCTCTCCCTCTCTCTAAACCTCTCAGTAGCTAATCTGAATTCCCATAGCAGGAGCAACGTCCAGCTTCCTAGTCTTCCTCCAGAACTTCATTCACTTTGCTGTCCCTCTTCCAAAACTACTGCTCTGGACAGTTAATCCCCCTGAAAGAAGGGCAAACAGCAATCTACATAGCTTACTTCTCCCATGGCTATTACACAGGATTATTTGTTTCATTAAACAAACTTGATCTAGCAAAAATTTCCTCTGCTGTTAAAGCAACATTCATATTTAAAGAGATAGCGACATTTGTCTAGCTAAAACAATAAAAGTTCCACTCTGGTCCGAAAGAAACACTTTTATTTATCTTATATTTAAAGTGACAATTTATCTGGCTATTATAACAAAAGTTTCTTTCTGTCCCTAAGTTTTAAGTACTTCATATGCTTAAAGGAATCAAGAAATAAAACAGATTCTGTTAAAGATCAAGAAGTGTTTTCAGAGCTGCCTGTCAAAATTAACCTTATTCAATAGCATATTCAAACCAGATATTCATATAGATTTGTGTGTGTGTGTGTGTGTGTGTGTGTGTGTGTGTGTGTGTGTGTGTGTGTGTGTGTGTGTGTGTGTGTGTGTGTGTGTGTGTGTGTACATCATTTACATACACATGCACCAGTGATAAAACTTTGAGTTCAGTGCATTTTATTTATAGTTACAAATAAAGGTGAAACAAATACAAGTTTAATTTTGCAACAATGAAAATCTCTTAAACCAAAACCAGGTTTTGCAGTTCTGGTTTCATTTTCGTCAAATATTCCAATTAAACTTCAAACGAAGTTCAGGTAATTCTGCACATAACTCCACAGGGGCCTTCCTGTTGTTCCATGGTCACTTCTAGTAAACTCTCAGACAGTGTCTCCCAAAGCCACTACTCTTAGCTATAATGCTTAACCTCATCATGTCAGCTTTGCAGCTGATAAACACTAAGGGCCCCTACTTCTGGGCCTTATCATTCCTTCGCCACCAAGAGGCAAAATGTATTTGGCTTGTTCAAAGCTCTTTGTTAGACTGCATTTCTGCAGATGTCTATTCAGTGTCTGTTGCCACATGCTTTGCTGCTGAATGCTTTATTTTATTGTCTGGGGTATTCATGGCAGCTCATAATTAAACATTTTTATAGCTAAGCAGCATACAAAACAGCAGTTTCACACACATAGACACACGCGCGTGACACACGTACACCTATACACATATTCGTATACTTTTAACAAACTAATATCCACTATGCCCTATAAATATTTGTGCAATGTGTTGCGAAAGCTGTGACTATTTTAGGAAGGTATATTCCGTCTTGCTAGACACCTAATTATCATAGTCCCTTAGTACATCAAAAATAATCCACTGCAAATTTTGTATGATTTTGCGTATATGTATACATCTGTATAAATAGTCACACGCACGCACACACACACACACACACACACACACACACACACACACACACACACACACACACACACACACACACACACACACACACACACACACACATGGATATGGGTGCACTGCACTATGTTAAATAGACAAGTCTTTGGTAGAACGAAGTGCTTGGAAAATGTGTCAAAAGCACTGTCTTTGTCATGAGATGAAGGTACTGTAAGAATTAAGATAAAGTGATTGTGGTTGCAGTAAGTGTGGGATTGGGTTTTAATGCCAAAAATCTCAGATATACTGAAATTTTCAGCATTAAGGTTGGTAACGTGCAAGATCTTGCATGTTAAGGTTATAGTCTGAGCAGCCAAGTGCTCCAGATTGTGTGGAATGCTCCACATTTGTGATTGAATTAGCCCACTAATCCACTGTTCTGCTGTTCCACATTGAACAGTAGTGGTTCCACTTTGCAATTTTTGACTGGCTGGTATAGTGCAATTATAGTCCATCAGCATTGCACTATACAAGCTAGTCAAGTAACTGCTCCTGAGGCAAAGGGAGACAGTCAGGAGGAAGAAAACGTGGCCAGTCATGTACTGCTACTAGTTTTTTGTGCCACTGCAATACCTTCAAAACAGTTATTGCAGGGTGCAGAAAGATCATCACACTTCTATTTACAGACTGGTAAGGTGGTTTTCATCTGACTGCATGGCATCCTGGATTGTGTGTCCTGAGCTGATTCATTTGAACATCTGGTCACTCTGACTGTGGATGAGGGACAAGATACAGAAACTGAATAAGGAAACGCTGGCCGAATGGAAGTTTCTACATGCACTTCAGTGCATCTGGCGCAGTGACTATACACCCAGCCACTAACAACATGAGGGAAAAGAGCCTACAAAAGGACTGTGTTTTGCTTTACTTGGGTTGTGATGGTTGTGATGGTGATGTTGCTGCCTGAGACCTATACCCTGTCTTAGGTTTTTTTTGTTTTTGATTGCATTTGGGGGTTGTGGAATACTGGACTTACAGAGCTGCAATGTCTCAGACAGGAGTAGGGTTCCAGATCTTTACAGAATGTCCAGACTTTTGCCTCATATTTTTGGTCTGTTCCTTGTACAATTTATGTTTTTTTTGTCAAATCATCGAGGATCCAAGTCAATAAATAATGGCATACATTTGAGTTTCAGATTTCAATTTCATTCTCTTATTCTGTTAATGTTCAAAGTAATGGTAACAGTGTTTTTAAAGTGTTCCTTACTAATTCTTTATCTGTCCCTGATTCTTCTCTAATTTGTCCTTGATTGGTTGAATTAATGGATTTAGCTGGGAGAAAATGTGGAGGGGGTGGAAAACCAGATAAATTCTGTTATGCAGCTATTTGCTACTGAGTATATTGCATTTTAATCAATGGTTTCTGCTTACTTTGTTTTAGCTATTGATGTGTGTCTTATTTAAGTTTTAAAAATGTGCAATATTCACTAACTTAATACTTTTGGCAGAA
The DNA here is from genome assembly GCF_019279795.1 of Protopterus annectens. Taxonomy (NCBI): domain Eukaryota; kingdom Metazoa; phylum Chordata; order Ceratodontiformes; family Protopteridae; genus Protopterus; species Protopterus annectens. The sequence goes on along the minus strand of NC_056739.1, from coordinate 688,339,426 downwards.
AGATCACTTTAAATGGAATGGTGCATTTTTGCACAGTGTGAAAATAGGGTGCTCCACATTTTGACTGTTTGTGACACATTGCTAGGGTCTGTATTTCACTGGCCTCTTAAGAGGTTGAGACCTATGGTTACAGTAAGGACTAGGGAAGGGGAATAGATTTAGTATTGTGCAAGTGTGTGTTGTGTGTGAAGTATATGTGAGTGTCTTGTTTAGTGGTAGTGCTATGGAAAGGATTTTTCATAAGGTAAAGTATAGTGTTGGGGTTAGTGGAAGCGGCATGCTTAGCACACATTGGTAAGGTGGTATAGAGGGGAGTGCATGTCTACAAATACAGACACACACACACACACACACACACACACACACACACACACACACACACACACACACACACTCACACACTCACACACCCATGAACAATTTGATACTTACTATTAAGGATCCTATGTCCCTCCACCTTCCATATGACATTTCTGGATAAATATGTGTCTGTAAAAGAATAAAAAAAAACATATAATTACTTTAAATATCCTGAGTGCTCAAGCTTACATGAAAAAAAATGAGTACCTCCTCCTTACATCAACAATGCACAGGGCATACTCTGTAGAGAACACCAAATTCAATTAACTAGTATAAGTTAAAAATATCACAAGTAGTTTAAAAAACAGTGATATTTCCTTTAAGTATTGTCCCTGCAAAACTCTCTCTTTAAATGTTCTATTTATTTAACATTTGTTTACGGGGAAAGTCCAACTTGGAATGTGCCAATTTTCATCAAAAGCCCAGGGAGAAATACTCCAGATGCATGTCTTTGTAAAGTGGGAAGAAACCCACACAAATGAAGGGAGCACATGCAGACTCCACACAGAAGGCACCCCAGCTGAAAATAAAACCAGAGAATCTCTTGCTGTGAGGCAACACCACAAACCGCTGCACCACTGTGCCACCTAAAGGTTAGAAGTGAATGTTTCCTTGCTGCTTTAAAAGCTAAGGTCACCACTTGCTTAAAAAAATCCTCTCCTAACTTCAAACTGTGTGGTCCCGTCTAAACATATATCTTCTGTGCAACACTTAGGCAACAAATAAAAAGTGACCCATTGGCAAAAGCACCCAAAGATATTATGAAATGACACTGGAAAATGAGACCCTCAGTTCTGGTGCTGTCCAGCATGCTACTAGGAAAGAGCAGAGGACAAGTAAAAGTGGTGCTACAGTTTACGATGTGGATGGATTAAAGAAGGAAGGATGTTCACCTACTGATGTGCTCTGATATGAAAGGAAAGTCTCACACCGAAAAAAAAATAATACCCCACTGGAATCTGGAATATCAAAATGATGAAACAAAGTACACTTGAAGTGGATAAGGATTAGCTAGCAAAAATAACCACTATTCAAAATGGAAATGCCCTTGCCATGCTCCAACGTAACCACCCCTCATTTCACCTTCCACTGACTCATCCAACTACCTCTACTATTACTTCATCCCACCCAAAACAATCCCACCCCTAACAAAAACTAATCTTCTCTCTAATATCTATTGTACTGTACTCTTCAATCTCAAATATACTATTACCCTCTCCATGCATAATATTTTCCTAACCTACTAATGGTTAGCTATATATTTTGAAATGTTAAACCTACAATTGAGTTTATAACCAAAATATTCACTTTATGTAAATGTTGAAATGTCTGTATTGAATCACGTCTTTTCATTTTTGTAACATTCTGACAAGTCAATTGCAAATATCATGGAGCTTATCTGTAAATGTTTAATTAGCTGTATGAACTATGTCCTTTTGCAACATGTGAAATGTAACTTGCCAATTATTGTAGAGCTTTTCTCCCCGGGCCTCCACTGAAAATGGACTCTCCTTGGCCCAGTGGACTTCCCCGGTCATCAAACTTAAATAAATAAATAAAATAAAATTATCTTCAGAATCAGTTAACTGAAATAAACTATCATCAATAATCTTACAGAAGAAATGGAGTAGCCTTCATATTTAATAAAAGGTTGTCAGTGTTTGGTTGCAGTCCAAAAATAATATGCACCATTCAAACTTGGAATGTAAGAACTATGAATTAAGGTATACTTGAAGTGGCTAAGGATTAAATGACAGGAATAAACACTGAAAGCTGTTCAACATTACAGCATTGCAATTTTATGCTCTAGCTACAAATACTGAAGAGAAGAAAGTCAACAGATTTATGAGAATCTGCAGCAATTTTTAGAACTACTGTCCACCCCCCCCCAAAAAAAGGAGATGTTACAATCATTATTGGTGACTGTAATGCTATAGTTGATAATCAAAAAACAACAGGTTTAGCCATGGAGCATAAAGTGAAATAGAACATTGACTAGCAGATCTTTATCAACATAATTCACTGGTCTTAGAATTGTTTTTTTTTTCTTTATACATGGCTATCACTAGATAGTCAATATTGAAATCAGATTGACTATAAATTTTGGAATAAGAAATGGAAGAGTTCTATACAGTCAGCAAAATACAAAAGGACAGTAAAAAAAAAAAAAAAAGATATGGCGCTGACTGTGGATAAGACCATCATTCTGTATTGCAAAGTTTAGAATTTAATTTGGAAAATATTTAGACCAGTGAGATACAACAATATTCCAAGTAAATATGTAGTGGAGGTGAAAACAGATGTAAGGGATCAGACCTGGAGGGCAGATCACATGCAGAACTATTTGAAGAGGTTAATGATATTGTCTAGGAGGTGGCATCCACAAATACTTCAAACAGAAAGAAGATTAAGAAGGCAAACCATCTGTTGAGGCCTTAAAAGTAGGTCAGGAAAAACGGAGAAAAAGGAGATATGCCAAACTGAATGCAACGTTTCAGAGAACAGTAGAAAGAGGTAAGGAGGTATTTTTAAAATCAATAACAGAAAAAGAAAAAGACATCTATTTTAGAAGACTGGTGATATTAATGAAAACTTTCCAAACAGAAAGAAGATTAAGAAGGTAAACCATTTGTGGAGGTGTTTAAAGTAGGTCAGGAAAACAGGAGGTATTTTTAAAATCAATAACAGAAAAAAAAAAAACATCTGTTCTAGAAGATTGGTGATATTAATGAAAAGTTCTAGGTAAAAAATGAGGATGACAGGAGGCAAAGATGGGAGTGAATTAACAGAAGCAGAAGATATTAAGAAGAGGTGCAGGAATATACAGAAGACATTTTTAAGAAGGGCCCTAATACCACTGATACACATATTCTCTGAAGTAGAGCCAGACTTCTTGCAGAGTAAATTTAAGGGGACCTAGAAAGCCTTGTTAACAGCAAGCTTGCAAGAAGTGATGAAACTATGGCTAAAGGTCTTAAAACCCTGCAAAAGTATACTGTTACAGTGCTGCTTGTAACTTGCCAGCAAATATGGAAAATGTGACAGTGACCAATAAAATGGAAAAGGTCACTTTATATTTCAATTACATAAAGGGGCTTTGCTAAGGAGTGTTCAAATTATCAAACAATTGTACTCATTTCATTGTTTACCTACAAGTGATTCTCTTGTTCAACTCACCTGTTTCCAAAAGATGAAAACCCTAAAAAACACAAATTATAAAACTCTTTTTCTACCTCTCATGTGTGGTCTGTAAGCTATAGCCCCTAAATTATATATACCAACTCCACAGTTGCACTACAGTAGAAAAAAAAATGAAAAAAAAAATCACTGAAAGGTTTTTCCAGCAGCTCATTCAATATAATCCATTATGGTCAGACTTACTACACTATTACTTGCTTGAACTAAAGCCACTCATTTTCCAATGTTGCAATGATCTGCAAGTATACTTATTTCATCAGCAGGGTAGTACTCAAGATCCTGCAAGCTAGACTGCAGCAGTATATGAACTCAGCTCTGCCAGATGTACAGGCTGGTTTTGGAAGGGACAGAGGCATTAGAAATCAAACTGCCTATATCAACTGTATAATGGAGAAAGTAGGGGAGTTCCACAAAGAATAAAAACTTCTGCTTTAATGTCTACTCTAAAACATTTGACCATGTGAACCATAACACGCTTTCGCAAGTGTTTTGAGAAATGAGGATAGCAGATCCCCTTCTTAACCTCCTGAGAAATCTGTGTATCCAACAAGAACCAGCAGGTAAACTGAATATACAGTAACTTATTAGTTCAAGACCTTGAAAGGATTAAGACCAGGCCTTATATGGTTACCTTACTCATTCAGCAGAATATATCATGAGAAACACTGGAGAAAGATGAATCAGGTGCTTGAATTAAAACTGCTAGGAGGCATAGTAACCTCAGATCATTAGTCTCAAGCTGGAATCATAAAAAATCTCAACAAACACCCATGAAAAATAAGTACAGCTGGCCAGAAACCTGTATGATAATTAACATAACATTTGCATACACAATTATGTAACCTCACACACACTCCAATGGAATTGTGGGATACCAACTTTTAAACACAAACTGAAGAACAGACTTCTTCTTTTGGCTTTTCCCAGTTAGGGGTCGCCACAGCGGATCACCTGTCCACTCATGATTGTCAGTGGAGTTTTACAGTGTTGAGTTGCCAGCCCAACACCTAACCTTCCACAGAAGGCACACACACACACGCACTCACTCACACCTAGGGCCAAGTGTTCAATCCACCTACAGCGTGTCTTTGGGATGTGGGACGAAACCAGAGCACCCGAAGGAAACCCACATGACCACAGGGAGGGACATACAGACTATGGAGAAAAAGCACCCCAGCCGAGGATCGAACCAGAGAACCTCTTGCTGTGAGGTGGCAAAGCTAACCGCTGCACCACTGTGGCCGCCCTACAAACTGAAGAACAGACAAAAACACAAAATAAACAGAACAATAGTGGTTAAATATTTGCACTTGAATCAAACTTTGAATTTGTACAAAACTAAAATACACTTTTCTTTTATAAAAATAAACTGCTTCTACACTAATATTAAATAAGACAATGTATAACCAGAACAAAACTGTTTTATTTATATTAACATTTTGCTATTAGTGACACTGATTTTAATGAACTAAAGGCTGGACCACAGAAGTAGAGTACAAGGTCTTCTAAGAGGAAATCATACAGATTTTAAATATTCATTATAAAAGGAAAATGAATGGAAACAAAGGTTGTACAACCTCACCTTAGTACACAAAGAATGATTACCCACCAAGGCAAAAGAATGTTGGTAACTACAAGTAATGAAAGATGAGTTCAATCAATTAATAGTTAATGCAAATAGACATGAATAACAGATAAGGGATTTAAAATGAATTTAATTTATCTAGTGCTGTTTTAATAACATCAAGTAGTTATATATATAATTAGCTGGTAAAAGTGAAAGCTGCAGAAGTTATATGCAGCATTCCGGCATCCTCTACAGCTACCTCTCTGACATCATTTAGATAGGTTTGAGACAGGAGATGCTGAGAAATCCTACCATACCTTCCACCACCCAGTAACAAAAAGGATGTTTTTTTTTGTTTGCCATGAGTATCTTATCCCAGCTGACTACAGCATTTTAGAGAAACAGGCTTCAAATCTTCTGTGCTAATGTTCATGGACAGCAAATACGTCCTGTAAATAGGATACCATTTCAAGGGAGGGGAAAAAGCAATGACACTCACTTGATTCAAACAGCCGGAGATGAAGTCATTAGATGCAATTAATCAAAGAGCACTCCTATCAACTGATGCTGGAAGAGTTATGCACAGAGGGAGAATATTATGAATTTATATCTGAGGCAATTCAGTTTACTCTGAATGCCTGTAATTCCCTGCTACCTTTCCAGTCAGAAATGAAAGAAAAAATAATACACATTGTGTCATAGATAATCAGTCCAGCCCTCACCAGGTCTGACTTCTTATTGTATAGTCACCTCTCTGCTATGACCTTAACAACAGCTTGCATTTTGCAGAACTTCAACTATATTCCTTATAGTTTTTGATCCAGTCTAAATTTGGAAATACAGTAATGGCTAACCTTGTGAACTGATTTAATGTTCCCATACTAGTGTGACTTACAAAGCAGACTGAAAATAAGCATTATGCATATTACATGTATGGTATATCACTAGTCTGATGCATATCCATATAAAATATACTGAAATACCTAGATAAGATATCTCATAGCATTATATATCATATCTAGTGTATATAATACCTAGATATGATATCTCATAGCAATATATACACTAGACCCACTAATCTTTGAGCTATCTGTCATCTTTAAGAAATAAAATGCACCACTATCTGGCTGTTTTCTCTGAATATTAAAACTGGCTACAGTGGAAAGCTTGAGGCATAGCTGTGGGAAGTGAATAGGGGGAGGAATGGGGTATGCAAAAGGTATAGTCTCAGTTATGGCCACAATACCATGAGAGCCCACAGCATTAGAGGTGAGTCTCCCATGTCTCTGCTTATTCCTGCTATACTACAGACAATGTCCGTTCATTTATTTTACTGGGAGGAGCCAGAGAAGTTGAGCCACCATACAATAATTTTCTCATCCTGACTGCTGTGCTGTACTGTTCTTATCCCTCCTGGTCCTGGGTCTGAGTCTGGTTCTCTGGGGTCTGGGGTGGGATTCCTGGAGTTGCAGGCAGCAAACGTTGGATGTACCGGTCTGGGACTCTGGACTCTGACTGCACTGCACAGTTGCAACACTTGCTCCTTCTTGGCTTGGCTGCCACTGGCAGAATGCAGGCAGAAGTTAAATACTTCACTTATCAAGTTAATTTATTAAATATTAAAAGAAAACAACAGCTTTTACATACAGCTCTTCCACTCCACTTATGATGTGCTGTGCTGCTGCTGATGGCTGCTGTGAATGAACATTCATTCAATCCATGTGAATGTAGTGAAGTATGACTCCAACTACAAACGTACATAAAAAAAAAAAAAAAAAAGATAAACAAACTTTTAACAGACACAGTCCTAGCCCTATTCCAACAGGTTGGCAGTCTCCCTCACAAAGCTGATGTCATTGAGCATGCCCTGCATGCGATGACATCAGTGACAACTTCAAAACATTTTGAAAAAAAAAAAAAACAGGAATTAAAGGGGCCACTCTGGAATTCATGGCACCCCATTATTTGGACCTCAAAACCAGTAAATACCAAGGAATTCAGTATGGTTGAAAGGCATGCCTTAGATATGTAAATGATTTAACTGTAACGTCTGGAAAGAAGAAAGAGTTGATGAAGGTCTTGAAGTTGAAAGGAGAAAAAACTAAAATTATGTCATCTAGCACTATCAATACTTTGCAAAGGGATGTAGAGGATGTGATGGCAGTGATAGATTTTACTTTCCTAGGCTCTCAGGTTTCTACAGGTGTTGATTACATCCATGAAAATAAAAGACTTGTTTTATGGAAGGAAATCTATGGCAAATCTGGATAAGACAATAATGCATTGCTGACAAAGAACAAAAGCAAGAGACAACTGGAAGATGAAGACAGGGATTAATGTGGATGGGCAGCATTACTGAAGAAATGGATATGAACTTGCAAGAAAGTGAAGAAACAGCTCTTGACAAATAGGCATGGCTTGCTAAAGTCATTGAAGCCACAAAGAGATGGAATTAATTAAGTGACTAAGCAATAACGACTTAGGCAACAAATGCAAGGTTATTGTATAATTTTACCTTTATAGGAATCCTGATTAAATTGTTCTGCATATGTACACTTATTACTTTGACACACTTTGTTTTCCTAACATATTGCATTGTAATACAAACAGTCTTACCACACCTTACCACTCTACCCTTTTACATAATCTATGTCAAGACTTCATCTGCTACCTTTTGAGAGTTTATCTGAACGATCCTTTAATTTTCACTGTTTGTTGTTAGAAATGGATAGTTTTAGACAGGCAAACTCTAGCCATCCCAAGGGGCATAGTCAGTTTATATTCACAAAGACTGCAGAGATGACAATTTAGAGCTTATATAAACAATCATATCTTGGTTTGTGGTTTACTGTGGACTTGACTGATAAGAAAAGTTTTATTTGAATTTATATTTTATTTTTCACCACTGTTTTTCACTGTTTGCAGTAAGGAAGGGATAGCTTCTAGACAAGAAGATTTACTTTGATTTATATTTGTTGTTTTACCTTTAATTTTCCTTGTTGTTTGCTAGAAAGGGATATGTTTTAGACAGGTATTAGACAGGCATGCTCTAGCCATCCCAAGGGGGCTAGTCAGCTATAAATTCATATAAACTGCAGAGAGGACAATCCAGAGTTTATCTAAACAATCCTATCTTGGTTTGTGATTTATTGATCTGTGCTGTTAAAAAGAAGTGTGACTGCGAGAAATAGTGAATAGAATCTACTGATGTAAACAAGCTACAGCTTTTGCCTGACGTTGTCTGACTTTCAGAACCTGTACTGTCAGAACAACAACTTTACTGCACTTACTTTAGTATTTAGTTGCTTGTATGATTTTTCTCATAGAATTTAATTTAAATTCTCCTAAATTTCTGTGGTTACTGATTTTTTTCTTTCATACTTTTTTATTTGTTTGAAACTGAATATGGATTCCTTAAACGAGTATGTCATTTAAGATTTGCTAAAGCACAAATGTCTTGTACAGTGTAACAAAATGCTATGCATATTTAAAGGTAACATCTGATAACACTGGTGATCTGTGTTCCTCATGTAAAAAGTTGAATGATTTGCTTACCATTATTATTACTAAGTCTGCATTTACTGATGATGACTACACTTTTGCAATTGACACAGCTTGGAGAACTATTGTTACATATATTAATGACTGGTGAAATAAATATTGTTAGGCAAAGAGCAAATAGCACATATTTAGAAAATGACGTGTCTATTGTCTGTAAAGATTATCCAATCCCATGAAACAAGACAATGTCCTTGACAACTTTACAATTCTAGATGCAAGTATTCCGCAGTCTGAGGATTCAGAGTGCTTAGAAGGAAACAAAAAAGAAAGAAAGGAGGAAGTTCACAACAAATAACAAGGAAGAAAAATAAACTGATAAATGTCTGCAAGGAAAAGAGAATACGTGATAAAAAGGACACTGCTTTGTTATGCAACACACAGATTACAGGGAAAATAACATTTTTCTATCAGAAAACCTTCATTCTACAGAAAAAGGCATCATTTTTCCAAAAGAGAAGGTAGAAAAAAGAGGCAAGAGGCAGGTGAAAAGGAAAAAAAATCAAAACTGAACATGGAAGGATCGAAGAACATTACTGTAAGAACAAAAAAGAAGCGAAAGACATATGTTGGCCACATGGCTCAAGCTATAGATGTACAAACCCAGTTGGATGAGAACTACATGCTACAAATTTAATATGCAGTGAAAATAGTGGGATTAATAAGACTAATGGGGATGAAGACCATTCCTTTTAACAACTAATAGAGCAGATATCACTGTATTAGAAGTTGAAGATTCTTCAAATCTGGTCAGAAACGGTATTCTTGCAATTGGAGATTCTATTATTAGAGGAATGGATACTTAACATTTGCAGAGAAGATAATGACATCAAATAGCGTTATGCTTGCCAGGAGCAAAAATAGAAGGTGTGAGACAAGCCTTGGAATGCCTTAATGTAAGGAAGTAATACCATAAAATTACCATAAAATAGCCAGATTCATTACTAACTCCCCATACAACTCACACCACTGCATTTCTTTAAACTCTCTTCAATGGCTTGAACTTCCCCAGTTTCTGCTATCTTATCAATTTCATATGCTACACTCTATTCTTTATAAACCCTCCTTCTGTCCATCTCTATCTTCCTTAGTCTTCATCTACATCCCATCCCGGACCCTCCGTACTTCTAACCAACAATTACTTGATATCTACCACCCAAAAAGGTCAGTAGGCAAACTACTCTACAAACACTCCCTTGCCCATGCTTGGAACAAACTTCCCCTTGATTTACGTTCAATCTCCCACACCTCACACTTTAAAAATGAACTAAAAGCTTATTTTCTCAATTCCAGAACCTGCCCTTGCCATGACCCTACCTAGTCTTCCTTCCCTTTATGTACCCTCAAAAGGACCATACTTAGTACCTCATTACACCTCTCTCTCCAATGTGTCTACTATGCATTTGCACAATTTTTTACAAACAAAAAATGTTAATTGTTAACCTATTGAACTATATCAATGTAAAATTGTTACTTAGCTTCTTTTTAATGCAACTTTAACTTTATGCATGTATCCCAACATATGTGAATTGTTTTGCTATAACTGCTATTATATCAGTATTGTTTAAAATTGTACTTGTTTTAAAATGTATTACTGGAGCCTTTCTCCTCGGGTCTCCACTGAAAATGGGCCACAAGCCCAGTTGGACAAACCTGGTTAACAAATGTCAATAAATAAATAAATAAAATAAATAAGTATGGATCTGTTTTTATTCATGTCTCCCTTCTGTAAACTGGCTTTAGTACAGTGGCTGCTATCTCAATGGGCAAAGTATAATACATAACTAAAATAATAACAAGACAAAGGAAAAGAGCAACCTTCTGTGCCTGTTAAAGTTATCAAGTTTAGAGGACATTCTGTTAAGCATTAAGTCTTTTATCATCTTGAAGGCTAAAGAACTAGAAATGCAAACTATATTAAATATTTAGCAGCCACATAGATAAGCAAATCACACCAGTCTGAAAAAAAATTTGCAATTTTCTCCTTGGAACAATTGATGGCTGCTTTCATAACATGAAAAACATAACTACCTCCATTCAATATGCTGAAACTATTTTGTTATGAAATAAAACTTAAAATTTTACAGACTCATCTTCCCCCTTTATCAGTGTACATGCAGAACTATAAGCCTACATCTTTTTACATTTCTCTCATAGGTTACTTCTCGCCAGTATCCCTCATTCGTTAAACACTACAAAATGCTTTCATGTAGCAATAATTGTACCATTTTTAATGAGGTACTAAAAGACAGATTCCCAGCTGCTCAAAGACTACTACCTTGCAGCTAGGAACTTAAGTGTCTTAGCTTATACCAGCTGCTGCTCCTGCTTGAAACAGAATAATGAATTCAGGTGAGGCGCAATGGCCATACAGAGAGACAGAGTGAGACAGAGAGAGAGAGAGTGGAGTGGCTGCACTTTGCCCTAACTCATTATTAAAGTTAAAGGTAAAAGTGACAGTCATAAGGAGGGAGTGGGGGTTGTGGCTAAGATTTTCAGGCAACAGTCAGGAATGGGACTTAGTTTAGGGAGCTGGAAGGGTATTTTATTGTCGGAGTAGAAGCAGAGTTTAGAATAAGGGTGCAGGAGCAGAGGTTTAGGCTGATAAGGTGAGATGTGAATTTTATGTTTGAGAGCAGGAGGGAAGTTTTAGGTATAGGGAGCAATTGGTGAGTTTAGAGTTAGGGCAGGGGAGCAGAGTTTTAGGTTTGGTGAGTAGGAGATTAGTGTAGGTTTAAGAAGGAGGAGAAATTAAGTTTTAGGTTTAGGGGATGATTTGTGAATTTAGGTTTAGAGTGGGGGAGCAAAGTTTGAGCTTAAGGGAACAGGAGATGAATTTAGGTTTATGAATATGGAGTGGAGTTTTAGGTTTAGAGACCCTATCCTACCCTACTAGGTAGGACACCTACTCAAGTCATTGCCAGCTACAGGACCCCTCCATGAATCAGGACACCATTTCTGCATATTTGGATCTCCTTGAGCCTAGCAAGATACATCTAAACACCATGGTTTGGTGTGACTTTAACTACCCATCCACTGAGTGGGTAAATTTCTCGTGCTCAAACTCACTTGCCCAAAGGTTCCTCGACTTTGTTATCTCCAGTGCCCTGGACCAGCTGGTTGACATGCTCACAAGGGTTGGCAACATCCTGGATCTGGTACTTACCAATATGGTGGACCACTGTAGCACCTCCTACTGTGAGGTCTTCCCTGGTGAGATCTGACCACAAATCAGTCTCATTTGAAGTAACTATCACACCTGCACCCCCCCAGCAGCAACTAAATTACAAAAACTTCTCCAAAGCAGTTTATAACCTCTTATGGGATGGTATAAATAGCTTCACTGAACCTTCCCCCTCAGATGGAACTGGCAACTATGCCAAGTTCTACACCAATGGTTTATACAAACACCTGTATAACTATATTGACTTGGCTGTACCTGATAAGACCAAAACAAGCTTCTCAAGGAAGAGCAAACCTGCCTGGTGAACAACTGCCATTAACAGGCTTTACAATTAGAAATTGTTGTCTAAGAGTAAGAGGGAACAAGCCCTAAACTGGAAACACTCCCTCTTCAGTTTAAACAAGCAAATAAGTATTCTTGTGAAGTCCTCCAAAGCAAACTAGCAATTAAGGCCAACCATAAGGCATCCTTTATTTACATCCATGACCCAAAAGGAAAGGGTCAGATTTGTGCCAAACTGGTAGTTAATGATACCACATATACTGAGCCTGTGGACATAGCTAACCTGTTAGTCGACAGGTTCTGTGAAAACTTCACTCCCCTTGCCTTGCCACACATACCTCCATGGCATCCCTACCACCTGTCCCCTACCTTGTATCGCTAAAGAGCAGGTCATAAACACCCTCCCAAAGGCTAAAAACACAGCATCTATGGGGCCTGATAACTTTCCAGGCCGTGTCCTACATGGCTCCAACAAGAATTAGCAACACCACTGGGTACTCGTTTCAGTCGTAGTCTAAGCACCGGCTTCATACCAGCTGAATGGAAAATGGCCACTGTTATTCTCTTGCACAAAGGTGGTACTTCCACTGACCTCAAGAACTATAGACCTAGTAGCCTGACTAGTCTTATCTGCAAGACCACTGAGCGAATCATCATGGACCTTATCAACAAAGGTATAGGTAATCTCCAAACACTTGACCCTACTCAGTTTGGATTTGTGAAAGGGAGATCATGCCTGTCAAACCTGCTGGACTTCTTTGAGACAGTCATCAAGGCCCTGGATAAGGGGAAATCTGTGCATACAGACCTACCTAGACTTAGCCAAGGCTTTTGAAACTATCCTCCATTAAGGCATTATTGACAAATTTACCCAGCTAGGTATCAACCCTATATTGTTAGAAGGGTCACTAACTGGCTAGCTAATTGAACACATATAGTCAAAATAGGGGAATCCATCTCCAACAGCAGACCTGTAACCAGTGGTGTTCACAGGGATCAGTCCTGGGACCTCTACTGTTTGGAATATATTTATCTGAAATACAAGCAAAAATTAAAGTTCTGTGGCTTACAAAGTTTGCTGATGACTTGCAAATTGTGAGCGGTCATAGAATCTCCAAAAATTGTCAACATCCTACAAGAAGGTCTTACACTAACAAATGATTGGTGCCAAATTCATGGCCTTAAACTCAATGCAAAACAGTATTATCATCCCTTTCAGTAAGAGCCATGTTCCTGCTAACTACCAAATCAATAGCAACACCCTAATTACACACTCAGTGGTGAGAGACCTGAGTACACAGGTTGACATAAACCTCACCTTTGATCACCATGTCTCTGCAGTTATAAGAAGGGCATTCTATATTCCTCATCCCATAAGTAAGGGCATTGCCTCCAGAAAAAAAAAGAAGTTATAACCTCCCTGTACTCTTCCCTCATCATGCCAAAAATTGAATACAGTGCCCCTTTTCAATCATCTGCAGCAATTGGTGAGACTACAAAGGTTCCTCACAAGGAAAACTGAAGGTCTTCAGCATCTGTCTTATGTGGATCATCTGAAAGCACTGTCACTTTATTCTGTTTCCCTCAGACTATGCAGAGATAATCTCTGCCTTGCATATAAGGCAATCTCTGACCCTGCTTTATTGGAAATGCTGCATATTCACAAGTCAAATGATACACGGGTTACTCACTCTAAAGACCATAACCTGGTATGTGACATTAATAGAACCTGCTAGAAGGACAGATTTATCTCTCAGAGGTTACCACACCTTTAGAACAGACTCCTACTTCATGTCAAAAAGAACACCTCATTGGCCCTCTTCAAATGCAATTTGGATGACTGGATTGGTAATAGTAAATTCACCACGGGGGTTCCACCTGTGCCCCTCTTGGACAGGGGCCATAGGTGCTGATCGTGGAAATAAGGGTAGAACTTGGCTAGGCTTGTAAGGGCCCTATGGCCTAGTAACTTACTATGATCCAATAATCCTATGAGCAATCAAGGACTTTAGGCTATGGGAGAGGGAGTAGTGCTTTATGTTAAGAGCGCATGATGGTAGTTTTATGGTTAGGGTATGGAGTGTGACTATTTGCAGGTTAGGGTCAGAGTAAGGGCTAGCTAAAGAGATACATTTAGTGTTGTGCATGTGTGTTTTGTATGCAGTGTACATTAGAGGTGCATTGTGCAGTGGTTGTTCTTCTAAAGTAAAGTGTAGTGTTGGAGTGAGGGGTAGGGTTAGGGTTTTGGCTAGGGCTAGCATACATTAGTAAGGTGATGCAGGAGGGTAAAGACTAAAGTTCTGAACTGTTATGAGGTACTTCTTCTGTCAAGGATAGAAGTTTGATGTTTTTAATCTTCATTTGCTTACTGTGTGACTCTGATTAAGTCATTTAACTAGACAGTGCTTTTTCCCAGGATGCCCCTGAAAAGAGACATTTGTGTTCAGTGGGCTTTTCTGGCCAACAAATAAGTAAAATAAAATACTTTTTTTCACATATAGTAGACAAACGTAATATACAATAACACCATACATTAAAGGTAAAGGGATCTTTAAAGGCATATTCCACTTTTAGCCTTCATTCCCTCAGAAGAGGCAGATTCAGATACAGTTATGGGCAGTTGTACAGAGACTAATTCAAGGTACTTGGGGAACTGTGTTCCTTTTGACATGAGTGCTACCAAATGAGTTACCGAAGAAGGACAGGCAAATGTTATTGTTCCTTCTAAAGTGAGGAACAAAAGCTCATTGAATGTCTAGGGAAGTCATGTACTACTCCTGCAGTACAGCAATGGAGACAAGGGACACAGAAGGAAATACAAAACAGCAAAATGCAGAAATTGGGGTGGATTACGATGAGGTGAAAATGGATGCTGTCCAAACCTGATAGTTGCAGGGGGGAGGCCCATGGCTAACTGAAGAAATAATTTAATTAAAAAAACTTTTGCAATGCTCAACACTGATATTTTAGTTAGCTTACATGTCAAACAAACAATTGCTCACTTTGGTTGCTTTTCTTTAGTTAAAAATAAAAATAAGTTAAATGATAGGTACTGTGAGCACTTCCTACGTGTACTTGCAGTGTCTGTCACTTGTGCATGCACAGCTTGGACTGGCACCTCTATTTTGTGCATTTATTTTCAAAGTTGCTTAAAAATAAATAAATAAATAACTGCCCTTGACCAATGATCCACTGCACACTGCTAATGCTTTCTGCTTGTTGACGTTGCATGACTCATTGGGAAACCAGCAAGCAGAAAGTTGGGAAACATTAAATAGTGTAGAGAAAAGCTGGGAATGGTCACAATGGTAAATATACATACACACATATATATATATATATATATATATATATAAATTTTTTTTTTTTTTTGAATGCTGGGTGGCAACCAGATATAAAAAATACTACAGACAACTGCAGTCCAGAAGAGACTGCAGCATAGCTCTCAGCTGTTCTTGATTTTACTCTGGTTTGTTTTATATTTTTGTCTTTTCCCTCATGCAACTTTTGGTTTTCTGGTAAATCACTGAGGGTTACAAGCAATGAATGATGCCTGACATTCTTATTTTTTGGAAAAATGCATGCTGTACAACATTGTGAACTTTATAAGTAAATGACAGTAATTTTTTTTGCTCTCTTTTTTCACCCTCCTGTCCATCATGCTACTGTCCTGGCTCCCTGGAACCTGTCCACATCAGGTCTAGCAGCTATATTTCTTGTCCCCACAGACTTAATGGTATATGTTGAGGCAAATGGAAGAGTGAGGTCACCAGCGCTTGGCACATCTGAGCTTCCATCCATGGGAGTTGTTTTTCTTTTTTACTTGTGACCAACCTATTCCCCCCCCTCCCCAGCTGTCCCAGTGGTATGCTTGGGGGTGTGTGCATGCAATGGAAATGTGTTGCATATTGCCCCACCTCTGCAGCAGCTCAGATATGACTCCACCCTATTTTCCCAATTTTAAGCTTACCTACCATGTCCTGACCTACCCCTCCCTACCACTCTGCCAGTCACCTGAGCCACTAATTGAACCCGGGTCACGTGACCCACAGTCAGTGTTTTATCCCTGTACACCAATGGAGCAAGTCTGAATTACAGTAATATTTAAAACTTGTTCCTAATTACTTTTGACTTTGTCTCTGATTTTTAAGCAAAGAGGTTGAGAGCTATGGAATGCATATTGCTTGTGGATGAAAACAGCTTATTTTTTGTTCAGTTTGAAGTCTGCAGTCTGTGGCTACTGTTAGTGTGTCAAATGAAATCTTCCCTGATTTTGCAGACTGTGTCTGACTCTCCCTTGTGTTTTGGTGTATGTATTTTCTAGCAATCCTTTGAGGATTCAGCTATTAATGGGGAGTGGGTACTGACTGTGGATGAAGGCATCTTACCCTCTTCTTTCATTGTTTTAAAATCTAGTTTCAAAGGACTAGTGTGCATTTGCATGACACATTTTGGAATAATGTCTGATAGAAACTTGAAATGTTTCCCTGATATCACAGACTTTGGATAATATTTTTGATCTGTGCCTCATAAAATGTGCAGTATTATGGTAAATTATTGAGAATTACAGTCACTAATGTGGGTGGCTGTGGATGAAAGCAATGCTGTTGATTGCTTATTTTAAAACAGGCTTTATGGGTCTAATGTGTGTTTATATAGTATACTTGGAATATTTAGTCTCTGGTGAGTTTTGTTTTATACAGGAAAGTTGAAGCTGCCCTTAATATGACATTTACCATTCGATGTCACTGACATTCATGTTAATGAGGGGCTTTTTATTTCTAGTGTACAGGGTTTGATTCTTTCCACCTTCATTTCCCTAATATACGTTCTGAGCAAGTGGATTAACCATGCAGTGCTCCCAGGTAACTACTGAAAAGGGATAGTTTATCCAGTGGGCTTACCGAGTCAACAAATAGGTGAAATAAATATTTATTTTCTGCTGAGTTTTTGTGTGAAGCAAAGCTGAACCGATTTCTGATTTCATCCTGACTTTGCCTCATATTTTTGGTCTGTGAATCATAAAATGTGTAGTTTTCTGGCAAATCATTGAGGTTTACATTCACTAAATGATAACATCCATTAAACCTTCCAGATTTCGTGTCTTTCAGAAAATGCATGCCAATGCAAAAACTGTTATTCTAGCAACTCTCTAATTATACGACAGTAATATTTCAAGTCTATCCTCAATTTTGGGCTTTAGTCCTCATCTTTTTTCCCTAATTTTTGCAGAAAGAGTTGAGAGATACTATTTTTATCACATTCAGATGAGATTTACGCAAAAAGTGGCTATAAATGTGTGGGATGCAGCTGGGATCCATTTGTGAATTAATGTAGTTTGCTCTCTGGTTATTTACTCAGTTAATAATTTGACTTTGCAGCATTAATGTGCATTTGTGTTTAATAAGTTGGAATACACAAGGTTATTTATGTGAACCTAAGCTTTCAAATGTCCCTAAACTTCTCAGCATGACCTTGATGTTGTACATATTGTTGCTCTGTTCCTCATAAAATCTGTGGTTTCTGGTAATTATTGAAGATTACAGTCATTAAATAATGACAGAGATTTGAGTTTCAGACTTCACATCCTTAATAAAATACATGTTAATGCAAAAAAAAAAAAAACTGGGCCTTTGTCCCTCATTATTTTTTTGGCCTTGTCCATGAATTATGTGCAAAGAAGTTGAGAGGCATCTTTTATCAAAATCAGATGAGGTGAACAGAGCAAAGGGGCTATAACTGGTGGTAGGGGGTTGGAAATGTCTGTTGAGGAAAGTAGCTTACTTTCATGTTTGCTCAGTTTAAACTGTCTGAATTGCCTGCACTGGTATATATTTTTGAGAAATTAGTTTTATTTTTACCACTGTCAGATATCTGGGGTGTACACAGTCTATAATGTACAATAATTGCTGGGTATGGGGGCTTTTAGTGTATGAAAATGGCTGACTCTGGTTGTCATTATCAGGTTATACAGACATTATTCTGGCTTTGCAGGACAAGTGTGCATTTGTATAAAGCAAGTTAGCATATTTTATTGTGTCTGTTTTTTTTATCACAGTGGGAAATTTGAGGTGTATGGGGTTAAGTGTTTGTAATTAAAAGGTATGGACACTGGTGAAAAATAATGACAACAATCTGAATGATCTTAGGTGAGGAAGGTAAATCCAAAAGATCAAAAAGATTATGAGCATTTATGGTCCAAGAAAAGTTTGTGTGTGGGGTGCCCATGGTTTGAAAACCATGCAAGGTCCAAGGTGTAATGCAGATGGATGTGAGAGGAAATGCAGATGGATGTTTCATTTTGCAGGTATGTGGTACTTATAATTGAAACAGAACAGATACAGGGAGAAAGTAGGTGTAAAAAGGGGACATGAAGCAGTGATCTGATCCTATACCCCCAAACAATAACAGTAACTAAAAATTTAGTATATACGTAACCTTCATAGTTTTAAAGTGAAAATCAGCTAAACATAACAACATAAGTACAGCCACAGCTGTATAAGCTAACTTACCATAATAGTAGATATTCAATTATGTAATTCTTGTAGTAGATTTTTAACTATATGAGATGTGTCATGGCTAGGATATTGGATGTATGGCAAGTCTACAAAGACTTTGGGCATCTTCTTTATACATCACACATCTGCCCAAGCCTATAGGCATGCTGATATAAGAATGACTTATGGGTATATAAAAATGTAGAGCTTTCTTGCCGTAAAGAGTGAAGCTAAGGACTAGTGATCTAGAAGAACAAGCAAAGTAGTAAAATGTCATGTCAGAAAAGGAACAAGTGAGACAGGCTCCCACTTCAGCAAAGTAAAGATAGCCAAAAAGTGGTTAAGGAGAGAGGGTGCTGCTACTGCAACAGTGATCTATTTGAACAACTACTGTTATGGTAAGTTAACTTTTACAGATGTACTATGTTCATCATTAGATTACAATTGAAGTAGTTTTTAGCTTTATGAGATGATTGCCAAAGTTTAAGAAGTAAAGAAAGAGGAAGCCTGGTCAAGGTCCAGAAGACCTTGGAGAACAGGTCTAGAAAAAGCATCTTCTGGCTCTGGAAAAAATAAGTAAATTTTATAGTTACAGACATTGTACATCAGACCAATTAACTGCCTCTAGAATGGATCTTAATAGCATCCCTTTATAAAAGGCCCCAGAAGGAGACAGCTCTGGTAGTGAGCCTTGGCATTTTCAGGGAGAAATTTCCCATAATGAATGTAATAAAACTGAATAGCCTGATGACAGCCATTTGAAAATTCTTTGTTTGGAAACTGTTTAACATTTTTTCTTGTCATTATAGGAAATAAAAAGTTGATCCAACATTTTGAAATATTTAGTCTTGTCTAGGTAATATCTG
This sequence comes from Protopterus annectens, assembly GCF_019279795.1. Lineage (NCBI taxonomy): Eukaryota > Metazoa > Chordata > Ceratodontiformes > Protopteridae > Protopterus > Protopterus annectens. Next base: position 688,319,914 of record NC_056739.1, on the reverse strand, counting down.
AGTTACCTATGGATATGTAAGGTCTGAAGAATTCTCTCTCATCTCATGGATTCAGGGAAAAACACAGGGTAATGAGTACTTTAGTTCAGGGTAAACTCAGAAACAACTTTGGACATGAAGCTGGGGTGGCTGTAATACTCATGATTTACACATGGAAAATCAGAAAGGGTTGAAAAGACATTTGGGATTTAACGCAGTCATCTAGCCAAAGCTGGAACAATTGGTAAAGTAGTCTTCCAAGACAGAAACTGTAAAATCAGTGTCATCTGAGCCAAAAAGGGGTTACTAGAAGTATATTTAGAGAGCCTTTCTTTAGCTTTAGTAAAACTCTGGTTATCACAGAAAAGGGGGATGGCATAAAGGAACATTCCCATCCATGGGACAGAAAAGCTATTTGTTTTCCAGGGATTTTTGCAAGGAGACCTGATGCAGAAATCTTGCATGTGTCTGTTGCTATAGGAGGCAAACAGATGTACTTGGAGAGTTCTCCACAAATGGACAGTCTCCTGGAAGACCTCTGGGTGCAACATCCAATCATGCTGGTCTGTCCTCATTCATTCAAAAAGCTACTGTGTTCTGTTCTAACAGAATGTATGCTGCCTGTATGGAGAGATTGTTCTGAGACCACCAGCTCCCAGGCTACAATGGCTAGTTTGCAGAGGGGTAGAACCTTGTTCATCCTTGTTTCTTTATATAGCACAACACTGTGCTGTTATATTTTATGATTAACAATGATCTAGATGTTCACAGCTGATTCATTACATTGACGGCCTTTACTAGGACCATCATTTTTTGAGATTTATGTTTTGTGCCTGAGGCTGCCATATTCCATGGACTTTGATACCTTGAGAAACTGTCCCATTTAAAATCTGAGGCATCTATTCTGATTGAGTAGGAAAGAAGGGGAAAGAGTAAGACCTGGATTCTGTTGGACTTAAAGGATGTTAGTGGTGGGTCCAGACAGATTTGAGAAGTCACTGAATTTTCTTCAAATTGAGTCTCACTAAAAGAAACTTGAGGGTGGATAAAACCATAAAACCAAGAATTCTAATGTATTCTCTTGCTGAGAAACTGGTTATAGTTTAAGAAATTGCTGATAGTAGAATGAAACTTTTCTTGGATGGAGGTAAGCTACCATCAGGGAGAAGTTTAGAAGTCATCCTAGAAAGACCAACCTATGAGAGGGGAATGACAGAAAACTTTTTTTGTTCAGATTGAACTTAAAATCTAGGCTGTGAGATGGGCTCTAACACAGATTCATGCATAAGTAAATAGATGCCAGTGTGTCTTGCACATTATTGGTTAAAATTAGGTAATCCTCCAGTGAGTGGTAGATTTTAATTCCCTGAAGCCTGCAAAGACAATGAATATAGCCAAATGTTTTGGAATACCCATGGAGCAGTAGATACCAATGGGGAAATATGAAAATTGAAAGTGCAACTCCAAAGATAACATCTGTGCTCTTTGTGGATAGGGATAGGATGGTAGGCACCTTTAAGGTCTAGTGTGGCTAAGTAGGTCTTGAAGAAAAAAATTGGATAAAATGTCTGCTAAACTTTGAGACTAGGGGAACAGTCTCCATATGCCTTCTTTCTCAGGCACTAGAAAAATCCTTGAATAGACATATTTTTCCTATTGGGAAGGAGAACAGGTTCTATTACTCTTTGGAGCAACATATCTGATAGGATTTGGGGAAAAAGGTGAGGTTGGCTCTTTGGAGGAAGAAGAATCCTTGACTGAAGTGGAAGAGATAAGCACTGAAGTCTGTAGCTATATTGAATTATTTTTCAGTACCAGAGTATCTGATGTTATCTATCTCCAGAGACGTAGTACAGGTTGCCTGGAAACTTGGATGGGTGGTTGAAGGAATGAGTTACAAAGGTAGTTAGACATTTTTCTTATGAAAGGAAGTTCCCTATGATCTTTTTACTTTCTTTTGTTTGAATTTCCTTGCCATTTTGTCTTGAATTGCTGCTGGGAAGATTTCTGTTTTGAAGATTTGAAGGGTTTACAAATGAAAGTCCCAAGGCTGGAAGGATAATTGCTTTGGTATGGGTTCGCTACTAAATCTTGAAAGCTCATAATCTTGAAAGCCAAAATCTTGAAAGTTCAAAATACTGAAAACTCAAAATACTGAATTTCATAATATTGAAAAAAACTATAGGATGATAACACGTACTATACTCCAGCAGAAGTACACAGAGAAACAAATAAAAGACAAAGCATATTAGTTTACTTCAACTATTAGCAGGGGCTTGCCCCCTACACCCCCGCTTAAGTATATCAACTCAGAGACTGCACTTTAATACACTGAGATGAGTTATGTTGTTGTATAGCAAATTAAAAGGGAACATGACTAAGGTTACAACAGGCAGTCATGAAGCACATTATAGTATGTTTGCCATTTTATTCTGTGGAGTGCGATCTCTGAGTTGATATATTTTAAGTAGCAGGGGGTGTTGCGTGCAGGGGGGCTTGCCCCCTGCTTATAGTTGGAGAAGAGTAATATGTTTTGTTATGTTATTGTGTTGGATTATTGTAAGTGTTGGTGTACTCTGTTTTTTTCAATATTATAAAATTCAGTATTTTGAGTTTTCAGTATTTTGAACTTTCAGGATTTTGGCTTCAGTATTTTGAATTTCAAGATTATGAGCTTTGAAGATTTAGAAGCAGACCCTTTGGTACACATGGATAGGGGATACAAAGAGTTATTTAACCCCCTGCACTAAACTTATTCTCTCCTCTAACTTTTTAAGTATCTTACAGGCAAGGAATTTCCAGAAAAGTAAGTCTTTCTTCAGAGGGATATTTAAAATCTAGGTCTTGACGTCTTCAAGAAATTTTTGCAGTTTGATCCAGGAAGTCTTGTGCATCACAGTTCCTGTAGCAGCAGGTCTGGGTGCAGCATTAATTGTATCATACACATATTTTATTGAGTACCTGTTAACTTCAGAGGGAGAACTGACCATATTTAATAAAATGAATTTGGTATCTAAAGCAAACAGGCTAGCAATAGATTGTAGCATGTCAGCAAAGACAGAAAGCAAATATTTTACCATGGCTGTCTGGCAGGTAATAGTTCTGAAAAATATTGCTGAAGAAGAATAAACCTTCTTTCCATAGATGCTAAACATGCTATAAACTTTCTCATTAGGAATAGGGTTAGATGAAGAAAAAGGATTTCAACTACTGGCCCCATCCAGAGAAATAACATCCACATCAGCAATGTAGTTCCTGAAAATAAAATTTTCAGAGTCTGACATCTTATAAAGTCTGTCTAGTTTCCTTGGAGCTGGTTGTGGTGAATTGGGAGAAGAGGAAATGACATTAGAAGCATCTTCTAAAGCTCCTAGAACTGGTAGGATAGCTAAAGACTTTGGGGAATCCAAACTGAGCAACACATAGCATGTTTTGTAAGACCCCAAAACTTTTCTTCCCTTTCCTTCTGACTAGAAAATAACTCTCTTGTCTTAGAAATTTATCAGAGACATTCTCCTCTTCAGAGGAAGATCTTTTCCTTTAAGTTGGTAGGTTGGCAGACAGGGGAGTTTAAAACTGGAAAGACTGTACTGCATTAAAAAGCCCCTGGGCACAGTCATATCTGTCTTTCTGGTAGCCTTCTTACTGGAAGATGTACAGGGGGAGGGAACAAATGTTTAGTTTTCTGAGTCTTTCTCTTAGTGGCCTCTAGTCTGATAGTTTTAAGAGAAAAATCAGACATCTGGATTTCCATCAACAACCCTGTGACTCATCCCTTACAAGGACTTGGTGGATTTCTCCCTCTCACTCAGTAAGAGCAAAGTGAGATTCTTTCCTCTTTGCCAAAGGTACCTGTAGTCTGAACAAAAACAGTCCTTGAACCAAATAAGGAATCAGATGCAAAAACCAGAGAATACAAGATAAAGAAAAATAATCTAGTTCCACACAGCAGTGAAAATCAATATGTCCTTTAATTGTAGTAGGTAAGCGCTTTCTCGGAATAACATCTGCTTCATCAGACCAACAAACATAGAATAGCAGTTACATTTTTAGACACTAAAAAATCCAATCAAAAATCAGATAAAATGTGCATCATAGCTAAAAGCCATGTGATAAAATACATCTAGAATCTATACATTGTTAAAAAATTGAATAAAACAGACTAAATGAACTATATGTACTTAAAACTGGTAAATACAATAGTAAAAAATAATAAAAGATGGACTATTGAAATATACATGATAAATTATTAAAAGAGAGATCAATGCTTTAATGGCCATGCTTTAAGGAAGGGTTTCAGGGAAACTCAGTTGTTTAAACCAGGAGGTTTATCAGCTTGAAAGCGCAAAATCCATTTCTGTTCACTAGATTCTGTTCTATTATTTATGTCACCTCCTCTCTTGGTACTATCCAGAATCTCTAGTACCATAAAGCTAAATTTATGTTCTTTACCCTCTTTAGCTACATGTAGTGATAGTGCGCTGGTTTCTTTAACATTCCTGATATCCCTAAGGTGTTCAAGTATTCTATCCTTAAACGCCCTGTTCGTTTTCTCTATGTAAAATGAGAAGCAGGTAGTACAATAGCAAAAAGAGACAACATTTTTTGTTCGACAATCTGCATAAAAAGCAGTATCTATCTTAAAACCCAAAGTGGGATGTGTGAAATGATTACCAATGTGTATATGTGTACAGGCCATACAATTCCTACACATATATGTACCAAGTCTATCAGATATTTCTAAAAGCAAAATCTGGCTGTGTGCCAATGACCCCATTCAACTCATGTACAGCAGACAGAATATCCCAGTTCTTTTTAATAATATCACATGCTACATGCATATTACTGTCAAAGGTCAATGTCATCCTTAGTTTATTCCTAGAGGTATCAGTGGAAGCATCACTTGAGAAAGTATTGTCAATATTATCCCTGTTGTTAATACTAGTGGGGAGGGGGGAATGTATGGCTGGCAGTTACCTGATCTATGCCGCCATCCTTCTGCTTTTTGAGAATCAATAAGTTTACTACTATAGCCTCTTTCTAAAAATTCTTGTTTAAGTGTTTGTAATGCAACAATGAGACTATCATCATCATTAAAAAGTTTCATAGTTCGAAATATCTGTCCTTTCAACACATTGAATTTCGTATGATTCGGATGCATACTGCCATAGTGTAGAACATTATTCTTTCTAACAGTTTTCTTATACAAAGTAGTAGACACAGTGGATAAATTATTTTTAGTAACTTTAACATCCAAAAACTCTACTTCTTTATCAGAATATTCATAGGTAAATCTCAGAAAAGTATTCAATTGATTTAAGTATAAAAGAAACTCTTGTAGCCGCTGCTCTGAGCCATGCCACAACAAAAAAATATCATCCAAAAAATGTTTATACCATTTGATGTTAACCTGGTATTCATTATTCGAAAGTACATGTTTAGCTTCCCAATTAGCTAGGGATAGGTTGGCGTAGCTATTAGCACAAGCTGTGCCCATAGCTATGCCAACTTTTTGTGCATAATAAACATCATTAAAAATAAACACATTGTTTTCTAGGATGATTTCCAAAAGTGTTCAAATATGTTTCACTTTAGTATCAGGGGTGTTTCTCTCACACAGTAAATCTCTGACATTTTCAATTCCCCATTCATTGGGTATAACAGTGAACAATGATTCAATATCCAGAGTTACAAATAAACATTGTCCTAAGATAATTTCATTTTGTTTAGATAGCTCATTTAAAAAACTCTTGGTATCCTTTAAAACAGTGCTACAATTAGTCAAGGCAGCATGCAAAGTCTTTTCTACTAAAAGAGAAAGTGGCTCAGTTACCCAACCTCGGCCTGAAACTATAGGGCGCATAGGTGGAGTTAAGGTATTCTTATGTATTTTGGGTAGACCATATATCAAAGGGACTGTTGGATGTTCTACCTTGAAATACTCAAACAGTTGCTCAGATATCATGCCTATTATTAATAAATCAAAGATTGAAAACTGTACTTTTTCTATGACACTACTGAATATATGCGTAGGTAAAATGGCATACGTATCAACGTCACTGAGATGACTTAACATAGATTCTATATATTTGTCCTTGTCGATAACAACAATACCACCTCCTTTATCAGCTGGACGTATTTCTATACTATTTAGTTCTTTCTATTCAACTAGAGCTTGTAACTCTGCAGCTGATAAATTACTAAAATTATTAGTTTGCTTATCTAGAGACTTCTCTCCAAGTTGTTTTTCACAAAGGTCAATGAACAGATCTATAGTAGAATTACTAGGTGGTATGTAAGTGCTGGGCTTTCTAAATATACAATCAGCATTATTAGAATTACCAAACATAGCTTTAAGCGTAAGAGTTCTGCCAAAAAGGTGTAGGTCTTTAATTACCTCTGTTATGTCCATTGTTTGAGCTGGAACAAAGGTTAAACCTCTGTTTAACACAGATAATTGTGAGTCAGTTAAAGTAAAAGTAGAGATATTGTGAACTAAGCTTGTTTGTATCTCTTTTCTGACCTTATTTCGTCCTCCTGGCTGTGTAGTAAATGGTAATGCGTTGATTTTGCAGGCGATTCCTCGATCTGCCTCTTATAGGCAGAGGTTCTTTCAATAAAAAATGTCCATGGGTGGAGCCTGATAGTACAGAGGCCTGCACTGTGGAATTCAGACTCACACTGGAAGCCATGCTTGTTTTAGGTCTAACAGCTACAGTGCTTGTGCTAGCATCAGAGTGACTGCTTACAGCAGCTACAGAAGTATTTAGGTTGACTTCTGAAACAATTCCCTCACTTACAGGAACAATAGGAACATTGGGTAAAAGTTCTGTGGGTTCTGTAGAAGTGGTAGTTTTAACAGCATTTGCATATGTTGCTTGTTCATCTGAAACAGTTGAATGCAATGTAGCTCTGGGTCTTACAGAGCTCCGCCCATTTCCTGTTATATGCTGTTTGTTGGAGTTAGTATTAACCCTTTCATTTACCCAAAAGAAGACATTACCTTCTTTAAAATCCTTCAAATCCCTTTGTAATTTTTTGTTTTTGGTAGCAGAAAGTCTCTTGTCATATCCAGTAATATTTTCAAACAACACATCCATTTTATCACCAACAAGTTCATCTGAATAAGTATTGTTAATTATGTTTTGTAACTCAGTGATTTCATTAGATAGTTTTAGCTCCTCTGGTCTAAAAAATTCGATAAGGAGCTGCATATATTTAGCACTGCACTCAAGGTTAAGTAACTGCCAGCGCCTAAGTAGCTCAGGATAAGCGTGCCCATAACTGGGCATGGTGAGAACCCTAAGTCCCCTTGGTGCTATATTAAGGCTTAGTGAAGCCTCAAGATGAAAGCGCTGCCACTGCAAGCGCTTAAACTTATAAAGTTTATTCTCCAGATTGCGATAGTCATCTCTGAAAGCTGCAGATAAATCAGTTTTATCTGAAGTCAGTGATGTTGTCTGCATATAAGTTCCATTAAGTAATGGATTAGTTTGAAAGTCCAATAAAGTAGACAAATGATAGTTGTTCCTCCTATTAGATGGCAAATCCATCAAAGGTACAAAGTTGTCCAAACGATCCATTTCATTTCCTGCCATGCTTGGTTCAAAGATAAGGAAAATATACCAAACGGAAACAGTCCTTGAACCAAATAAGGAATCAGATGCAAAGAACAGAGAATACAAGATAAAGAAAAATAATCTGGTTCCACACAGCAGTGAAAATCAATATGTCCTTTAACTGCAGTAGGTAAGCGCTTTCTCGGAATAACATCCGCTTCATCAGACCAACAAAGATAGAATAGCAGTTACATTTTTAAACACTAAAACATCCAATCAAAAATCAGATAAAATGTGCATTATAGCTAAAAGCCATGTGATAAAATACATCTGTAGAATCTATACATCGTTAAAAAATTGAATAAAACAGACTAAATGAACAATATGTACTTAAAACTGGTAAATACAATAGTAAACAAATAATAAAAGATGGACTACTGAAATATACACTGCTGTGTGGAACCAGATTATTTTTCTTTATCTTGTATTCTCTGTTTTTTGCATCTGATTCCTTATTTGGTTCAAGGACTGTTTTCGTTTGGTATATTTTCCTTATCTTTGAACCAAGCATGGCAGGAAATGAAATGGATCGTTTGGACAACTTTGTACCTTCGATGGATTTGCCATCTAATAGGAGGAACAACTATCGTTTGTCTACTTTATTGGACTTTCAAACTAATCCATTACTTAATGGAACTTATATGCAGACAACATCACTGACTCCAGATAATCCTAATTTATCTGCAGCTTTCAGAGATGACTATCGCAATCTGGAGAATAAACTTTATAAGTTTAAGCACTTGCAGTGGCAGCGCTTTCATCTTGAGGCTTCACTGAGCCTTAATATAGCACCAAGGGGACTTAGGGTTCTCACCATGCCCAGTTATGGGCAAGCTTATCCTGAGCTACTTAGAGCTGGCAGTTACTTAACCTTGAGTGCAGTGCTAAATATATGCAGCTCCTTATCGAATTTTTTAGACCAGAGGAGCTAAAACTATCTAATGAAATCACTGAGTTACAAAACATAATTAACAATACTTATTCAGATGAACTTGTTGGTGATAAAATGGATGTGTTGTTTGAAAATATTACTGGATATGACAAGAGACTTTCTGCGACCAAAAACAAAAAATTACAAAGGGATTTGAACGATTTTAAAAAAGGTAATGTCTTCTCTTGGGTAAATGAAAGGTTTAATACTAACTCCAACATACAGCATATAACAGGAAATGGGCGGAGCTCTGTAAGACCCAGAACTACATTGCATTCAACTGCTTCAGATGAACAAGCAGCATATGCAAATGCTGTTAAAACTACCACTTCTACAAAACCCAAAGAACTTTTACCCAATGTTCCTATTGTGCCTGTAAGTGAGGGAACTGTTTCAGAAGTCAACGTAAATTCTTCTGTAGCTGCTGTAAGCAGTCACTCTGATGCTAGCACAAGCGCTGCAGCTGTTAGGCCTAAAACAAGCATGGCTTCCAGCGTGAGTCTGAATCCCACAGAGCAGGCCTCTGTACTATCAGGCTCCACCCGTGGACATTTTTTATTGAAAGAACCTCTGCGTATAAGAGGCAGATTGAGGAATCGCCTGCAAAATCAACATACACGACTACACAGCCACAACCAAATCTTCCCTGGGGGTGGCAGTAAGGAAATCAGAGTTTGTTATGTTGAGCAGGAGGATGAAATAAGGTCAGGAAAGAGATACAAACAAGCTTAGTTCACAATATCTCTACTTTTACTTTAACTGACTCACAATTATCTGTGTTAAACAGAGGTTTAACCTTTGTTCCAGTTCAAACAATGGACATAACAGAGATAATTAAAGACCTACACCTTTTTGGCAGAACTCTTACACTTAAAGCTATGTTTGGTAATTCTAATAATGCTGATTGTATATTTAGAAAGCCCAGCACTTACATACCACCTTGTAATTCTACTATAGATCTGTTCATTGACCTTTGTGAAAAACAACTTAGAGAGAAGTCTCTAGATAAGCCAACTAATAATTTTAGTAATTTATCAGCTGCAGAGTTACAAGCTCTAGTTGAGTTGAAAGAACTAAATAGTATAGAAATACGTCCAGTTGATAAAGGAGGTGGTATTGTTGTTATCGACAAGGACAAATATATAGAATCTATGTTAAGTCATCTCAGTGACGTTGATACGTATGCCATTTTACCTACATGTATACTCAGTAGTGTCATAGAAAAAGTACAGTTTTTGATCTTTGATTTATTAATAACAGGCATGATATCTGAGCAACTGTTTGAGTATTTCAAGGTAGAACATCCAACAGTCCCTTTGATATATGGTCTACCCAAAATACATAAGAATCCCTTAACTCCACCTGTGCGCCCTATAGTTTCAGGCCGAGGTTGGGTAACTGAGCCACTTTCTATTTTCGTAGAAAAGACTTTGCATGCTGCCTTGGCTAATTGTAGCACTGTTTTAAAGGATACCAAGAGTTTTTAAATGAGCTATGAATATTCTGATAAAGTAGAGTTTTTGGATGGTAAAGTTACTAAAAATAATTTATCCACTGTGTCTACTACTTTGTATAAGAAAACTGTTAGAAAGAATAATGTTCTACACTATGGCAGTATGCATCCGAATCATACAAAATTCCATGTGTTGAAAGGACAGATATTTCGAACTATGAGACTTTTTAATGATGATGATAGTCTCATTGTTGCATTACAAACACTTAAACAAGAATTTTTAGAAAGAGGCTATAGTAGTAAACTTATTGATTCTCAAATAGCAGAAGGATGGCGGCATAGATCAGGTAAGTGCCAGCCATACTTTTCCCACCTCTCCACTAGTATTAACAACAGGGATAATATTGACAATACTTTCTCAAGTGATGCTTCCACTGATACCTCTAGGAATAAACTAAGGATGCCATTGACCTTTGACAGTAATGTGCATGTAGCATGTGATATTATTAAAAAGAACTGGGATATTCTGTCTACTGTACATGAGTTGAATGGGGTCATTGGCACACAGCCAGATTTTGTCTTTAGAAATAATAGATCACTTAAGAGTCAGCTCTGTTATTGATCCTTTAATACTAAATCAACTATAATATCTGATAGACTTGGTACATATATGTGTAGGAATTGTATGGCCTGTACACATATACATATTGGTAGTCATTTCACACATCCCACTTTGGGTTTTAAGATAGATACTGCTTTTTATGCAGATTGTCGAACAAAAATGTTGTCTATTTTTGCTATTGTACTACCTGCTTCTCATTTTACATAGGGAAAATGAACAGGGCGTTTAAGGATAGAATACTTGAACACCTTAGGGATATCAGGAATGTTAAACAAACCAGCGCACTATCACTACATGTAGCTAAAGAGGGTAAAGAACATAAATTTAGCTTTATGGTACTAGAGATTCTGGATAGTACCAAGAGAGGAGGTGACATAAATAATAGAACAGAATCTAGTGAACAGAAATGGATTTTGCACTTTCAAGCTGATAAACCTCCTGGTTTAAACAACAGAGTTTCCTTGAAACCCTTCCTTAAAGCATGGCCATTAAAGCATTGATCACTCTTTTAATAATTTATCATGTATATTTCAATAGTCCATCTTTTATTATTTTTTACTAATGTATTTACCATTTTTAAGTACATATTGTTCATTTAATCTGTTTTATTCAAATTTTTAACGATGTATAGATTCTACAGATGTATTTTATCACATGGCTTTTAGCTATGATGTACATTTTATCTGATTTCTGATTGGATGTTTTAGTGTCTAAAAATGTATCTGCTATTCTATCTTTGTTGGTCTGATGAAGCGGATGTTATTCTGAGAAAGCGCTTACCTACTGCAATTAAAGGACATATTGATTTTCACTGCTGTGTGGAACCAGATTATTTTTCTTTATCTTGTACCTGTAGTCTGATCTGACTGGACATGCATTGTTTATGGGCCTTAGTGGCTTCTGTAAAGCCTCATCAGAGGGACCAGGTAAATCAAACTGACTTGAGGGCTGCAATACTACTTCAGCAGAACTGTCTGTCCCAGACTTCTGGAAAGAGGTACAAATGAATCTCTCCAAAAACCTATTTTGATAATTTTCTCTTTTTCTTTACTTGTTGGGGGAGATCCATTGTCAGACGTGCTATAGTCATGTGCACCTAATCCTTAAGAGATTGGATCACAAGAAAGTCTCACAGAATTCAGCCTACTTGTAACCATTTTAAGTGTAAAGGATAAGCAAATATTACAAGCCCTAATGTTCTGATGTCCTTGTAAACAGAAAATACAGGCTATGTGGGTGTCTGTATAATCTATTTGCCAATTACATGCACACTTGCCTTTCATGACAGACATACATAAAAAGGTGAAATAACTTTTCTACAGAAAAAAAGGAAGGTCACTAAAGGGGTACTTATCTTTCCAAAAAGAGAAACAAAAGTTGGCAACCAATACTAAAGCTGCTAATTTGATGAGATCTCTGATTAACCATACCAAAGACAAGAAAGTTCTTAAATTTGCATGCTCATATGTTCTTCTTATATCAGCATGCTTAAGAGCTTGCTGCACAAGGAGAGTGTCTGAGGATGATACTCCAGTTTTTTGTAGACTGGCTGGACATCTGATACCCTTGGAAGAATTCATTACATATCCAAACCTACTGCAACAGTGATCTAATGATGACCATCTGCTGCCAATTCCATGTATGCCTGGGAAAAAAATGCGTTACAACTTAAGTGAAAGCTTGAAGCCTAGTGTACACTGATTTGGAGTTAATATTGCATCATTCTTGTAATAGTATACTATAAAAAACTTTGAATGTCAATGGATTCCAACGCAAACTATTTTGTTACAGAACAGTGTTAAAGAAGGAGATGTATCAAACAAACCAATCAAGTAAAGGGTAGAACATCCTTTTATGTAAGGTAAATATATCATCTCAATGATGCTCACCATAGAAATGGTACTGAAAAGTGCAATGAAACAACCAAATCTTTCCTGGGGGTGGCAGTAAGGACATCAGAGTTTGTTATGTTGAGCAAGAGACTGTAGGGACATAGCTTCTCATATTAGAAAATTTGCCATCCACCCCACCTATATATATATATATATATATATATATATATATATATATATATACATACATACATACACATAATGGGAATGTTTTAGGTTTTGATCAACAAAAAGTATGCTATACTTCATGAAATTGAATGCAAAAGGCAGAAGACTTTTCATCTTGTACCTGTGAAATCTGACAGGTTGTGATTCAGAGATATGCAGTCTTTGGCAGTCACAATTCCCTGGATGCTGTCTGCCAGATTTTGTACTGTGCAAGCTCATCAGTGAAATGAATGCACCTGTGAATATGTAGACAAGAACTCAACGTGATTCAAGAATCAGTGGGATGCATAGTGCTGCTGCCAGGTGTACTCCATTGGGACAAGTACTTGTGTTACAGCTACATACTATAGGAGATCTGGGATCAGTAGGTCCAAGGAACATAGGAAAGATGTTCCAGATGGTAGCAGGAAAAACTGTAGGACTTCATAACGGTATAACAGCTGTGTTATCCTGTATGAAACTTTGAGCAAAGGCGTTTGCTGGAGTTACACATGAACATAGCTGGTTCACTCCATATTACAACTATAATTTAACAGCTTGCTAATTAGCTGCAAAAGCACTTTGCTTCATTAATCATATAGGTTTACAGGGGTCAAGACTTTTACCAATTTGCACATCTGAGCCATTCAAATTAAGGTGTTAAGACAACACACCATGTTGGAGGGGGGACTTCAAAAATTCATAGATATACTAAAACATCATCTTACTAAAACATTTACCAGCAATGGCTCTTCCAAGATGGGGAAATTGTTGCTACCCATCACAGAAATTAATCTAATATTAAGTCATATTTGTTTTTCTGTTCCCCTAAAAACATTTACATATTGTTCCAATTGTCTGTGGGATTATCTGTCTTCTGTGATTACTTTTTGTTTGTGAATTTGTTCTGATTTTTTTATTATTTTTTGTGACTTTCTTCACCTGGGCTGTGCCTGTGACTGGTCTGTTTTGATGTGGTGTACTACCCCAGTAAACAAACTAATTATACAATGACTGGCCATTAACATTAACTAAAAATAAAACACTGATTGGTCAGCCCAACCAGCGTGCCCATTGTAAATCCTAGCATATACCAACGAAAAATGTCTGGCCACTAAAACAACATAAAATATCACTGAGCGGCCTCACTTTCCTATCTGTATTTAGAAAACAAAATGCAAAAACTGCACCTTGAAAACTCGACAATCTTCGAGACACAGAAAGTGTTCATAAGCTAACTTAGCTACGATGTTCAACAAACAAAAAAAAAAAATTAGATACATTACAAAAAGAAATCGAAAATGTACTTGATTTTTCTTCTAAGTTGAACATGGCAGCTGACACAGCATCTTATGAACACCTTCCATATGAAGAACAACACACTAAATAATTATAAACAACTAACGAGAGATGTAGAACAGACTGCAGTGGTCTAAGATTTGTTGTGATTGCACTGATGGTATGGTTCTCTTCCCCCTAAAGGTGTGATGACCCAGAATAACTGCTAAGGATTTATTTAAAGAAATAGCGACTGAAAGCAACCAATTCCACTTAGAGGTCCAGAAGGAAAAGATCAGCAGCCAAACCTGTCACATCCCAGTCAGCTGGCTTAACTGCTAACAGCAACAGGTGGAAAACCCAGGATCAGGAAACAAAGCAGAAGAACACTGTGGTACAATTATACAATGACATTATTTAAAAAAAGTAAGTAATTTTTTTTCTTAAATAATGTCATTGTATAATAGCAATAACTGACTCTGTGGTAGGGTGTATTGATGATTTACCCATGGTTGACTTTGTTTAATCACTCGGGCTTCACCCTCATGATTAAATCACACCAGCCATGGGTAAATCTTCAATATACCACACCAACATCGTCGGTTATTGCTATAATAAATACTTTAATGGAATGGCTGTGCTTAGCAATGGCCACTTCTTAGAATAGCCACCAACAGTTGCCAGTCGACATAGTGAAGACATCTGCCATCAGGGCTATGTGTAGATGTCTTCAGGCTGCATTACATGTCATGGGTCTTCTCATGCTGTTGCCCAGTAAAGCAGCATGCAACTATGGCACAAGGAACTGTTATTGAATCCCAGCCATGGTCATTGTGACATAGTATGAAGACAGATATATTTAGCAATTCAACTAGTCTTAGATGACAGTTTGAAAAATGGATATAATATGTGTTACAGTTGGAGCCCCTGGCTTATATTACATACCAGTAGTTAACTGTTGAGAGCAGTTTTAAAAAACTAGGATAGAGAAACATGCTGTTTGTTAATGACATTTGTAAAAGGTAAGCTTCACCCTCCCTGACTATATAGAACACTAGATGAAAAATGCTCAGAGAAGGCACTGTAAAAATGTGTGCATGATCAGAAACCAGTATAGCCATTAGATTTGATCCATTTGATACTGCATGGTAAAATAGAGTTATTTAGAGTTTTAAGTAGAATAATAAAACTATCAAGATGAATAGAAAATAAAGAAATTATTTTGCAAACAAAAGACAGAATATGATTGTGCACTGCACATGGGAGAGAACAAAAGCAGTATTGCTTCAGTAAGAAAACATCTTTGATAGCTAAACCTTTACAAAAGAAGCTAACAGTAAATAAAATATGGATGCTTGGCAATGGGAAATACCATAAACAGGATGAAGCAGACAGGGAAATTTATCTTGCCCAGACATCAAGAGGAACTAAAAATGAAATGAAAATGCTGTAAGGAAAGATGATGTAATGAAAGTACTTAAAAGGGTCAGGGTATGTGTTAGACAGAGTTAAACTCTGACTTTTGACCTGCGAACTGTACACAAAGTTATCTTTTAACAGTTAACTAAGATATTTATTTCAATCATTTCACAAATTATTAAACAGATGAATTTTACAGATGAGAATATGTCAAATGCCAACTAACACCTTTGCTGAACTGCACTTAAATAGACATCCAGTGTCTTATACAGAATAAAGGCAAATTAAACAGCAACAAATCTGCCAGTATGCATGTAGGGATACATTCACAATGTACATGACTTCCAGAACATTAAAATACCATGGCTACTAGTTAAATAAAAAATAATGTCTGTTACTTTGTACATGGGAGGCAAACACCTTAACCATTGTGCCAATTAGTCTTTACTGTATGGAACTGGTGCTCACTAAATTTTGATTTTAATTTAAATATTCAATGGCATCTCCACAAGTGTTGAATATTTTGCCACAATTCAGCATGAAACAAAACACACTCATATATATATATATATATATATATATATATATATATATATATATATCGAGAGAGAGAGAGAGAGAGGAATAGAGCAGCATAGTATTATGGTTCACATCAAACAGAAGAGTACCCTATGGCCCATGCTGAACTAGCCCCTCCCTCCTTCCACCAACAGCATATTTTGACTATGTTCAGAGAAAAAGAATGAATAAAGTTCAAATATAGTTTTGGCTAGGCTATATTATCTAGGCATCTCTGTTCCAAAGAGTGTACTCATTGTGCCATCTCTAGGAATTGCAACTTGTGAATATTTTACCTACGGACAATGTTCTTTTTCAACTGTTATAGATATTTACATATGTGTACGATATATGCGAAGGTTCACAATAAATGACCTGAAGCTGAATTTTTACTTAGTTAATATGTCATTCTTCTGTTTTATGCTTTGAAATAACTTATTTTATTTATTTACATTTGTTTACTGGTCCATTTTCAGAGGAGGCCCAGGGAGAAAAGCTCCACACAAGCAAAACAAGTAACAATGCAAAGCAAGTAAAACCTGTAGTAAACATGAACAGGAAGGATGAATGAAGAACCAATTGAGGTAGATAAAAAGTAGCAATGCACATTAAAAAGTAATAATGCATTTAGCAGTGACACTGTAAACATAAGATGACATAGAATGCTCAGTGTTATGATATGTTGATAAGTATGTTTAGATAAATGATAAGAATGAACAAGTGCACCTTCTAAACTGTTTAAATTGGCAGTTATAGTTAAGTACACTGTGAAGATTGAGGGAAGACGGGTGAAGGCTGCCAGCCTAGTCAAATAGAATTTGATACATAATTGTATCATTTGTATCAATAAATGTAAAATACAGACTTGTGTTCTTAAATGAAAGAAAACACTGTAAAATGTGAACTTCAAGATTGTTGCAACATTGCCATCTGCTGTAAGGAAAACCAAGTCAAGCATTTCAAATGTTCTTTGAAGTTACAATTATCTAAATGGTGGTGCCGAAAAGGCTGGCTGAACACATTCTTTCTATTGCCTTAACTTAAGGAATGATTGCTGGAGTGTACATGTGAAATGTCTTTTATTGTTGTAGTTTTCTGAGCAGGTGTTAGATTGCTAAATAATGCAATTTGTTGGCCTGGGAACTCCAGACTAGGTGTCAAAATGATATAATGTGTATACTGGGAAACCTAAGTGTCAAAATGATGTAATCTGGGAGGGCCTTAGCAGTTTTAAAACTATTGTTGAGAGAAAGAGACTGTAAGCATTTTGTCTTGGACCATCAACCCCAGCACTGCTTATGCTCTATATATGTATGTAAGTAGGATTGTAGCACTGTGTTTTCTCTTAGGAATAGCTAAAGATTAGAAAGTTAGATTAAGTGTTTTTCTTTGACATCAGACCTGTCCTGCTATATTATTTTAAGTTTCTGTGTGATCTCTGAACTCTTAGATATCTCTGTGGTGTAGTAGTATTGTCTTGTGTTTTTAATTATTTATTATTAAATATTTTAAAAACCTTTACCTGTGGCTGGTTTGTGTAGAGATAAGTGGGCTGTAGAGTACATTGCATATTTATAGAGTTTTTTGTAATAAGCTACTCTAAAAAGCCTTAGACTGAATAGTCACATTACCAATTGGATAATAATATTGCACAATAATAACTGGTCACCCTTTTAAGGGCCTTTGGGTAGCTGATAATTATTAGCTGGTGGTGGCAGTAATTACTACCGCATAGTCTGGGTAAAGGGGCACAGCTAGAGAATCTATGTCAGCCATTCCCAAGAGTGTCTGTGAAGTTGTGTAAATACTTATCTCAAAGTGTGCATGGTGTGTCAGCTACCTGGGCAGGGGCATGAAGCACTGGTGGGACAGAGAGGGTACTGGAGATTAGCTTGACAGCTAGGCTGAGCATTGGGCCTTATAGCTGTGCCAGTGGGGAGTCTTATTGGGGACCTGGAGAGCAAGGGAGCAAACAGACCCAGACTAACTGTGATCTCTGTGTGCACTTAAGGGAAATTGTAATTTACTGTGTGTATTTGTTATCTTTTTCTCTTCCTTGAGACGACCTCCCTGGTGTTAGTGGTGAGGACTGAGGCTCCTTGATTGCTGGGCCAGGGCACGGTCATCACATATCTGGTAGCAGTGGCTGGGATAAGATATACTCACATTTGTGGTTGGGATAAGATATCCTCACACATCTGTTTGGCAGCGGTGGGGGTAGAGTAAATCCTGTAGCTTATGTACAGTGATCTTTGAAAGTGTTTTGTACTCTAAATCAGCCACACAGTGTATACTCAGAGTTCAGATCACAATTGTTTTATTTATTTTGTTATCTTAGTTTGGGTGAGCAGGCAGCATGTCAGCACAGGAATATGGAAAGCTGACAATAAGCCAGCTGGTGTAGATGTGCCAGGCTAGGGGACTGGTGCATGGAAACCTGACTGAGGCAAACCTGATTGCAGCCTTGGTTACAGCTACATCAGAAAACAGCATCCAGGAGGACAATCAGACTGGCAGTGGAGATACAATATCCTCAGAGAATGGACAGCTCAACCTTTCTGCAGTGGACTTAAAAATCCAGCTGGAGCTAAAGAGACTTGAGTTGGAGGCCAGGCATTTGGAGATAGAAGCCAAAGAAAAGTAGTCAGAGGAAGCATGAGAGGGAAATGCTGACTCTTTGCCAGAGTCATGGAGGTAATGGGGAAGGGAGTAAATGGACCCCAGAAGCACAACAGGTCAGTAAATTTTTTCCACAATTTAAAGAGGGGGATAATTTTGATAGTTTCATTCACATGTTTGAAAGGGTATGCAAACAGTATAGTGTTGACCAAAGACTCTGGGTGCGGTTCCTGACCCCCTTACTTCATGGGAAAGCTGTAACTTGTATATCACAAATGCCTGACTCTGTTTTGATTATACTGCTGTAAAGAAATGTCTGTTAGAATGTTTTAAGCTAACACCTGAAATGTATAGGAAAACGTTTCATGAGCATAGACGCAAGGCAGATGAAAATGCATGTGAGTATGTTCCTGATCTGAGCACTTATTTTCATAGCTGGGTGAGTGAATGTCAGGTCACCATTTTTGAAGGACTGGCAGACCTTTAGGTGAGGAAACAAGCCCTTAGCACTTTGTCTGAGGACATGAGGATCTGGTTAGCTGATAGATAATGTGCTACTTCAGATGAGTTGGGGAAGAAGGGGGACCTATACCTGGCCAGCAGGGCAGCCCTGCACAGGAAAGGGACAATCAGTATTGCTCATGGGTCTAAAGGAACCCATGGTTGGCGGCAGCACAGACTGCCCTAACAGAATTTGCCAATAGCAGGGGAAGCCACTAGTCCAGGTAAAGGTCCAGGAACTAGGGTTAAATGTTTTGAATGCAACCAGTGGGGCCAGGTGGCATACAGATGTCCACGGAGGCAAGGTGGGGAAACAAAGTTGAAGGAGCCAGTAAGTGGGAAAGACAAAATGCCAATAGTGGGTTGTCTTGAGACAACAGGGGTATGGAACTACCAAACCCTTAGATGTCCTGAGAGGGAAGGATTTGGATGAGGCAGTCCTATGTACTTATGCAGTTATATGCAGTGAGGCTAGGACACAAGCATGTGGGTCTGGTAGCCTGGGGAATACCCAGACAGACTGCATACTTGCAGCCAAGACTGCTGAGGTGGTTACTTCAGGGACGGAGATTTGCTGTAGCAGTCAGACTGAAGGTGAGCAACAGCTGCTTGTGGGTACTGATGTTCCCTTGGACAGGGTAACTGCAAAGGTAGAGGTGAGTAGTAATACCCAGGCTGACAGTGTGGCACCACTGTCAGAGGATGCCAGACTTCCAGTGGAAGGGAAGCTGGGAAGGGTTACAAGGAGGGAGTTGAGACAGGCTCAGGTCTCAGAACCTACATTGCAAGGCCTGAGGCAGGTAGCTAGGGAGGCACCTGATTCTCAAGGGAAGGGGGAATCTGTTTACTGGGACAAAGGGTTACTATACAGAGAGTGGACCCCTGAGGGAGGGATAGAAGGTGAGAGAGTACAGCAGTTGGTAGTGCCTAGAGCCTACCATCTGGCACTTCTAGCCATAGCCCATGATATTCCCTTTGCAGGACATATGGGCATAAAACGTACAAAGAGGCATATTATGCAAAACTTCTATTGGCCTGGAATTTCCAGAGATGTAACAGGGTACTGCAGGACCTGTGAGCAGTGCCAGAAGGTAGACAAGGCAGGAGACAAGGTGAGAGCTCCTTTGATGCCTTTGCCTGTGATTGAGGAGCCATTTCAGAGGGTAGCTATGGATATTGTGGATCTTTTAGTACCCCAAGTTCCACAGGGAAAAAGTATATCCTAGTGGTTGTAGATTATGCTACACAATACCACGAGACAGTGGCTTTGTCCTCCATTGAGGCAGAGAAGGTGGCAAATGCTTTGTTAGAGATTTTCAGCAGGGTAGGTTAACCAAATGAAATACTGACTGACCAAGATGCCAATTTCATGTCAGACCTGCTGTCTTGTCTGTCGAAGTCCTGTTGGGTGAAGCACACAAAGACCACCCCCTACCATCCCCAGACTAATGGTCTTGTTGAGAGGTTAAACTCTACAATCAAGTCCATGCTGCGGGCATTTGCCAATCAGTTTAAGAGGGATTGGGACAAATATTTGCCCCATCTGTTGTTTTCTTACAGAGAGGTTCCGCAGGAATCCACAGGTTTTTCACCCTTTGAGTTTCTGTATATACACAGAGTGAGGGGACCTCTAGATTTAATTCCAGATGAGTGGGAAAGTGAGTGTGAGTCTCACAAGGAGTCTGTTGTGGCATACATCCTAAACCTCAGGAGAAGGCTCAGGAAACTCAAGAGCTTGGCCCAGGAGAACCTGGCAGAAGCCCAACAACAGAAAAAGGTGTGGTATGACAGAAATGCTTGAGCTAGAGAATATGCTGTGGGGCAGCAGGTAATGGTTCTCATTCCTGTCAGACACAACAAGCTGCAAGCTGCTTGGTAGGGACCCTACAAGGTGGTAAGAAGGGTGAGGGATGTTGACTACATGGTGGAAGTGCTAGGAAGATGGCAGGGGCACAAATTGTACTATGCTAACATGATAAAACCTTACCATGATAGGGAGGCCCTTGTGCTGAGCATTTGCAGTGGATTGCAGGTGGAGGCAGAGGGAGATCTGGGGATTGATCTCCTCAGTGAGGCTTGGGCTGACACCTTGGTGGAAGGGGTAGCAATGTCCCAGCAGCTATCTCCTGCCCAGGTTTGAGAAATCCAAGCAGTGTTGCAGGAATTTGGTGACATGTTCACTGGGAAACCAGGGAGCACCCACCTGGTGCAGCACCAGGTGGATACAGGACCCCAAAGGCCTATTAGGCAGGGCCCTTATAGG
The DNA here is from genome assembly GCF_019279795.1 of Protopterus annectens. Classification (NCBI taxonomy): domain Eukaryota; kingdom Metazoa; phylum Chordata; order Ceratodontiformes; family Protopteridae; genus Protopterus; species Protopterus annectens. The sequence goes on along the minus strand of NC_056739.1, from coordinate 688,298,633 downwards.
GTGCCTGAGAGAGTCAAACAGACTCTGAGGGAGGAGGTACAGGAGATGTTGGAACTAGGGGTGATTCAAGAGTCCAACAGTCCCTGTGCCTCGCCAGTGGTGTTGGTGCCAAAGAAGGATGGCAGCACCAGGTTATGTGTGGATTACAGGAAAGTAAACAGTCACACAGAGTCGGATGCTTACCCCATGCCTAGGACAGATGAGGCCCTAAAGCAGCTGGGTGGGGCTAAATATCTTACAACCATTGATCTTACCAAGAGTTACTGGCAGGTGCCCTTGACTCCCAGTGTTAGAGAGAAGACAGCCTTTGTGACTCCTTTTGGCTTGTATGAGTTCACAAAGATGTCCTTTGGGATGAAGAATGCTGCAGCAACTTTCCAGAGGCTGGTGGATAATATCCTAGTAGGAGCAGGAGGGTTTGCCCTTGCTTACCTAGATGATATTGCCATCTACAGCCATTCCTGGCCTGAGCACCTTCAGCATCTCAGGGAGGTGCTGGGCAGACTACAAAGGGCAGGGTTGACCATTAAGCTGAGCAAATGTCAGGTGGGTATGGCAGAGGTCTCCTACCTAGGACATAGAGAGTGGGGAGTGGTAAGATAAGGCCAGAGCCTGCCAAAGTGGAAGCTATTCAGGCATGGCCTGCACCTGTTACCAAAAAGCAGGTGAGGGCATTCTTAGGAACAGCAGGGTACTACAGGAAAGTTCATCCCTAGTTATAGTACCATAGCTGCTCCCCTCACCGACCTGACAAGGAAGAACAGGCCAGATAAGATAGTGCGGACCCTAGCATGTGAGCAGGCATTTCAGACATTTAAAAAAGCTTTGGGAGGACACCCTGTGTTAGCCAGTCCAGATTATAGCAACAAATTTGTTGTAAGGGTGGATGCTTCAATCCATGGGGTGGGGGCTGTACTTAGCCATATTTCTTCAGAGTAGGAAGAGCACCCAGTGATTTATCTCAGTCATAGGCTCCAACCCAGGGAGGAATGCTATGCAGTTGTAAAAAAGGAATGTCTAGCTACAGTGTGGGCATTGCAAAAAGTTCAACCTTATCTGTATGGAAGAAAATTCACTGTAATGGCAGATCACAGCACTCTAACATGGTTAAACAGTGCCAGTCAACAAAATGCCAAGTTGCTAAGATGAAGCCTAGGGTAGCAAGCATATGATATGTCAGTGCAGCACCACAGTGGGAGTAGCAATGCCAATGCAGATGGGCTCTCAAGACAGGGAAGGGGGTGAGGTACCCACAGATAGACCTCACCCTGTCAATCGGCATTTATTAAGGATCACTTGAAAAACTAGCTTGAGGTCTCTGGTGGGAAGAGATGTGAAGATTGGGGGAAGATGGGTGAAGGCTGCCAGCCTAGTCAAATAGAATTTGATACATAATTCTATCATTTGTATAAATAAATGTAAAATGCAGGCTTGTGTTCTTAAATGAAAAAAAACACTGTAAAATATGAACTTCAAGATTGTTGCAGTATTGCTATCTGCTGTAAGGAAAACCAAGCCAAGCATTTCAAATGTTTTTTGAAGTTACAATTATCTAAATGGTGGTGTTGAAATGGCTGGCTGAACACATTCTTTCTATTGACTTAACTTAAGGAATGACTGCTGGAGTGTACATGTGAAATGTCTTTTATTGTTGCAATTTCCTGAGTAGGTGTTAGTTTATTAAATAATGCAGTTTGTTGGCCTGGGAACTCCAGACTGTGTCAAAATTATGTAATGTGTATACCGGGAAAACCTAAGAGTCAAAATGATGTAATCTGGGAGGGCCTTAGCAGAGCTGTTTGTTAGTGAGTTTAAAAACTATTGTTGAGAGAGAGACTGTAAGCATTTTGTCTTGGACCATCAACCCCAGCACTGCTTATGCTCTATATATGTATGTAAGTAGGATTGCAGCACTGTGTTTTCTCTTAGGAATAGCTAAAGATTAGAAAGTTAGATTAAGTGTTTTTCTTTGACATCAGACCTGTCCTACTATATTATTTTAATTTTCTGTGTGATCTCTGAACTCTTAGCTATATCTGTGGTGTAGTAGTATTGTCTTGTGTTTTTAATTATTTATTATTAAATATTTTAAAAACCTTTTCCTGTGGCTGGTTTGTGTAGAGATAAGTAGGCTCCAGAGTACATTGCTTATTTATAGAATTTATTGTAATAAGCCACTGTAAAAAGCCTTAGACTGAATAGTCACATTACCAATTGAATAATAATATTGCACAGTAATAATTGGACACGTTTTTAAGGGCCTTTGGATAGCTGATAATTATTAGCGGTGGTGGCAGTAATTACTACTGTATAGTCTGGGTAAAGGGGCACAGCTAGAGAATCTGTGTCAGCCTTTCCCCAAGAGTGTCTGTGAAGTTGTATAAATACTTATCTTAAAGTGTGCATGGTGTGTCAGCTACCTGCGCAGGGGCACGAAGCACTGGTGGGACAGAGAGGGTACTGGAGGTTACTTTGACAGCTAGGCTGAAATCTGGACCCTATAGCTGTGCCAGTGGGGAGTCTTATTGGGGGCCTGGAGAGCAAGGGAGCAACCAGCCCCAGACTGACTGTGATCTCTGTGTGCACTTAACTCATTCACTCTGGAGCAGCTCGGAAAAAGCTGCCTGCTTAATTCCACCATAGGAACAACAGTGCAGCCTGAGCTCATTTTCAGAAAATCCATTTCTAATACAATACAGAAAACAAATTTCCATAGCTCTTTAACTATAATAGCTAGACTAAAAATGTAAACGCAATGTTCGGCAGACACTGACCTTTCCAACAGTGTAAATGTTGATAGTGCATACCAAAGTCATTATTAAATATTTGGCAAGGAATGTTGATACTGTGCATTTTTTTACCTTTTTGGAAAAGCAAAGCACAATATCTTGGGCAATGTACCACGCAGACCAATACAATTTGAATTTAATTTGTTAGTATGAATGTCAGCTTTAAAATGATGCATTAACCATTACTGTGTGATGCTCCTTTTTTGAGATATTCTCAGAAATATGATTAATATATTATTTATCATAACTGATGAATAAACAAAGCATAATATATCTCTTCACCTGTAACAGACAGAGCCAACATATCAGTGTAGAAGTTTTGCATCTGAATGTCAGCTTCAAAATGATGCATCATTTGTGTGATCACCATGCTCCCTTGCAAAGATATGGGCATAATAATGAGAAGTATTGTAAATGTATAATTTTCATAATCGTACAAGACTAAACAAACTGTGATATCTGTACATGTGTACAGAGCACAGACACAGTTCTTTTACCATGTTTTAGGAGTATCTCTGTCTTCAAAATGAAGTATTACTTGGCGCACTGACATGCTGCCTTGCAAAGTTATTTAGCAAAATATGAACAAAAATCATAATTTCCATAACTTAATTCCAAAACAAACTTTGATAATTGCACGTGTACAACGTACAGGCACAATTCTTTTACCATATTGGAACCATCAATGCTGTCTTCAAAATGAGGTATTACTTGGAACATTCAGATGCTCCCTTGCAAAGTTATTTATCAAAATATGAAAATAAAATCATAATTTCCATAACCTACGTCTGAAACAAACTTTGATATCTGCACATGTGTGCAACATACAGGCACAATTATTTTACCATGTTGGAACTATCGATACTGTCTTCAAAATGATATATTACTTAGCACATTCTGATGCTCCCTTGCAAAGTTATGTACCAAAATATGAAAACAGTCATAATTTCCATAACCCAAATCCAAAACAAACTTTGATATCTGCACATTACTTTGTGCAGCTGTTATGTAACACAGACTCATTATCATCAGTAAAGAGAAGACATGAGTAATTCAGTAAAATAGTATAACAATTAAATATTACTGAGCCCTTCCTCCCACCTAAATTCTACACGACTGACAGAGCCAAGAAAAATTCCCAAAATATAAGGTAGCTCCATGCTGGTAGTAGTCAGCAAGTAATAACCTTTATCTCACTCAGGCAACTATGAGTATAATCAGAAATGCAATAAGCCAAGCCAAAATGTCAAACTTATCTGGCTGGTCTGTCTTCAACTTAATCCATAAAGTAGTAATTTATGTTCTTACCTAACCATTCCTCCGGGTAGAATAACACAGAAGTACTCCTTCTTCTTTTTCCTGGTTAGGGGTTGCCACAGCAGATCACCTGTCCACTCATGACTGGCAGTGGAGTTTTACAGTGTCGAGTTGCCAGCCTGGCGCCCAACCTTCCACAGAAGGCACAAACATGCACACACTCACACCTAGGGCCAATTTAGAGTGTCCAATCCACCTACAGCATGTTTTTGGGATGTGGGAGGAAAACGGATCACCCGGAGAAAATCCACGCGACCACAGGGAGGGCATGCAGACTCCACACAGAAGGCACCCCAGCCGAGGATCAAACCGGAGAACCTCTTGCTGTGAGGTGGCAATGCTAACCGCTGCAACACCGTGGCCGCCCTACAATAACACAGAAGTACAAAATGCAGAAATATTTTCCAAAATATCTGGTTGAGCAATGCCAACATTCAGAAAACAAACAAAAGTCAGTCCTAAAATTTGCATAAATGAACCCCTAATGTGCAGGTGGAAAATTACTGCACATTACCTGTTGAGTAGACGTTCATTATATTCCTGGTACAAGTGTAATATAAGACCGGAGTAGAATCCTACATCTGCCCTGGCTGCTGTGTGTTCCTGGCCCTGGAGGGTTTAAGTTCTCCCTTTCAGCCTCCATTCCTGCATAGAGACTTGGGAATCCTTTCCTACCTGCTAAATAAGGATCCCCTACTCTTAGACTCAGCCAGCTCATCTGCATCCTAAAGAAGCCTACTGTCCTATTTTAAACTCCCTGTTACCAAAAGGAATTAAGGAACTTTCAGCCTGCATTCCTGCATAGAGACTTGAGAATCCTTTCCTACCTGCTAAATAAGGACCCCCTACTCTTAGACTCAGCCAGCTCATCTGCATCCTAAAGAAGCCTACTGTCCTATTTTAAACTCCCTGCTACCAAAAGGAGTTAAGGAACTTTCAGCCTCCATTCCTGCATAGAGACTTGGGAATCCTTTCCTACCTGCTAAATAAGGACCCCCTACTCTTAGACTCAGCCAGCTCATCTGCATCCTAAAGCAGCCTACTGTCCTATTTTAAACTCCCTGTTACCAAAAAGAATTAAGGAAGTACGTTTTACCCTCCAAACTATTGTTAAACTGCATTTTTCTCTATAACCTACTGGTGTATGTAATCACGTCACCGAGGCAGGTACCCAGCAGCCAAACACCTCCTTACCTGACAGGTAAATACCCTACCCTCCTTAGGATCCATTACTTGAGCATTCTGTTCTTGCTATCTGTATACCATAGGGCTTTGCTGTTTTATACCTATTGGCCACTAGGTGGCACCCTAATCTCGGCCTGTGTGGTCATCTATTTTCCCTACTCCCCTGTATTGGATTCCAGACTACCTTTAACTTACCTTGCTGTACTAGACTGCTCCTAAGGTTGTCCCTTGCTGCTTATCTACTGTCCTCCTATTTCCTCTTGACTATCCCTTAACATCTATACAGCTGAGCTATCTTACCCTACTCTGCTGGATCTTCCAAGGGCTCTTCAAGACTCTGCTGCGCACTGATTGTCTCTGGAATTTCTTTCTTTACCAGTTCTATATACCGCTACTTCATCCTGATCTACTTGCCTTCTGTTAAACATCTCTCCCTTTCTATATGTCCATTGCATTATACTTACCTGCTAGTGTCTCTGTTCTAATCCTCTCCTCGATATCCATCACTCTGTTCTAATCCTCTCCTTGATACCCAGTACTGCTACAATATTTGGTTTATCCTCCCAGGCTAACTCTTCTTACATTGTGCCAACTCTCCGCCAAGGCATTATTGCCCCTCCCAGGTCCAACTATACTGCCCCTTTCCTTATCTCCTCCCCTTTTTACCTCTGTCCTACTCCTTTCCTATCTCCACCCCTCTTCACCTCATATCCTTCCCAAATGGCATATAGTGGGGTAGCCCAGCGTGGCGCCATTTTTAGAATCCTACATCTGCCCTGGCTGCTGTGTGTTCCTGGCCCTGGAGGGTTTAAGTTCTCCGTAAGTTTGTGTTTCTAAGTCTTTGTTAATATATATAGCTGTACTTCTATGGTATTTGGCTACTAGTATTGTAATAAACTAAATAAACAGTACGACTTTACATGTAATGAGCGCTGAACAGCTAGTAATTTGAAGATGTTTTACTGTGTTTGAAATGGCCATCCTTGACTAAGTGCCTTCCACATGGGTTTTTAGTACGCCACTCTACTTGTTTTACGATTGCGTTCATTCTTGCAACTGTTAGATCTGTCGTTTGAATTCTGAAGGGTTTTTGCTATTTAGCTGACGGTAATATGAGAATGTTGAGTCTAAAATAAGCATTTAGCCAGCTTTTACATGGTCTATGGGATTTTTTCTTTTGATTCATTGCTTACAGACTTATTGTGAATGCTGTATCACCAATAGTAATCAGCAATAGGTGAGCGTTCTATTATTAACAGCATCTAGCTATTTTTATGTGGTCTAAGGGGGTTTTAGTGTTTTTTGATGACAAGCTTAGGTGAACGCTGACTTGCCGACAGCAATTTGAGAGTGTTGAGTCATAAATAGTATTTAGCCATATTTTATATGATTTGTGGGTTTTTTTTCGCTTTTGATTATTTACTGGCATAATTATTGTAAATACTGTATCACCAATAGCATCTAGAAATATGCGAGTGTTCTATTATTTATAGCATTTTAGCTACTGAAAGTGCTCTAAGGGGTTTTAGTAATTTTGACGACAAACTTAGGTGATTGCTGACTTGCTGAAAGAAATTTGAATGCGTTAAGTCACAAATAGCATTTAGCCATATCTTATATGGTTTGTGGGCTTTTTCTTTGATTCTTTACTGGCATAATTATTGTGAACGCTGTATCACCAATAGCAACTAGTAATAGGCAAGCGTTCTGACATTAATAGCATATAGCTATTTTTATGTGGTTTAATGGGTTTGTAGTATATTTGCTGACAGTCTTATGTGAACGCTGAATCACAACCAGTATTTGGCTGTATTCTTGTCTTCTTTGGACCACAAGTTAATGTAATAACTAGGATGTAATGTGTACCTGAGCTTGATTTACTGGCTTTCACTACAGCGCTCTCTGTTTAGTAATACTGATGTATTGTCTTAGCATTTTCTGGGTGATTAAGTGTGGAACTAGGTCCGAGCTGTATCTATGGCCCTATATTTCTGATACTTTACATGTTCTTTTTTTAAATAATCTGCATTCATATTAATGCCCAGAGTTGCCTAGTATATATTCACCTGGGTAAATTGGGAAACTGTGCTCTAAATTGCTGTTAATGCAGAAGGTTGTAGGTCAATACACTGGGTTTTGTGTCCTTCTCCTTTTATGCAAAGCATGTTTAGTGTAACAACTAGCCAGCCTGTAGAAGATTTCCTGTTGAAAACTGTTAGCTAACTTGGAATGTGTATGTGCTCTATCTGCTATTTCCCAATGCAATAACTGTGTCTCAACAATTGTTGTTAATGAATGAACCTGGAATAACTTGCTGTCTTACCAATGACATTGTTCTCTATTCTCTCTCTAACCCATGTAGCTTTCAGCCTCCATTCCTGCATAGAGACTTGGGAATCCTTTCCTACCTGCTAAATAAGGACCCCCTACTCTTAGACTCAGCCAGCTCATCTGCATCCTAAAGAAGCCTACCGTCCTATTTTAAACTCCCTGTTACCAAAAGGAATTAAGGAAGTACGTTTTACCCTCCAAACTATTGTTAAACTGCATTTTTCTCTATAACCTACTGGTGTATGTAATCATGCCACCGAGGCAGGTACCCAGCAGCCAAACACCTCCTTACCCAACAGGTAACTACTCTACCCTCCTTAGGATCCATTACTTGAGCATTCTGTTCTTGCTATCTGTATACCATAGGGCTTTGCTGTTTTATACCTATTGGCCACTAGGTGGCACCCTAATCTCGGCCTGTGTGGTCATCTATTTTCCCTACTCCCCTGTATTGGATTCCAGACTACCTTTAACTTACCTTGCTGTAGTAGACTGCTCCTAAGGTTGTCCCTTGCTGCTTATCTACTGTCCTCCTATTTCCTCTTGACTATCCCTTAACATCTATACAGCTGAGCTATCTTACCATACTCTCCTGGATCTTCCAAGGGCTCCTCAAGACTCTGCTGCTCACCGATTGTCTCTGGAATTTCTTTCTTTACCAGTTCTAACCCGCTCCGTTCGCCCTGCGGGCTCACTCCGCTCCCCTACCCTACCCCCAATTCCCACCCACCCCCAGTGGTCCTAAACTCATACTACACTAACCACTCCCCCCTTTCTACTCATCCTATCACTATCCTCCTCAAGAATCTTATGTAATGATTGTGTCATGTTTACCCCATTAGTCAGTCTAAGGGATTCAAGTTTTGGCACTTATCCTTGTAATCACTGCAATAGATGCAGTTATATCACCACTGTTCAGGAATATTGCCATCCCTTCATGAAGTTTACATTTACCCCTAGATTTTTTGCAACATGTGAAACAAAGAACTTGGTTTATCTTGCTACTTGCTCAGAATGTGAAGCCTTTTATGTGGGCTTGACGAAGAGAAGATTAAAAGATAGAATTTATAATCACGTGTACGACATTCGTAAGGGGAATGAACTTAATGCACTGGCTAAACATACAATGGAACATTCCTCACATCATTCTTTCAGATTTAGAGTTTTACAGGTCATCACCATGAATCTGAGGGATGGTGATAATGACAATAGACTAGCTCAGGCAGAGTTGAATTGGATATTGAAACTTGGTGCACATCTGTCACCAGGTCTCAACAACTATATATCTATTAAGCCCATACTTGAAAACAGGAGATCTCAGAAGTAGTTTCTTACTTCTTCTGCCTGTCTTCTAGGTGGGTAGTATTGGGTTATTTATTTAAAATATTTTAAGGGATTTTTTATTCACTTATTTTAATTCAGTATTAATTTAGTATTATGTTCAGACATTTTATTAGATAAGCCCATGTATTTAAATTATGTTGAACATTCTGAACATAGCATGTACATGGGTTATGTAGTTTATATCTTGTAGTTTACACTTTGCATTTATATCATGTTAAAGATCTTCATAGGTTTCTGTGAACTGATCTTGTAATTCAAAATTTTAGTAATTTTTGTATTTACGTGTGATTGACATACATTTCAGCTCACAGTTGCAGTAATGGAGGGTGTTGTTATTTCTGTATTTATGTGTTTATTAATGTCAGCAGGGGGAGTTGCTTGACTTCACAGACTGCATTGTATTGTTAAGCTTTAGTTACTAAATGCTTTCAGATGCATGATTGTATTCACTAATTGATAGTTAATTATCTTGATTTTCCCGCTTGTTTTTGTATTTAAGGTAAGGTTTTTGCATATATTGTTATCTGATGAAGCGTAGAGTATACTACGCGAAAGCGCTCATCTATATTTTCATTTTTGTGGAATAAACTACTACCTTGTTTTACAACGAGTCTATGACTGTGCATCCAGATCGTGGTTAGACCTCCGTTTTTGTTTGTTTTACATTTTCCTTGGTTCGTGACTGGGGTCTTCTTGGCATTGGAGTTGCATCTCTTTTGTGGAATCACATAAATCTCTTTGGATTCTCTCAAATAATAACTACTCCAACTAGAATCCACAAACCTAGCAGTAAGGAAACTATACTTGACTGGATCCTTATTAATAACCACCCTGAAACCTATACACCAGGAACCCTTCCTGACGATATCAGTGACGATATGCTTACCTACATTATAAGACAGAAAGTCCATATCCCAACGACTAATAATTTCAAAACCGCCCGTTCTAAAAAATTCTTTAACCCAGACAGCTTCCTAATTGAACTACAAGCTTGTGACTGGTCACCTATGACTCATCTTGAACTTGATGAAGCAGTGACCTACTTTAATAGCAGATTTCTTCAAATCCTAGATTCCCATGCTCCTTATCGCTCTTCTAGAATAAGAACCAAATCTGCCCCATGGCTCACAAAACAAACAAGGCAAAAGATGTTCCTCAGAAATAAAATCTGGGCTAAATGGAGAACCACCAAATGTCCATCAGACCACCTCCACTTTAAACAGTTAAGAAATGCCACCAAGAAAGACATTCTTAGAGACAAAAAAAACTTCTACCTTCACCTCCAACAAACCAGTCAACAAACTCAACAAAAATTTTGGTTGGGGATTAACAAACGTATTCACCCAGGCCACTCTACTACTCCTGCCCCTGCAGGATTCAACCAAACCAACTCCAAAAATATTCCTGATGCCTTCAATAACTACTTCACAGAAGCCATTTTAACCCTAGCCAATTCTTTATCTCCTTTTACTGCTTCCCCTCTAAATACCTCTAAAACTTCATCTCCTACCTTTCAAATACAACCTGTATCTACATCTCTTATCTGTAGGCTCCTTCAAAAATTGAAACCTTGCACCCCTTCCGCTGACGGTCTCCCAGCTGAATACCTACAAATTGCCGCAAAAGCCATAGACTATCCCATCTCTATCCTTATTAATAGAACTATCTCAGAAGGCAAAATCCCTACCTTATGGAAAGTATCCCACATCATCCCTATACATAAAGGTGGATCATCTATTGAACTTTCTAACATTTCGGCCTATTGCCTTACTCTCCCCAATAGCTAAGATAATGGAAAAATGTATTCACAAACAACTACTTAACCACCTTCTACAAAATAATCTACTGACAAATTGCCAACATGGCTTCAGGCCATTCCATAGCACAACGACTGCCCTGCTATCCTTCACCGACTCTATAAACAAAAATTGTAACAGTAACTCTTTTTCCTCTGCACTATTTATTGACCTGTCAAAAGCCTTTGATATGGTTAACCATAACTTACTTCTAGACAAACTGAAAGCCAATTCACTCAATCCACAAACATTACAATGGTTTAGGTCTTATCTGGAAAACAGACAGCAAGCAGTACTTTGGAATAACAATCTGTCTACTTTACTTCCAGTAAATATTGGAGTATCCCAAGGCTCTATACTAGGTCCCCTTCTTTTTTCCTTATTTATTAATGATCTACACACAAACATTCCACAAGCCACCTGCATTCAATATGCAGATGACTCTACTTTAATCTGCACAGCTAAGAACATAGCCTCTCTCCAGTCCCTCACCCAAACTGTTTTCCATAATGTCAAAAATTGGTTTCTGCAACGCTGCCTCCTCCTAAATCCCAAAAAAATAAAATTACTGCTTTTTACTCCAACTCATAAATCACCCCATCCATTCTTCTCAATAACCTCTAACAATGCTACCAACATATCCCCAGATACCACAACCCGCCTACTAGGTGTAACAATTGATAATCACCTCAACTACGATGACCACATTAACTCCACTATAAAGTCTGTTAATAAAAAACTTGGGACCCTTTATAAAATTAAACCCTTCCTTACCCCTTCTGCCAGAAAAACTATTGCCCAGACCCATTTTATTTTTACCCTTTTCTACGCCTCTGCTAAATATACTAACCTATCTAAAAACAACCTCTCCAAACTTTCCACCTGTTATAATAGCATAGCAAGATTCATCACTTGCTCCCCCTTTAAAACTCACCACTGCCTCAACCTCAAACAACTGGGATGGCTAGAATTACAGAACCATATACTTTTTCAACAATTACTTATCACCCAAAAGATCCTACACCACCCCAACAACACCCCTATCCTCACTAATATGATTACACCATACAAAAATCTGACTACGCTTCGCTCTGCTAATAAGCTCCTAGCTTCCTCGATTAAATCTAACAACAAAGCTGGTGACTCACTTTTCTCAAACACAGCAGGTAAAAACTGGAATCAGCTACCTTCTGAAATATCAACCCTTGCTTCTACTTCTCTATTTAAAAAACATCTTAAAGAACATCTTAATACTCACTGTGTGCAAACCCAGACTGATATCTCTTTCTCCTTCCTGCACTCACCTCTTTCTCTACTCCACTAACCTAGACCTCTAATTCTATTCTCTACACATTCCTTCTTAGCATGAGGATAATATAAAAGGCTTTTCTCTCCTTTGCATCTTTCTCATTTTTATTATTGTGTTTAGTATAATGTTTCTTTTGACCAATGTTCCCTCTGTACTGTGATTTTAAGTGTCTTTTTCTTTAGACCAATGTTGCCTCTGTACTGTGATTTTAAGTGTTTTTTTGATATATTGTAAACTTGTCACTGTTAATGCTTGGAGCTTTTCTCCCCGGGCCTCTACTGAAAATGGACCTATATCCAGTTAGACTAGCCCGGTCAACAAATGTAAAAATAAAAATAAATAAAATAAATAAAGTCAGTCAAAGCAGTACAGCACTTATATCTTACTGAGCATTGGATATACCATGGAACACAGTGAAAACAGCCAAAAAGTGGATAAAATATGGGACAACAGTGATGTTGCAAAGAACTGGACGTCCCTCCAAAATTGATGAGAAGACAAGATGAAAACTGGTCATAGAAGCTGCCAAGAGTCCTACAGAAACACTGAAGGAGCTGCAGGAATTTCTGGTAAGTACTGGTTGTGTACTACATGTGACACCAACCTCCCGTATTCTCCATATGATGTGTGAGTATGCACAAGCACCAAAATGAAACATTTCCCCAGTGACCCCTTCCCAGTTCACAGTTAGTCACGCTCACACTAAAAATTGTCTACATATGTAGAACAAAAAGTTAATGCAGGCAGAAAAATATCACCACTGTCTCATTCTTGTCTTGTCATGTCTTATTCATCTGTTACAGCAGACCATGTAACCAAAACTGTCACGAGGCATGTGAAGTATTAGGTAGACACTGACAGCAAGAAATGCTTGTGATTCTCTGCCACCTGCACTTAACCGCAGTAGTATCCTAAGTACTGAAAGCATACTTTTTACATCCTCTATAATTCTCTGCACCTGCACTTAACCGCAATTAATAGCATTGATCTCACTAAGACAACCACTCAATAGAATCAGAAACAGAAATAAAATCAGAAATGTCTAAACTATCTAGTTGATTAGTGTAACAATTAATCCAACAGGGAGTCATTCATTTTATCCCACCTAACCATACCTCTCAAGTATCCAGATTTCTGCCTCATATTTATGGTCTGTTCCTCACAAAAATCTGTTTTTTGGCAAATCACAGAAAACTGAAGACACTAAATTAAATTATGACATAATTTATCCTTCATGCTAGTATGCCAATCCTGTCATTCTAGCAATGTTCTAAGTTTATAAGGGCAATATTTAAAATCTCTCATTATTATTTTAGGCTTTGTTCACATTTCTTACTGTAAGAGGTTGAGAGCTATGGCTATTAAACGGTTTAACAGAAATGTATTCAAATTGAAATGAGGATAACAGTATTCCAGAACGGCTAGGTTAGTAAAATTAAGCATAGGCCAATGTCACCATCTGCATAGTTTCCTAGGTTTACCAGACAGTAGTAACTACAACTGAAAGCCTAAACTCATTGACTTCAAATGCATATACTAACAGAAGAAAGTACGTCATCTGCAATTTCTTCTTAGCATATAAACAAACGATATAGAATATAATATGAATTTTAGTGTACTCAACTCCTGCCACTCTAAGCATCACCCACACTGCTAAGTCTATGAGCCTCAAGCACCATAGTAGGTACCAATAACAATATAGTCCTGAAACTACTCAATGGTCAGTGAAGTCTAGAATACAAAACACCACATCAGCAGAGACACCTTTTTCCACTAAAGATCCTTAAGTCCACACAGCACTAGAAATTCAAGCCAATGTGGCCTAGAAGTCACTCTGGGTACAACTTAACCCAAAGTTTAATCACTATGGAATTTCATGAGACCAGCTACCACCTGGGTCACTTTTGGGATATGAAAAATCAGACACTGCTCTGGACAAAATGATAAACCTCAACAATCATAACAATACATCATTTAAAATATTTATTATGCAAGTGAAATAGCATAATCAATATCTCAATTAGGTAAAAGCTGGCGCTCTTGGACAATTTTACTTCTCCAAAGTGCAGTATAAAGACTGTGCCAAGGAGTCTCATCAAAGACAATAGCACAGATAAAACTAAAGAAGCAAAACAACAACTTTATATGTGTGTGTTTGTGGGTGACACGTGAGTGTATACATACAAACATTTCAGTCCTATCACACTCGGTATTCTAAAATTTCAGTATTTTGGGTATAGATCTATATATAAACATATATGTGTGTGTGTTTGTGTGTGTGTGTGTGTGAGTGTGTGTGTGTGTGTGTGTGTGTGTGTGTGTGTGTGTGTGTGTGTGTATATATATATATATATATATATATATATATATATATATATATATAGATATATATATATATATATATATATATATATATATATATATATATATATATATATAAACTACAAAGTATACATTCCATGTAAACATAACTCTCAACTCCTTAACGCAAGAAATGTGGACAAAGCCTAGAAACATGGGTAGAAAGGCCCAAAAATAGGGACAGATTTTAAATATTGCTCTGAGTTAGCACAGATGATGGCTTTGGTGACTAACAAGTAAAACTCATATGCTAAAGTGGCCAACACTGACATCAGTTCCAAGGGTACTGGAGGGAAGACAGTTACTGACTCAAAAGTGTCAAATTTCTGATCTTTAGTGACCCTCAGCATGAAAAAATGTGGCACTCAAGTCAACAAAGTGCTGCTACTGAAGGCAAGGCTAGACTTGGGGTTGATACAGAAGTTAATGACAAGTCCCTCAGCTTAGATGCACCCAGTGCCAAAAACAGGCTCAGAGAAGTTGCAACAGAAGATAAGAGTGGGCATTCTTCTGCTGCCCTAGAGTCAGGAGGAAAGGACAAGACAGCCAGTTCAATTTGTGCCTTAAACAGTGCCCTTGTCAACTTGTCACAGTCAACATGCAACTATGTACTGTAAAAATACCTGAAAGAACACTTCAGCACTCCTGAACAAGGTGTAGATTCCAAGTATCTAGATATCCTTTTCAGAAGAAAATAAATACTTGCTTTCTTTCTAAAGATTCTCAACTATCATGACCTCTAGGTTGGATACACTGGTAGAAGACTGAGCAATACCACTAGATTTCTCAACAGTAATAGCACTAGATTTCTTAACAAATTGAGAAATAATATTTACTGTAGGACCTCTACCAACATAAAATCAAAGTTCTGCATCTCTAAAAGTTGGAATAATCCATTTTTAATTTTTTTCCTTTACTACACAACAACCCTTTCAATATTACATTGTTTCTCTTTTCTGCAGGAGTCCTAGAAGCATTTTTTACACATGCTTCCTGCAAAGTCCTATACCTAAAATTTTAAAGGTATCTAATTTAGCATCCAAATATTCCTAATCATCAACCAACAAACCATGTTCAAAGCAACAAATGGCAAGGCAAGGCAAAACAGTACAAGGAAGCAAAATGGTTCTTCAGCACTTTTCGGCTTTAATTAAACTAGAACTTTATCAGACTCCATGACTTCATATAATTTCTCCAGTTCATATTTATCTAAAATATATAAATAATTAAGATTATGCTTTCCAGATGAGCTCAACTTTAACCACACTGGAAAAAAATGGCCCTTCAGTAACACTTCCTGGTTAAGAACATGCACCAGAATGTGATATTCACCCAAGGGACCCCATACAATAAAATGCTGAAGTATGCAGAAGCACCAGAATGAAATATATCCCCAAATGACCCTTCAGTAATAATGCCTGGTATGCACATGCACCAGAATGAAATATATCCCCAAATGACCCTTCAGTAATAATGCCTGGTATGCACATGCACCAGAATGAAATATATCCCCAAATGACCCTTCAGTAATAATGCCTGGTATGCACATGCACCAGAATGAAATATATCCCCAAATGACCCTTCAGTAATAATGCCTGGTATGCACATGCACCAGAATGAAATATATCCCCAAATGACCCTTCAGTAATAATGCCTGGTATGCACATGCACCAGAATGAAATATATCCCCAAATGACCCTTCAGTAATAATGCCTGGTATGCACATGCACCAGAATGAAATATATCCCCAAATGACCCTTCAGTAATAATGCCTGGTATGCACATGCACCAGAATGAAATATATCCCCAAATGACCCTTCAGTAATAATGCCTGGTATGCACATGCACCAGAATGAAATATATCCCCAAATGACCCTTCAGTAATAATGCCTGGTATGCACATGCACCAGAATGAAATATATCCCAAATGACCCTTCAGTAATAATGCCTGGTATGCACATGCACCAGAATGAAATATATCCCCAAATGACCCTTCAGTAATAATGCCTGGTATGCACATGCACCAGAATGAAATATATCCCCAAATGACCCTTCAGTAATAATGCCTGGTATGCACATGCACCAGAATGAAATATATCCCCAAATGACCCTTCAGTAATAATGCCTGGTATGCACATGCACCAGAATGAAATATATCCCCAAATGACCCTTCAGTAATAATGCCTGGTATGCACATGCACCAGAATGAAATATATCCCCAAATGACCCTTCAGTAATAATGCCTGGTATGCACATGCACCAGAATGAAATATATCCCCAAATGACCCTTCAGTAATAATGCCTGGTATGCACATGCACCAGAATGAAATATATCCCCAAATGACCCTTCAGTAATAATGCCTGGTATGTACATGCACCAAAATGAAACATTCAGTACAACATGTTTAAACATGGAAAGAGAACCCAAAGTAGAGTATGTCACTGGAGAGAAAAAATAGTGAAACACTGCGATGAGATCTTAAAAATAAGTAATAATTCTGATAAGTGCTATCCTAAGTGGATGAGCAGAAAAGCTTAACAGGAAAGAATAGTCATTATAAGAAAATCACAGTAATATGGTTATCCCCATTCGTTCACCCAAAAAGGACAGAAAGAAAACCATAAGATTAACATTTTTGATTTACACAGAACAAAAAATGTTCATCAAAAAGGGGGGAAGCTCCTTACACTTCATACTCCTTTACTTATATATACTTGTAAAGACAGGATATCTAAATTTAAAAAGTGCCAGCTAAAAGAAACAACCAAAGGAATTTAAAAAAGACATCCAGATGAGGCTCATGCCAGGATATGGAATGTACAGGCATATATCTAATACTCCAAATGGCAATAAAAGAGCATTTACTACATGTGTAGGTACCACACTCAGGCAAGTACAAGGGATTATGTTATCAGCTAAAGTGATGTTTTACATCAGAGTTAAAACATCATAGTCCAGAATTCACTTCTACACAAAGCTCTACAAGAAAATATAGGTATTTCTATAGTTTTGTCAGTTCCTCAATTCAAACATAATGACACAGACAACAGGACAGCAGGGATTTATCACTAATCATTAATAACATGATTACAATGGGGAAATAGCTAATAAACTCAGCTGCATGCAGCTCTTTTTTCCTTTAAAACTATTACACAAAAATAATTATCCACATCTTGTAATTCTTCTAAGCTTGCAACACCCCTCTTGAATTCTAAGGTCTTCATATATACAAAAACACAAAGTGCATTAAGCAGCCTCTAAGCTAAAAATAAGACATTATGCCATTGCATGTCAGTCAGGTAAAACTCCCTGCATGTTGCAATAACCACTTTCCAGAAGTTTAAAGCAGCATTCAGAGAAAACTGTCTAAGTAGTATTATTTTTATCTTGTACAAGGCTCAAAGTCTATGTGGCCATAGTATAAATGTATGAAACCTTGTTACCCACCACAGCAGTGAAATCTACATCCACTGCAACAAAATAACTCTAAGTCAACAGAGTTAAGGCAGAACTTGTGATTAAGTTAACATCTTCTTCTGCAAGACCCATAATTTCACTTCACAAAGCCTCTCACCACTGTTACATTTTACATTTGGTAAGCGTACCGTAAACTAAATTAACCATCCATGTTAAACTTTTTACAATGCATTATGGCTATAAACATGCAATCATACTTTGCTATCTAGCCTACTACAGTATTATTTTTGTCCTACGAACACAGCTATGATCCTACCTGTTCAGCCGTATGTAAAACAGATTCCCTGTTGAGAGTTGATTGGTTGAGCCATATTTTTCATGATTATTTTTGTAGCAAATGATTCCATAACAAATTTGACTAGGTTAAAAATCTCATTCTCAGCATTATGAGCAAGTATTGTACTTAGAAAGAAACTAACATAAAAAAGATAAAGGAATGTATACAATCGGCGAGCTTCATAGGTTCATAGGTTCATAGGTTGATACTAGGCTATCTCCCCTAGGACATTTATAAGCCTAGCCAGAGTGTGTTTGGCTTTCGCCACTCTTTTAGATTAATTGACTGTGCCTCTGTATAGTAGGTCACAGAAGGTAGCCCTTTTAAGGTTAGTTTACTGTACCTCTGTCAAGCAGGGACACAGAAGAGATCCCAGGGGTAAACTTACGATCTCCTATCCACTCGTCAAGATTTCTCTTGAAGAGGGTCAGTGAGGGGCTCTGCCTAACATGGATTGGGATTTTGTTCCAGAGTGAAGGGAGCCTCTGGGATATGAATCCGTCTGTCCAGCATGTCCTATTTATTTTTGTGCTGAGGTTCAAGTCCATGGAGCGTGTAGCTCTAAGGGATTTGGATTTCCTGAGGTGAAGCATGTCCATGAATTCTGGGTTGGACATGGCCTTATACGTCAGACACAGATCGCCTCTGAGTAGGCGGTATGCAACTGAGTAGAGCTGGAGTTTCTTTAGCTGAACTGCATAGGGCATCTGTTTGAGCCACTTGATCCTCTTGGTGAGATACTTTTGGGGTATTTCCAGTTGCTGCAGGTGTCGGGTAAGGTACATCCCAAATGGGGCATTGTATTCAATTATGGGCCTGATAAGTGGTGAGTAGAGGGGCACAATGACCTCTCTTGATCTAGATGTGAACCCTTTCGTGATAAGGTGGGCTATATAGAAGGTCTTTCTAACCACTTTGGCAATGTGATTGTCAAAGGAGAGATTGCTATCTACTTGAGTCCCCAAGTCCCTAATTACTTCTTCCGTACTTATGAATTACCACCTATGTGGTAATTTGTGGGCACTTTTTTTTTCCCAAAGGGGATGACTATGCACTTTTTGGCATTTAGCTTTAGGCCATGGCTCTGGCACCAGTTATCCGTCTTTGTGAGACCCTTTTGGAAGATGCTTGTGTCAGCCAGAGAGTCGATTACGGCACCCAGTTTGCAGTCATCTGCGAACATGGTCAGCCATAGTCCACCCGTGTTAGCCTGTACCTCGGAGAAATATATACCGAATAAGAGAGGTCCCAGGACTGATCCTTGTGGGATGCCACTTGTAACTGGTTTAGAGTCTGATATGCCACCTGCTATTCTGACCATGTGGGTTCTATCCCTGAGCCAGTTTGCAACCCATCTTGTGACATAGGGGTTGATATTTAAGCTGGTGAGCTTATTTATGATGCCCGAGTGGGGTATTGTGTTGAAGGCTTCCAACCAAGATGGTAAGTACCAGACGCAGGTTGTTCTTTCGAGCCTTCCTTTACATTTAATTCTTTCATCCCCCCCCCATTTGTCTTTTATTTTAGGATTTTAAAAATATTGTATTTCTGTGGAAGAGCATAAAATATTGACTATGTATAAGTTACGGGGGTATTTATGCATTAAAAATACTGAAATAAATAACCTACAACCACAAGCATTTTCTGAAGACATTATCATGTTGCTGTCATGGTGATGAAAGAAGTTTTACCCAAGTTTTGTTTATACAGAAATGCAAAAGTCTAGGGTTAATTGTAGGTTTATGCTGTCATTTTAAAAGGGAGATGAAGCTGCGACATTGCCATGCCTACCTACTTTCGGATAAGTTGTTTTTATCCATTTTGAGATTGTCTGTGGACTTGAAGTTAATGCATCTCATCAAGCAGTGTTTGTAGGGGTAGTTTCAGTTTGGACAGAGCGCCACTTAAACTAGGACCAATCGGGTAGAGCAACGGTTCTGAGACAAAGCATGCAGTATGACAGCTGCCATCACATTTATCAAAAATATCATGGAATATCCCTAATAGCCTGTAGAAATGCCATCTTAGGTCTTCTTTGAAAATGGATCACAGTCCTCCCAGTCACCAAAATCAAGGAAGTGAGTGGGTTTGTAAGTAAGTAAATAAAAACATTTCAGCAATCCAGTTATAGATAGATACCTAATGGTTCACTTAAGACAGGTGTGGCGGTATTGAGGTTCAGTCTTCAGAATGTAGGAGAACGGTGGAGTATCCTGACAACTTATACCAAGATGAGTGAGAAATCCAACCTATTTATGCAAAGATTCTAATGATTTATCTAATGATGTTTAAATGAGGACCACTCATTGGATAGCAAGTTTCTGCTGTGGTTACTAGTGGCTCTAGTCTTCTGTAAAATAGTACAAGTTTTGACCCGTGTTACCTCTCGACTTTCTGTCCTCATTGGTTCATATTCTTTTTCAAATCAAAGCTGGACTACAGCAGTACCTTTTGTCTGGGATTTTAGTAAGCCCCCCCCCCCTGCAGCTGATGTAAAAGACAATGGCATGTACAAGCAGATTGTAACTTTTTTCAGTGGTGCAGCTGATTAACAAGGAGTTCACCGGTTCAGTTCTAGGCTGTAAATCTGTATAGAGTATGCATGTCTTTATGTGACAGATGCAAGGTACTTACCTGGTGCACATTTCTTGAAATCTGTAGAATTGCCTAACTCTCTAGAACTCCCCAATAAAAATGATATCAAGCCTACTACCAGGGCTCCATTAAAATAACGGTTTTCTAAGTGCTTGGCTCTGCTAGACTGCCCTATTGCACTGTTATGGAAGACCAGTGCTGTACATCTGACCAAAGCCCACAACATGACATTGATTAATTTATATGTAATTTTTCAGCAGCAGCAATATCTTTTAGAAAAAAAAGTTGCATTGACTGAACATTGCAAGTGAAAAAGGACATATTTTTCCCTTGGTTGTTAGGGGAAAGCTGAACCAGGCAACTCATCGTAGCTTGAGTAATCTCTGCAACCGGTGAGTCCACAAAAAAAAATAGAGGGATCCAGAAAGAAAGGACATACCTGCTGCTGGACCCTCTGTATTTACTTGGGAAAAACAAAAGAAAATAAAGTTGGGGGCGAAGGTGTGACGCAAGTCTTGGCTTGGATTGCAAGAATCCGACTGGCTACCACCACTTGCTTTACCGACTACTTTGGAAGTGGATTTTCTTGTAAAAGTTTAATGTGAACTTACTGTAAAAACACACTGAATCGTAACTCAATAAGATAAATTACAAGTTCAGTTACGATTTCAGCATGTTTTACATTAAGCTCAGCTAAAAATCTGCAATACAGTTTCTAACGCTTGTGGAAGTCACTCAGGGGTAACAGCTTGCAATTAGGATCTTCTCTTGGCACGCTCGGTGTTAAGCACACAGGTGCCATGAGAAGGTACTTGGGGTTAAATTGTACTTTGCTGTGTGTATTTGTTATCCTTTCCTTTTCTATGAGACAACCTCCCTGGTGTTAGTGGTGAGGATTGAGGCTCCTTGATTGCTGGGCCAGGGCATGGTCATCACATATCTGGTGGCAGTGGTTGGGATAAGATATCCTCACATTTGTGGTTAGGGTAAGATATCCTCACACATTTGTTTGGCAGCAGTGGTGGTAGAGTGAATCCTGTATCTTATGTACAGTGATCTCTGAAAGTGTTTTGTACTCTAAATCAGCCACACAGTGTATACTCAAAGTTCAGATCACAATTGTTTTATTTCTTTTGTTAGCTTAGTTAGTCAGGGTGAGCAGGCAGCATGTCAGCACAGGAGTATGGAACTCTGACAAGGAGCCAGCTGGTGGAGATGTGCCAGGCTAGGGGACTGGTGCATGGAAACCTGACTGAGGCAGACCTGATTGCAGCCTTGGTTACAGCTGCATCAGAAAACAGTATCCAGGAGAACAATCGGACTGGTAGTTGAGATACAATATCCTCGGAGAATGGCCAGCTCAACCTTTCTGCAAAGGACAATCAGACTGGCACTGGAGATACAATATCCTCGCAGTGGACTTAAAAATCCAGCTGGAGCTAAAGAGACTTGAGTTGGAGGCCAGGCGTTTGGAGACAGAAGCCAAAGAAAAGGACCGTCAGAGGAAGCATGAGAGGGAAATGCTGACTCTTCACCAGAGCCATGGAGGTAATGGGGAAGGGAGTAACTGGACCCCAGAAGCACAACAGGTCAGTAAATTTCTTCCACAATTTAAAGAGGGGGATAATTTTGATAGTTTCATTCACATGTTTGAAAGGTTATACAAATAGTATAGTGTTGACCAAAGGCTCTGGCTACGGTTCCTGACCCCCTTACTCCATGGGAAAGCTGTAACCTGTATATCACAAATGCCTGACTCTGTCTGTTTTGATTATACTGCTGTAAAGAAATGTCTGTTAGAATGTTTTAAGCTAACACCTGAAATGCATAGGAAAACATTTCATGAGCATAGACGCAAGGCAGATGAAAATGTATGTGAATATGTTGCTGAACTGAACACTTTTCATAGCTGGGTGAGTGGATGTCAGTTCACCACTTTTGAAGGGCTGGAAGATGTTTTGGAGAGGAAACAAGTCCATAGCACTTTGCGTGAGGACATGAGGATCTGGTTAGCTGATAGATAATGTGCTACTTCAGATGAGTTGGGGAAGAAGGGAGACATCTACCTGGCCAGCAGGGTAGCCTTGCACGGGAAGGGGACCCCCAGTACTGCTCATGGGTCTAAAGAAACCCACAGTGGGCAGCACAGACTGGCCCGGCTGAATCTGCTAGTAGCAGGGGAAACCACTAGTCCATGTACACATCCAGGAGCTAGGGTTAAATATTTTGAATGCAACCAGTGGGGCCATGTGGCATACAGATGTCCACGGAGGCAAGGTGGGGAACCAAAGGTGAGGGAGCCAGTAAGTGGGAAAGACAAAATGCCAATAGTGGGTTGTCTTGAAACAACAAGGGTATGGAACTACCATCCTGCAGATGTCCTGAGAGGGAAGGATTTGGATGAGGCAGTCCCATGTACTTATGCAGTTATACACAGTAAGGCTAGGAGACAAGCATGTGGGTCTAGTAGCCAGGGGAAGACCCAGACAGACTGCATACTTGCAGCCAGGACTGCTGAGATGGTTACTTCAGGGAGGGAGCTATGCTGTAGCAGTGAGACTGAAGGTGAGCCACACCTACTTGTGGGTACTGATGTTCCCTTGGACAGGGTAACTGCAAAGGTAGAGGTGAGTAGTAGTACCCAGGCTGACAGTGAGGCACCACTGTCAGAGGATGCCAGACTTCCATGGAAAGGGAGCTGGGAAGGGTTACAAGGAGGGAGTTGAGACAGGCTCAACTCTCAGACCTTACATTGCAAGGGCTGAGGTAGGTAGCTAGGGAGGCAACTGATTCTCAAGGGAAAGGAGAATCTGTATACTGGGATAAAGGGTTACTATACAAAGACTGGACCCCTAAGGGAGAGCTAGAAAGTGAAAGAGTACAGCAATTGGTAGTGCCTAGAGCCTACCATCTGGCGCTTCTAGCCATAGCCCATGATATTCCCTTTGCAGGTCATATGGGCATAAAATGTACAAAGAGGCATATTATGCAAAACTTTTATTGGCCTGGAATTTCCAGAGATATAACAGGGTACTGCAGGACCTGTGAGCAGTGCCAAAAGTTAGGCAAGGCAGAAGACAAGGTAAAAGCTCCTTTGATGCCTTTGCCTGTGATTGAGGAGCTATTTCAGAGGGTAGCTATGGATATTTTGGGTCCTCTGAGTACCCCAAGTTTCACAGGGAAAAAGTATATCCTAGTGGTTGTAGATTATGTTACACGATACCCTGAGGCAGTGGCTTTGTCCTCCATTGAGGCAGAGCAGGTGGCAAATGCTTTGTTAGAGATTTTCCACAGGGTAGGTTTCCCAAAAGAAATACTGACTGACCAAGGTGCCAATTTCATGTCAGACCTGCTGGCTTGTCTGTGGAAGTCCTGTGGGGTGAAGCACATGAAGACCACCCCCTACCATCTCCAGACTAATGGTCTTGTTGAGAAGATAAACTCTACAATCAAGTCCATGCTACGGGCATTTGCCGATCAGTTTAAGAGGGAGTGGGACAAATATTTGCCCCATCTGTTGTTTTCTTGCAGAGAGGTTCCCCAGGAATCCACAGGTTTTCACCCTTTGAGTTGCTGTATGGGCATCTCTAGATTTAATTTTAGATGAGTGGGAAGGTGAGTGTGAGTCTCACAAGGAGTCTGTTGTGGCATACATCCTAAACCTCAGGACAAGGCTCAGGGAACTCACAGGCTTGGCCCAGGAGAACCTGTCAGAAGTCCTACAACAGAAAAAGGTGTGGTATGACAGGAATGCTCAAGCTAGAGAATATGCTGTGGGGCAGCAGGTAATGTTTCTCATTCCTGTCAGACACAACAAGCTACAAGCAGCTTGGGAGAGACCATAAAAGCTGGTAAGAAAGGTAAGTAATGTTAACTGCATGGTGGAAGTGCTAGGCAGATGGCAGGGGCACAAATTGTACCATGTTAACATGATGAAACCATACCATGATAGGGAGGCCCTTGTGCTGAACATTTGCAGTGGATTGCAGGAGGAGTCTGAGGGAGATCTGGGGATTGATCTCCTCAGTGATGCTTGGGCTGACACCTTGGTGGAAGAGGTAGCAATGTCCCAGCAGCTATCTTCTACCCAGGTTCGAGAAATCTGAGCAGTGTTGCAGGAATTTGGGGACATGTTCACTGGGAAACCAGGGAGCACCCACCTGGTGCAGCACCAGGTGGATACAGGACCCTCAAAGACATATTAGGCAGGCCCCTTATAGGGTGCCTGAGAGAGTCAAACAGACTCTGAGGGAGGAGGTACAGGAGATGTTGGAACTAGGGGTGATTCAAGAGTACAACAGTCCCTGGGCCTCGCCAGTTGTGTTGGTGCCAAAGAAGGATGGTAGCACCAGGTTCTGTGTGGATTACAGGAAAGTAAATAGTCACACAGAGTTGGATGCTTACCCCATGTCTAGGACAGATAAGGCCCTAGAGTAGCTGGGTGGGGCTAAGTATCTTACAACCATTGATCTTACCAAGGGTTACTGGCAGGTGCCCTTGACTACCAGTGCTAGGGAGAAGTCAGCCTTTCTGACTCCTTTTGGCTTGTATGAGTTCACAAAGATGCCCTTTGGGATGAAGAATGCTGCAGTGACTTTCCAGAGGCTGGTGGATAATATCCTATCAGGAGCAGGAGGGTTTGCCCTTGCTTACCTAGATGATATTGCCATCTACAGCCATTCCTGGCCAGAGCACCTTCTGCATGTTAGGGAGGTGCTGGGCAGACTACAGAGGGTAGGGTTGACCATTAAGCTGAGCAAATGTCAGGTGGGTATGGCAGAAGTCTCCTACCTATGACACAGAGTGGGGAGTGGTAAGATAAGGCCAGAGACTGTCAAAGTGAAAGATATTCAGGCATGGCCTGCAGCTATTACCAAAAAGCAGGTGGGGGCATTCTTAGGGACTGCAGGGTACTACAGAAAGTTTGTCTCTAGTTATAGTACCATAGCTGCTCCCCTCACAGACCTGACAAGGAAGAACAGGCCAGATAAGGTAGTGTGGACCCTAGCATGTGAACAGGCATTTCAGAAGCTTAAAGCAGCTTTGGGAGGACCCTCTGTATTAGCCATTCCAGATTACAGCAACTAATTTGTTGTACAGGTGGATGCTTTGAATCATAGGGTGGGAGCTGTACTTAGCCAGATTTCTTCAGAGGGGGAAAAGCACCCAGTGGTATATCTCAGTTGTAGGCTCCAACCCAGGGAGGAATGCTATGCAGCTGTAGAAAAGGAATGTCTAGCTATAGTGTGGGCATTGCAGAAACTTCAACCTTGTCTGTATGGAAGAAAATTCACTGTAATGACAGATCACAACCCTCTAACATGGTTAAACAGAGCCAGTCAGCAAAATGCCAAGTTGCTAAGATGAAGCCTGGGGTTGCAAGCATAAGATATGTCAGTGTAGCACTGCAGTGGGAGTAGCAATGCCAGTGCAGTTGGGCTCTCAAGACAGGGAATGGGGTGAGGTACCCTCAGATAGACCTAACCCCTCTCATGCGGCATTTATCAAGATCACTTGAAAGACTAGCTTGAGTTCTCCAGGGGAGAAGAGATGTGAAGACTGGGGGAAGACGGGTGAAGGCTGCCAGCCTTGTCAAATAGAATTTGATACATAAGTCGCTCATTTATATAAATAAATGTAAAATACAGGCTTGTGTTCATAAATGAAAGAAAACACTGTAAAATGTGAACTTCAGGATTGTTGCAACATTGCCATCTGCTGTAAGGAAAACCAAGCCAAGGAGTTCAAATGTTCTTTGAAGTTACAATTATCTAAATGGTGGTGTTGAAACAGCTGGCTGAACACATTCTTTCTATTGTTTTAACTTAAGGAATGACTGCTGGATTGTACATGTGAAATGTCTTGTATTGTTGTAGTTTCCTAAGCAGGTGTTAGATTGCTAAATAATGTAGTTTGTTGGCCTGGGAACTCCAGACTAAGTGTCAAAATGATATAATGTGTATAATGGGAAAACCTAAGTGTCAAAATGATGTAATCTGGGAGGTCCTTAACAGAGCTGTTTGTTAGTGAGTTTAAAAACTATTGTTGAGATATAGACTGTAAGCATTTTGTCTTGGACCATCAACCTCAGCACTGCTTATGCTCTATATATGCAAGTAGGATTGTAGTACTGTGTTTTCTCTTAGGAATAGCTAAAGATTAGAAAGTTAGATTAAGTGTTTTTCTTTGTCATCAGACCTGTCCTACTGCATTATTTTAAGTTTCTGTGTAATCTCTGAACTCTTAGATAGCTCTGTGGTGTAGTAGTATTGTCTTGTGTTTTAATTATTTATTAAATATTTTAAAAACCTTTACCTGTGGCTGGTTTGTGTAGAGATAAGTAGGCGCTAGAGTACATTGCATATTTCTAGAGTTTATTGTAATAAGCCACTCTACAAAGCCTTAGACTGAATAGTCACATTACCAATTGGATAATAATATTGCACAGTAATAATTGGACACCCTTTTAAGGGCCTTTGGGTAGCTGATAATTATTAGCTGGTGGTGGCAGTAATTACTACTGTATAGTCTGGGCAAAGGGGCACAGATAGAGAATCTGTGTTTGCCTTTCCCAAGAGTGTCTGTGAAGTTGTATAAATACTTATCTCAAAGTGTGTGTGGTGTGTCAGCTACCTGGGCAGGGGCATGAAGCACTGGTGGGACAGAGAGGGTACTAGAGGTTAGCTTGCCAGCTAGGCTGAGATCTGGACCCTATAGCTGTGCCAGTGGGGAGTCTTATTGGGGAACCGGAGGGCAAGGGAGCAACCAGCCCCAGACTGACTGTGATCTCTGTGTGCACGTAAGGGAAATTGTACTTTACTGTGTGTATTTGTTATCCTTTCCTCTTCCATGAGTTGACCTCCCTGATGTTAGTGGTGAGGATTGAGGCTGCTTGATTGCTGGGCCAGAGCATGGTCATCACATACACTAACAGACATATAGCTGATATACATCATATGGTAATGTAAGCAGGAAGGGTTAGAGGAAAAAATCAGAGGGAGACGAAAAGAAAGGGGGTGATATAATGATCTGATTTTGGGAGCCAGGGTGGGTAAGGGAGGGGATGGGAGGAGAGGACGTGAGGAGAGGAACATAAGTGAGTGTTAGTCTGGATTGGTAAAATGACATAATCAGTGGCTTTTTAAGTGGGCTTTTAGTTCTACTTTGAAGTGATGGGATGAAGGTAGGGTGGTAGTGGGGAGGCGGAATGTTCCATAATTTGGATATTATGCAGGAGAAAAGAGCTTCTCTGGCAGAGTTCTTGGCTTGGTAACTTGAAGTTGTTTTTTGTTGCTGGAGTATAATGTTCTAGTAGTAGAGTAGGGCTGGAGAAGATTTTGAAGGGAGGGTACATTTTGAGGATGGTTTACAAATTTATGAGTGAGAGAAAGTTGATTGAGCCTAAGAAGTTATGGGAGTTCGAGACAATTGAGTTCTTTAAGTGAGTTGCAGTGATGGCTGTGGTAGGATGACCTAGTGGCAAATCTGGCTATTTTGTTATAGCAGGCCTCTAGCTTGTTTAGGCCAGTTTATCTAAGACTGGTAAGTATAGGAGAGGCATAGAGTAAGGTTGAAATGAGATGAGAGTTTGCAACTAAGATTCTTATCATAAGATAACTTATGTCAATGTAGAAGTTTTCTCCCTGGGCCTCCACTGAAAATAGGATATTGTCCCAGTCTGACTTTCTCAGTAAACAAATGTCAAATAAAATAAATAAAATAAATAAAATTCAGGTAACCCAAAATGTGTAAATTAAAAAGTAAATAATATTCATAGCAGTGTTATAATTCATTGTAAATATACACAAAATTTCTTTAAAGGAGAACTCTGCTCAAAAGTCAAGTTTTTTGTTTTTTTAAGTGATTGTCCATCCCTGTAATCCAACACTAAACACTTCACATACAGGAAAAGCGTCATTTAATAATTGTGTTTGCCTTTCTTTCCTGCATTATTCTCATTTGTTCCATCACATAGGCTACTAAGAGTGGCAGAGTAACTAAGTTAGGTCACTTATCCCAACTACAGAGCCATTAAGAAAACAACATTGCTTAAATGATGGCATTTAAATGTGCCTTATCAGTTACAGATTACCAGCATCATACCTCAGATAAAAGTGTAACGTGGAGTCTGAACAAAGGTACGGCTTCCATGCTTAGGTTTCAGATGCAAATTGTCTTCCCTTTAATAAAACTCTTAGTGCCACACAGAAAGAAAGAAAGAAAATATGTTCATCTAACTCTTCTTACTTTGTTAGATTTGATTTTGCATTTTTTCTACACTGTATTTTCTGTAAAAGTGCATGTTTCTTCTGGTGTTTTATTACAACATTTTTGCACTGCATACAGTGTTTTGTTGAGACAAGTCAGTGATTTGGGGAAATAAGATTAACCTCAAAGACTTTAATTCTTGTTACAGTATTTAAAATTGTGAATGCAACACAAACCATCTCAGCCCAAGTAACCTCTATTAATTAGCGAGGTCAGATTTCTCACACTTGAACGCTGAACTACAGTTGTTACTTTGAAAACAATAATTAACTCACCTACATTTTCAAGCCTGTCATTCAACATTCCTTAAAATGCTGTAACAGAGATGGCCACTAATGAAAATCAAAGGAAGCAAAATAATTAAAAATGCGGACTGATGCTGACAGTGAAATGTAAGCAGTCACAGCAATGTTGTAAACTGATGACAGAGAAGACCACATTAAATCATCCCCTCCATAAAGATTTCTTTCTGTCTCTCTAAAATGACATCAGGAAGGCAAAGGCATTGACTGTATAAAAAAATCATGCCAACCATGGCAGCCTCCTTTCAGATCATTTTGGAGTATAACAAATTAGAAAATAATAGTAACCATTTACTTTGAAATATTAATAATGCTGAAAAGTTAAAGATTTGCTGAAAAACATGTCTTTTCAGATTTTGGGTGCAGCTTTTTCACCATGGTATCATGGTACAGTGGGAATCAGGGCATATGTCCTTTCCCACTGTAATGCGATCTCAGAGTTGCTATATATAATTAGGGGGTGTGGGGGTGCAGTGGAGCTTGTCCCACTGCAAAAATCATTGTGTGATGTTGTTTTTTCCTGTTCTTTGTGGATCAGTGTTTATGGTTTCATTTGGTAGTACTTTCCATTTTGATGGAAGGTTATGGGTTATAAACAAGTGTCTGACAACTCAAGCTGTCAAACAAAAAAAAAGTTGGTGTAGCTTATCAAAAATCATCTGATCACATGTACCAGCTTTTTTTATGTGCAAGATTTCAGTACAGTGGGAATCAAAGTATTTCCCTTTGCCTTTTCCTCTATACTGTGATCTCTCAGATAGTATACATAATCAGCAAGTGGTGTGTTTTATTTTGCGTTGTTTTTTTTTTTCTTCATATCTTGCTGATCTATATAGGGAGAGAGAGAGACATATAAACATATGACACACACACATACACATATATATATATATATGTGTGTGTGTGTGTGTGTGTGTGTGTGTGTGTGTGTGTGTGTGTGTGTGTATATATATATATATATATATATATATATATATATATATATATATATAGTTCCCTTTACAAGATCAAATTACTGAAAGCACGAAATTCATAAGCTCGAGCCCAGAATCTTGAGTTTTATGTAACTTGAAATTGGGAAGGGAAGCATTTAAAATTAATAAACAGAAATATACTTATGTGTATGCAGGGAGCTAGGCCCCCCTGCATCATTCCTGGTTGCATGTGCGAGTTGTGTGACCGGACTTTAGCGGAGGAGTGGAAAGTGTCCTGTTATGCACTTATGCATATAGCATGGAATGGGAGATTTCCCTTTTCCTCGCTGAAGTGCGATCTCGGCATTCGTATATTTAAGTGGGGGGTGTGGGGGTGCAGGGGGGCTTGCCCTCCTGAAAAACTTTAGAAAGCTGTTTCTTCTTTGTTTTTGTTCCCCTTCACAATTTCGAGTTACTGAAAACTCGAGATTCTGGATTCGAGCTTATGAATTACAAGCTTTCAGTAATTTGATCTTGTGAAGGGGAACCATATATATATATATATATATATATATATATATATATATATTTATACACTTTATATATATATATATATATATATATATATATATATATATATATTTATATGAGTGCAGCAACTTTCATTAAGAAACTGTTTGTCAAGTGCTTACAGAGCTGGTACACCAAATTGAATTTAAGCTGCTCAAAGGTTGCCAGCTTTGTCAGTGTGAGATTGAGCTATGGTGGGGAGTGAGGAATATTCCCTTTCCCCACTGTAGGACTACCTCAAAGTTGATATATATATATATATATATATATATATATATATATATATATATATATATATACATAAAATTAGTGGGGTGGGGGGCACAACCTCCCACATGGGGAGTGCAGGGAGGCATTCCCCTACCAAAAACTTTGTGTGTACTTTTTTATTCAGTCTTTTGCAGATCCATGTTTCCCTTTTTGAGAAGTAGAAGTCAATCATTGTTGGACTGAATGGTTTCCATTTCAATGGAAGTTTATGCTTCCATGTATAGACATATAGATATAGATATAGATATACTCTCCTTGCCCTCTCTCTTCTGTCATACAATACGTTGATGATTCCACATTCATCTCCTCCTCTGACAATATCACTCACCTTCACACCCTCACCCAACAATCTCTGCATTCTGTCGAAAAATGTCTAACTTCCAACCAATTTCTACTCAACCCAAAGAAAACTAAACTATCATTCCTTCCTAAATCTCTCCAACATCACAAAGATACATTTACTGTCTCCTCCCTTAACAGCACCCTCAACTCTGTTGAACCTCACACTAAATTACTAGGAGTTATTATCGATGACCAACTAAAGTTCAATCTCCATATTCAGCAATGCATTAAAAAGACACATCAAAAGTAAGGAGGGCTATACAGGCACAAAAAATCCTTACAAATGCTTGTAGGCTCTCTCTTGCACAAACATTCCTACTCTCCATCTTACTCTATGCAGCCCCCATTCTTTCTAACATCCAGGCCAACCTTCTGTCTAAACGGAAGTCACCTACAATAAAATAGCAAGATTTGCCACCAACCTACCCTACCACTCTCACCACTGCCTAGCCTTAAAAAATCTCCAGTGGCTTGAATTCTATCATCAAATACTAATCCCTCAGCTTCTCCTGATTCATTCCACATTACTTGAACCCTCCTCCTGCCTCCCTCTCTTACTTCATCCTGCCATATACTCCCAACAGGACACTCTGTAGCTCCCAACAGCATCTACAACAAGTATATGCAACTAAGAAAACATATTGTCCAAGTACTCTATAGCTACTCTGTGGTTAATGCTTAGAATAAACTTCATCTAAGTGTAAGACAGATCTCAAACCCAAACTCCTTCAAAGCAACTCTAAAGGAATCTCTCCATCTATCTTGGACTTGTCCATGCTATGACCCAACTTAATCCAGCCCTCCTCCTTTTTTCTGCCTCTATTATCTCTGCCTCTACTACACAAAAGTCTACAAATAGACATTAGTTCTTATAACATCCAGAGATGTAGACCTTTGGACATTGTTTTTACACAAGTTTATTCTCTTACAATTTTCTATTTTGACCTGTACTTTGTCCTGTATTTATCTTGTAAAGCTGGGAAAATGTTTTACACCCTGCTTAATATGGCTTTTAACTCTGTACTCTGAGATGTACAATATTTGTGACCTATTATTGAAATTTCATAGCTTGATGCTACAATTTCCTTCTACCCTTTGAAATATTATAAGTGTTTTAATATTATGTTTAGCCTTTAAATTCTGTTACTTTTATCACTTTTATTAATTGTACTATTTTTGGAGCTTTTCTCCTTGGGCCTCCACTGAAAAGGGGCAACTTGCCCAGTCGGACTAACCCGGTTAACAAATGTCAAATAAATAATGTTGTTGTTGTTGTGTCTTTCGGCTTTTCCCTGTTAGGGGTCGCCACAGCGGAACTCCAGTCCACTAATGATTGTTAGTTGATTTTTACGTGCCGAGTTACCAGCCCTGATGCACAGCCTTCAACGAAGGTACACCCATTCACGCATGTCTCCATGCAGAAGACGCTCTAGCTGAGAATCGAACAGCGTCTTACTGTGAGGCGTCAATGCTACCGCAGCACCACCACCGTGGTAAATGTCAAATAAATAATAAATAAATAAATATATATAAACAGATACAGATATAGGACAAAAATGAATTTCACTGACACTGGCTCTGGTTGACATCTGTTTAGTCTACAAAATTTGATTGACTAAATAGATAGCTGACAGGTATGTAAAATCACACAATTATAAGGGTTGGAGAATATGGCCTGGCATCATGCAATCCCAGAATTAGTAATTAGCAGCTGGTGTGTGTGTGTGGGGGGTACAACCCTGCACATGAGGGGTGCACTGGGGCTTGTCCTCTGCAAAATATGTTTTTATATTTTTATATTTTATTTTTGTGTGTGGTCTGGCTGTTGTATGGTGCATACATTGTAGCGTGTTAATGTTTGCAATGTCAGCATTTGGATCATTCAAGTTTTAGTAGAACTAAGATATGTATATTTATATGTATATCTAATATATATATATATATATATATATATATATATATATATATACACACACACACACACACACATACACACACACACACACACACACGCACACGCACATGCACACGCACACACACTCTATACGTATATATATATATATATATATATATATATATATATATATATATATATAGAATGAGTAGAAGGAAGTGACATGCATAGTAAGTTATTATTGACAGGAAATGTTTCAAAACAGACATAAAAAATGTCATTACATCTTGAAATTATTACAATGCAGAGAACAGAAGTATTATTACAACCTGAAAATGTTGTAAAACCGATTAGCAGAACTAAAGAGAAGGAAACACTCACTGAGCAGGTGTATTCTAAGAGAATAAATTTAGGTAGCATGGAAATACACAACTTGAATTGATTTCTAAACTTTCTCACATGCTAAGACAAAAAGTGCCAGAAATGGAAATTTCTAAGCAGCTGATCCTGGGTGGCCTGGCCAAACAGGACAGGGTAGTGCTAGATTAAATAGGTTAGCACTACTGAAAGACATAAAGATGGAAACAGGTCTGATCAGCTCATACAGCAAGGTTACCATAGTTCTTAATACACATATCTGTCAGCCCCACACCATATCAGTGACAACAAACTGTACACACTACTCAGTAGGTATGGCTACAGCTTACTTACCAGTGGGACAGATATTGTATTGAACCACACCTTGTGCTATGTGTTTGTAGCCATGTTCCCTGTGTGGACACTATCATTGCTGGCCTGTTACAGACTATTCACCTGCTTGCCATTGTCAGGGTCACTATGGTTCTATATATGCCTGTGGTATGGCTGCTTTGTGATTGCTGCTCATCTGACATTCTGTGTTATTGGGGATATCTATGCATGCTGTTGGACATGTTCTGGGATTGTGTAGACTATTACTACCAACATATGTTCTATAACAGTGACACAATAGCATGTATATGTACTATTGCCCAGCAGTACTGCCTCTCCACACCCATCTGCCCATGTTACCCAGCCACATCACATGTTTGTCCCACCATGGGACCTCCTCATGTACTGGTCCAGCAATACCGTCAGGTGGAAGCAACCCAGGGGATGTTGTCCTCCCACCAGGGGCACATATAGACATGTTCCTGTCCCCTGAGGGCAGGTCCAGGGTCTGTTCTTTAATGGGCTCCACAGACACATGTGGGATGTGCTACACAACTCTGAGGCACCCAGTACACATTCACAGGGCCGACATGCTCCTCCTGCTCATCTTCCAGGCCAGGCACCTACAGGACGTGGACTGCTGTTGTGAGTAGCAGTGGGTGAGAGGCTTGTTCCTATTGTGTCCATACTGGGGCCCATGGGGCATCCACATCACAGACCACATACACCATCCAGGGTGTTTACCCACCACAAGTGTCACATACCACCCCTGTAGACTGTCCTCTATATCTACCAACCCTAACCACCTCCACAACTATACCTAACATGCTTCCCCATATTCCCATTCCACACTTCACAGACAAGGGCAATGTGGTCCCAACAAGGGATTCACATGTGACATACCCGTCTATGTTGCACACACTGACAGCTGTAGATATCTGTGTGTATTGCTACGTGTGCTGTTTCCTCACACATAGCATGCAGCACTGTAGCAGTAATATAGGGGAATTGTATTTACATACATATATGTTTGTGTGTGTGTTTGTATATATATGTAGACATGTGCATATAGGTATATATCTATATATGTGTAGATATATGTGATGTGTATATGTGCTCATATATATGTCTACATGTGTATCTGTACATCTGTGGATATACATGTATACATATATATATATATATATATATATATATATATATATATGTATATATTATATATGTATATATGTACACATATGCATACCTATATGTGGGGTACATTCAGACATCAGGTTCACAATCTCACAACACCTTTCCTGCATAGCTGCACTGCTCTGCCTTGCTACAACACAGACAGGTGCCACATATGGACACAGCCTGACATTAGGGGGAGTATATGTAGGGCCAAATTGCAGGTAACCCTATTACACACCTATGGCATTCCTGCATGCTACAATAGAGATTAACCTGAGTATCCTGCAAGGGGTGGGCTGTGGCTCCCATGTGTCCATCATAATGGTATTACTTCCACCACCAGCTATTGGCCACGTAACATACATACTTCCCATTACACAACACACACTATGATGGGCTTACATATTATCAGTCAGTGCCGCTCTGCACGGTTGAGGGGTATAACCCACTACCCACAGGGACAGACTCTATTGTCCTTAGCAGTTGTTCAGCTGAACATCATTACAACAACAGCTGAAGGCACATATAAAGCATTCCACATCATCTATCTCATTATTATGGACCAAGTACTATGGTCAATTATATACATATATACTTCACATACCTGTTCTAGGACTGCAGACTCTTCTAGAGTGTTTGGTATTTCTTTTTTTTTCTTATTCCTGCACTCTCTCTCTCTATCAGGCTCTCCCCAGTAAATGGTATGAGCTGTTTTGCATAGATTACAGCATGGAATTTGTAGGTGATGCACACGATCAGGTGATGGTGTCTGCACCAGTCAGTGTCCTCCACTTGCTACCTGCATGCAGCATGTTGTGTTGTACTTCCAATTACCATTGTCATGGCAACCAACTACTATAAATCCCTACATCATGTGGGCATGGTCCCTTTACCTTTCCTGTATGATGGACATCCTTCCTGTGTGTGGGCAACAGTGTTACAGACAGCAGGTAGCAATATCTCTTACAGGAGAACTTGCACAATCAGGCCAGCTACATATTTGTAGGAGGTTCCAGAACTACAGAGTGTGAGTAGAGTTGTTGCATGCATGCATTGTATAGCACTGGTTTTAAAGGGTTTGTGTGTACCTATTAGTTTAACTTGGAATACAGTCTGTCTGCATAGCTCTCAACTGTGGGCCTATTCTCTTGATGGCCAGAGGTGTGCCTATTATATTTTGTCTGTCCAGCACACAGGTCTTGTGTCAGATATATCACTGGCAGTGTGTGTGTTGAGTGCTATCGCTACATGGCTACATCCATTTCTGTTTCTAACTTCATATTCTTGACTAAGGGTATGTTGCAGACTATCCTGTAACACGAGTGACTTGCTTAGTGTATGGCAACAGTTTTACACATATATGCCTGCGTTCCAGCCTCTGTCCTCCACCTACACACTAGGCTTTGCACATATGACATGCTGTCAGGGGTTGTTCTGTAGTGGGCTGTGAGTATGTTATGTTGCCATTCCTGCCATAAGTCCACTGCTGTCATGTCCCCAACACATATTGTGGGGTTGGGGACATATATGTGTGGGCTTCACCTACACAATATATGTGTGCCATTATGTACTCCAGAGGCCAGTGTAACAGTGGTATATGGCCTATAACTAACCTAGGCAGTTACAAGATGTGGGGGTATCAGGGGTAAGTTGCCTTAAGGTATCTGGGTGTACATTACCATACAATCCACCATGGGTAAATGCAGGCCTACTGCCTCCTGCCATACAGACTGTTCTGTTTGTCAGTGTGATAGTGATAGTGTCAGCTATGCCTTGTTATGTAACAGTTACATCCCATTGTGTCAGCTGAGGTCTTTACCCTCCTAGGGATTGTTTACAGAGTGTAGATAGAGGCTGCTGAACTATACATCTGCATTACTTACTGTTGATTGTTTGGTATCCTGTGGCCCAGTCTGTCTTTACTATTGTACTACTTGAAGGTCTCAGCCTGGATAGCAACATATGTCAACCTTTCCAGACTACTGTATTAGTATAACTGTTTCACAGTTGCATTACTCTGTTTATATTGATGTCAGTGTCTAGACAGCTATACGACATGGCATATACAACAGTAATAGTACACAAATAAAGTTTTCCCATGTATGCAAACCTGTGTGTGGTGTTATATCCTTTGACCTCTCTGTGGGTTTATGTTGCAGGCAATGATTGTAATTTCTATGGGTGGCTAATACAGTGACCAGTTGATCAGGTGGTAGCTGTAGTCATCATGGCTGTTTCATATTGTGTGCACCTTCTACATATGTATCTTCCTATACATATCTCTGTGTGTGTATGTGTAGATATATATATATATATATATATATATGTATATCTGTATCTGTGTATATGTGTCTGTGTATATGTATCCTAGGGATGTTGATTGCTTCTACATTGTACATTCCCTATGGGAGCCAGACTGTACTGCATGATATGTTACTGATACCAGCCTGACATCATACAGGTGGGATGGAGTACTGTTAACATCCTGTGTCCATGTTGTGTCAGGTCCTGGTTATGGGATCTGCAACAG
This sequence comes from Protopterus annectens, assembly GCF_019279795.1. NCBI lineage: Eukaryota > Metazoa > Chordata > Ceratodontiformes > Protopteridae > Protopterus > Protopterus annectens. Next base: position 688,260,895 of record NC_056739.1, on the reverse strand, counting down.
TTGGTAGTGTATTGCAGGGCAGACGTGTTTGGCTGTGGAGGGGGATACCTATTCGTACAAAACATATTTTGTTTGGGGCCTCTAAACCCCATTAACGGTGCATGTGGACATATATGTTTTTGTTATGTTCCCATTTCTATCTGCAGATATATGTCCTTATATACCTATATATATATATATATATATATATATATATATATATATATGCTTACATATATATAAATTGCTATGTGTATATATATATATATATATATATATATATATATATATATATATATATATAGATGTAAACATATATATCTATAGATGTATGCATATGTATGTATATATGTTTATAAATATATATATATATATATATATATATATATATATATATATATATTTCTATATATATATATATATATATATATATATATATATATATATATATATATATATATCTATATATATATAGCTAGAATATATATCTATATCTACATATATAGATATGTTATATCTATTTAGATATTAATACACACACACACACACACACACACACACACACACACACACACACACACACACACACACACATACATCTACATGTTGAAATACATTCCCTGTACTGTTGAATGACTGTGATGGATGATATGTTTGTGAAAACATCAGGGTTATGTATATCTGACATGGCTTAGTGGTAAATCACTTTGGTTATGGTGTGCAGGGTCCTGCGTTTGAGCCTTGCAGAGGCTGTTTATTTTGTTGCTGGGCAGAACAAGGGCCATTGGATACAGAGTGATTAAGGCACTTTTAAGCAGTAGTAATTGGTTTGCATGGGTTTGCGTGGAGGTAAGCAATGCTAACTTCTGGTTATAGTTTCTTATACTCAGTTAGCTTTTCAATTCCTTAACCTGTGTAGGCATTGCTTACCCCTGCACAAACAGGCTTAAACCTGCTTACTGCTGCTTAAAAGTGCTTACTCCTGCTTACCCCCATGCTAATTTCTTTAAAAGTAAAGAAAAAGGGTTGATAGGAAAGTGGTGAAAAAGGGGCACAAAGAGGAAAAGACAGTAGGGAAATAGCTAGGGATGTGCAGGACGGGTGTAGGGAAGGTCCATAGCTGCCCATTTCTTCTACAGCAACAGCTGTGCATATACACTGAATTTGGAGGTAGGCTTGGACACTCAAACTCCTGAGAGAAGGGTGAGGACAACAATAACATGTTGTGATGCCAGTTAGACCAGATTACATGTGTCCAGTGGACATGTGTGCAAAATGGACAGCTCTGTATGGGGCAAGATTGTTTTTTGGGAACATATTGCCCTTTTTTTTCAGGTGAGAGTGGGATGTTGGGGAGGGATAGTAGGTATATTTGGGGAGGTAGGTTAACAGACAAGACAAAAAAGATGCATACAGGGGCGGTATATGACAGTGTGGGGGGTAGACACCTTGATGGGGAGGGGTGTTGGGAAATCTGAAGCCCATGAGCCCCCTAGTGGAAACAGTGGGACTGAGGTCCCCATCCATGGGCAGTCACCACTGCACCTTCACATCCCCGAAGGTGGCTGTGCTGGGGGCTGAGTCACAGAGCCAGGCCAACTGTCTAGTTGCAACACATGGCCCTTGAGATGGCGTAGCAGATCTCCAACCTCCCTGCAGAGATCACTATGCACCATGACCTGGACCTGGTGATGGGTGACAGGTTTCTGTTCAAGCCCGCTTCCAGGAGAGATAAGCCCCATCCCCCAAGGTGGTTCCACCCGAAGGTGGTACAGGACCAACGGATGAGGAGGTCTGGGTTGGGCCCCAGATGTGCTGGTGCCTGGTGCCTCGGCCAGCTGAGGTGGGACAGATGGGTCTGCTGGGACCGGCCTTCCCAAACGTGCTATGGTGTTTAAATTTTATCATCATATGTGGGTTAGTAATAGCCAACACATTCCAGGGTTAGGTATAACAGCATGCATAGATATTCCCATTAACCCAAACACCAGATACGGAACAGTTGCATAGCAAACGGAACACATGCATATATGGGACCACAGTGGTAATAACAAGAGCATGCAGGTACATTGATGGCACCATGCCACCAATGTTGGAATATTTCAATATGGCATATGCATGGAAACAGATTTAAATAAATATCAACCAATAGGACATAATCAGAACAGTGAATACCAGTTGAGGTGGTTATGTAGTTTATTGTTAGAGATATGGTGGGGGGAAAGAAAGATGTCTATTAACAACTAGTATAGTCCTGTATTCCACATTACTTTCCTAGTCAGTGTTGTTATCTGTACCTTACAAGTTTTACTACACTACCCTATAGCCTTAGTTTGGACAGTGATATGGCTGTCATCATCTTTATACATTAACTGGTTTTACCTGCAGTATAAACCTCTTACCTGGTATACCTGTGAAGGGAATGTTTGTTAGCACTAACTAACTGTTTCTACACATACTCCCAGATTCCGGGTTGATGTTGTGCACATAGCTGTCCATCTCTTTCTGCACAGACTCTGGCCATGTCTTGTCCACATGCAGGTGAACCGAGACTATTGTCCTCTTCAACCTTTAGTGACTTACCACACTCTTATACAGGCTTTCCTACACAGTTATATTATGTAGCACAGCGTTGGTGACAGTGATCACTGATACCTTATTATTCAGAGCAACTGCAACACTCACTATTCCATACAATACCAGAGTAAACAGTACCAGTACAGTGTATCAAGGTTTTTATTTCTCAGCACAGTGCTCGTATCTGAAGTACCTTTGGGAGCAATGTTTGTTAGCACTACCTGAATGCACACAAAGTACCAGATTACACATTAGTATTAATCACATACATCTCACTCTGTTACTGTACCCACTCTGACCACAGCTTGACAACATGGGGCTGCAGATAGGACATACTTAGCTTATTACTCTCATAACAGTTTCGGGAGTTGCTAGAGTGACAGGTTTGTTCTCATAGATGTGTGACAATCAGTTGTATTCCCTGTTTGCTGCCTAAACATCTGGGATCATCCCACAGACTTCCCAGGGGAACAGGGTGACAGGCAGCAGATATGGGCCCATATACTGGACATTCTGGTCTTATCTGTACAGTTGTGGGGTATGATTTTGTATGTAGCCTACTTCCACTCCCAGGATTCAGACCACGGCTGTGTCTGCTACAACTTAAACACTGTCCATCAGAGTTGTGTGTGCTATATAGATATTGCTGTATATCGCCTATCTGCATTCTGTCTTATAATTCTCTTGTAGTTTTACATTCTAACCTTGTATTACAATACGCTTATACAGGATTTCCTAGACAGTTATATTTTGTAGGACAGTGTGGGCTACAGTGATGAGTAATACCTTATTACTCAGAGCAACAGCATTGATCACAATGCCATACAATGCCAAAGTAAACAGTACCAGTAATGGGTATCATTCTTGTATTTCTGGGCACAGTGTTGGTATCTGACAGACCTGAGGGAGAAATGTTTGTTAGCACTACCTGAATGTTGCCACACACAGTACCATATTCCACATTACTATTATGCACATACATCTCACTCTGTTACTGTACACACTCTGGCCACAGCTTGAAAACATGGGGGGTTAAATGGGATATATGTGGCTTCTTACTCTCATAAGGCTTTGGGGAGTTGCTAGTGTGCCAGTTTTGTTCTCATAGACGTGTGCCAATCAGTTGTATTTCATGTTTGCTGCCTATATGTCTGGGATCATCCCACTGATTTCCCAGGGGGACAGGTTGGCAGGCAGTAGATATGGGCCACTTTACTGGACATTCTGGACATATCTGTACAGTTGTGGGGTATGATTCTGTATGCAGACTACTACCACTGCCAGGATTTGAACCATGGCTGTGTGTGCTAAAAATAAGGCAGTTCACATCTCAGTTGCATGTGCTATTCGGATTTTGTTGTTTGCCTTTTCACTGTTTTCTGTCAATGTGCCTCTTAGTTGTACTAAATGGCCTCTGGGGATTACACCAGTCATATAGAGGCATTCCTACACATTCTATTTATGGTGTACAGTGTGGGTAACAGTGCTTAATACAACAGTACTATTACGTGATTGCAAATCTACATTACCATATGATACGAGAGTATACACATGCAGTCCAGCAGTTAGACCTTTATTGTCAGGCTATTATGATTTTATTTACATACAAACTATATGAGACTCTTTCTGCCATATTCTCCTGAGTATGCAGTACTTACCTTAAACAATACAGGTTTTATACAGGTAATTAATTTACTACTACTTTTAGATTTATTTCCTATGACAGTGCATGCAAGAGTATTACTGACCTGCCTCACGTCGCAACCTCTCCATGCAACTTCCATGGGCCTCCTGGTTTGTGGCCTGCTCACTTGCAGCTGTGGAGGACATAAAAGGAATATTTAGCCATACCTATCCATGATATACATGAGCTGGCAATTATTACATGCATAGTGGAGTGATGCTTGCACACAGCTGGGTCAGCCCCTGCCATTCTAGCCTCTTGGATCCACTTCTCCAAGAGGTCCCCCTTATGCCGCTTCAGGTCGGCATAGTGATGTCTGACCTGCTCACCAGTTCAGGGTATGCTAGTGGCACTGGTGAGGTCACAGGCGAGATGGTCCCAGGCTTCCTCCTTATATTGGGAACCCTGGTACTGGCCCTGTAGCAGTCTCTGGTCATGCTCTTTGACAAGGAGTCCTACCATGACTCTGGACTCCTGGATGCACCAGTGCTGTGCCCGGAAGTGCACACCTTCTCCCCTTACTGCCATTGTGCCTTCAAGGGGAAGCTAAAACCAGTTATGAGATGTATTACCACCTGTTAGGTTTAAGTAGGGCCAATTTCCCACACATTTCCATGATTGGCCGGTTTTGAAAAGGCTAGGCTATGGGCAGAACTGGTTACCTAAGGTTGGCATTGTTTAAAGGGGTATACCATTGGGCACATTGAGTTAGCTGTCCTACACATTATTTACACCTCCTAAGCTGGCCTGTGCAATGCTTAGCATTGTTTACATTAGACTTTGCATTATATTTTCATTTTGGCATTGATTTCTTATTCCTTACATCTTATATATATGCCTGGTATCCATGATTCATGTGTACGTACACTGTATGGGGTCCTTGTGTTTTATTGGGGACTTCAACACTCTATTACAATTACACCTCACATCTGAGCTTACTGCTGTACTCCGTTTCACATATTTATGTTATGTAGTGGGTTATAGAACATATGACTGTATACTGATTCCTTTCACAGGTTCAGTTTGATTTTACTATGGTGAGGACTTGTTTGGTGATACCTCATATTTCTGTACTGCTGTGATGACTTGGTGGTTAACTACTGTGACTATAGTGTATAGGGTCCTGGGTTCATGACCTGCAAGGCTGTTTATTTTGTTGCTGGGCAGAACAAGGGCCATTGAATACAGAGTGATTAAGGCACTTTTGAGCAGTTGTAAGTGGGTTTGCATGGGTTTGCATGAGGGTAAGCAATGCTAACCTTCGGTTAAATATGCTTACAGAGAGTTAGCTTCAATATTGCTTAACTTGTGTGCGCATTGCTTACCCCCACGCAAATGGGCTTAAACTCACATACTAGTGCTTAAATATGTTTACTGCTGCTTACTGGTGCTTACACTTGTTTACTAGTGCTTGCTCTCACTTACAATTGCACTGATTTAGCAGTAATATCTAATGGTTCTTGGGAAGGTGGGGGATTTGGAAGCTGTATGGAGTTGTCATTTTTTTACACATTTTACCTTCCATTTGTATCCATGATTCCTGTGTACATATACTATATGGAGCACATGTGCTTATCTGTGGACTTTGCAACGTTATGACACTGACACCTCACATGTGCATTTAATGCAGTACTCCAGTTCACAAATATATGTTATTTAGTAGGTTATGCAACTAAAATATTGGTCATAATGTGATTTGCCATGGGAAATGGAATGTACTACAGTGGAACTTGAACTGGGAATGCCTGCTTTTAAGGTGAATGCTCTGCCCACTACACTATTGCTATACTGCTTCATTTGCATAAATCTTCCTTGTTATCCTCTTCAGCCATTTACGCTGCATTAACCATAGCTAAGCAATGGGTACACCCATGCACCTATGGTTAGCTTTAATCAGAATCATAATAAAAAAAAAATAGGTTTATTTATTTGATTTATATTTACTATTGCTGTTGTACACGTGGGGGAATGTTGCTGGGGATATGTGGACACCTATGAGTGGTCTCACGCATTCCTTTGGCCTTTCTGCTGTTCTTCATTGTGGGGGGATGTATATTCTGAAAGCTCTGCTCTCAGACACACCCCCTGCACTCTTACATGCTCAGTGTAAGATTAGGAGCTCAAGCAACATGCCTTCATTAATATGCATGGCGCGCTGCCATCCTGCTCCTAAATGGCAACTTCCATGCAGGACTAAGCTAGTCCTGCATGGAAGATTAGTAAATCTGGGAGCCAGTCTATGCACTGTGGGAACATTTATGAATCCCTATCAATATTTAAGGCTTTAAGAAAATCAATAGGTAAACTATAATTAGAAGGAAGAAGATATGAGTTATGTTTGCGCTGTCTATTCACTCAGAAAGGTGTACACATGGTGCATATTTATTGTAGGCATTCATGAATCTGGATGATAATGTTGCAAACAAATGGTGGGCCAAATACACATAAAGAACTTTTAATCTAAGGTTAAGTGCTTTCATCCATTTACAACTCTAGGACTTCATCAGAAGTGTGGGCCCTGCCTTAGATACATGGCCCTTTTGCACTCAATTGGCCTAAGGCCACCCTGTTTATTTTCATTAGATGTGCAACTGAAATATTTCAGTAATCAGAAATATCTTCCCTTTTTCCAAAGGAGCCTCACTGAGTCATGTTAAAGGTAAATTAAGTTCAAAACAAAATGCATATAACAGAAAAAAAATATGGATTAGGTAATTTAAAGTTGGAGATCAGGTGTTAGTTTTGATTTCCTTTGAAGCAAACTTTTTGCTAAATGGTAGGATGTATTTGAAATAATAGAAAAGATGAGTGTGATAAACTATAGCAATAGACATACATAATGATAAAAGAAGGCCAGAAGAAATATACCATATCAGTTAGCTTAACAACAGAGGGTTTTTGATTTAGTGAAGAAGAAATTTACTTCTATGCCTGCAATGTAGGTAAACGATACTCTATCTTAGCGACAGAAACAGGAACTAAGGAAGTTTCTGTTAGAAGTTTTGAGTCAGATATGTACTAACAGGCATTTCTGTAGAAGGAAGTGTGTTCAGAACTGCCTGTTAGTACAAATCTGACTCAAAACCTTGTCAAGACTATCCAAGGGAAAAAAGGCAAGCTTAAAACCCTACATAATACCACCCTGTTTCAAGGGCCATAAAAGATATATTAAGGAAATGGCTTGAATGTATGAATTATAAAATGAGTGCAGCAAATCTAATATGACAATCGTAAAAACAAAAAAGAACATATAGGAGCTGTAGTGTTTGTAGGAAACAGAACAGCATTATAAAAGATGATGGTTCCCCTAGTGCATGGGCTGCAGCAAAAAGTAAAAGGCTGGACAAAGCAAGAGTCTTAAATGCACCAAATGGACTACAGCCATGCAAAGATACAGTACTGTACTGGCCCAGCCTGACCTACAACGGTGTGGATTTTGTGGATGTTTTGAGTATGCAGACCATCTATGAAATCTTAGATTTCAAACTGTGGTGGTATCTGTAGCATAGCATGCTGGTTGTCACAAAATAAAATAGTACAAGTGGCCCAAAAATGTGTAAATAATGATGTTGCAAACCCAGACTTGCAACTTATTTTAAGAAAGAACCCTCTCCCCAACAGTATCAACAATCAAGAAACTTGGACACAGAACACACACACACACACACACACACACACACACACACACACACACACACACACACACACACACACACACACAGTCTAAAATTATCTCGTAACCTAACCCCAACTCTAACCCTAAGAATACTCGTATGCACACACACCCTAGCCGATAGGCACATCTCTAAAACTATCCTCTTACCTAACCACATTCATAAATTCACACACACACACACACACACACACACACACACACACACACACACACACACACACACACACACCACACACAACTCTCCACACCTCACCACTTTACCTTTTTCAGCAACAAGGACATCTCAGTTTTCAGATGTTTAATAAATAGACGGTATAGCAAAATGAAACTGCAATTAATGTTGTTGAGAAAATGAATGTTTGATGGTGTTAACTGTTACCATGTGTGTGTGTGTGTGTGTGTGTGTGTATATCTGTGTGTGTGTGTGTGTGTGTGTGTGTGTGTGTGTATATATATATATATATATATATATATATATATATATATATAAGCACTACAGAATCCTGAAAGCCCAAAATCCTGAAGCCCAAAATCCTGAAGCCCAAAATCCTGAGACCAAAATCTAGAAAGTTCAAAATGCTGAAAACTCAAAATACTGAAAACACACAGGATACCAAAACTTATTACATTCCAGCACAAGTACATACAGAAACAAATAAAAGACAAACCATATTGCTCTTCTCCAAGTATAAGCTGAGGGGCAAGACCCCTGCACCCCCATGTGCCCCCCCACACCCAGTGCTACTTAAATATATCAACTCTAAGATTGCACTAAGTGTAGTGAAGTGCAATCTTGGAGTTGATATATTTAAGTAGCAGGGGGTGCAGGGGGCACAGCTCCCCATTTGGAGGGTGCAGGGGGGTTTGCCCCACTGCGTATAATTGAAATGTAATATGTTTCTGTATGTACTTGTGCTGGAATATAGTAAAGGTTTGTATCCTGTGCGTTTTCAGTATTTTGATTTTTCAGTGTTTTGAACTTTCGAGATTTTGGTCTCAGGATTTTGATCTTTCAGGATTCTGTAGCGCACCTAGATATAGATATATATATATATATATATATATATATATATATATATATATATATATATATATATATATATATACAGATACACACACACACACACACACACACACACACACATATATTTATTTATTATTTATTTTACATTTGTTAATCTGGATAGTCCACTGGACACATATCCATTTTCAGTGGAGTCCCGGGGAGAAAAGCTCCAGAAATAAAAATACATGTAATATATAGTGTATAAACAAAAGTTACAAACAAAAGTTACATTCAAGTACAGTTATACATAGCTCAAGTAGTAACTACAGACATAATAATACAATTGGTGAAACAGAGAAGTAATACAACATTACTAAAATCTCAGAGCCTAAGACAACATGAACATAACTGAAGTGACAAGTGTAAAACAACAACATCATAATGGTTGATGAAAAGACTAAACCAGAACAAAATCTCATTTTCATTAATCATGTGTGTATGTAGAGTCCGAGGACCTAGATCCATTAGTTGTCAATTAAAAATTGTCATGTAAGATTAGGAGTGGAGAGCATAGTGAAGGAGGTGCTAAACTAGAGGAGGGTCTAACCTGGTGTAGTGCAGGAGCATAGCTAGCTATTAATGAGATGGATTTTTAATGATTTTTTTAAACTGAGTAAAGGAGGTGAAAGTAGGTATATGACTAGGTAGACTGTTACAGATTTTATGGGCCAGAACAAGTTGATTGTGGTGTAAGAGTTGAGAAGTTCCAACCAGTTGAGCTGCTTCAAAGATGAGTATTGGTGAGATCTAAATGGGGAGTAAGAGGCAAATCTGGAGATTTTGTTGCAGCATGAGTCAAGCTTAGCTAGGTCTGTTTTTCTAAGGTTGATTAGAATAGGTGAGGCATAGAGAAGGATAGAAATGAGATGAGTGTGAGCTATGGTTGCTTTTGTTGATTGGGTAAGGAATTGTCTATTTCTATAGAGGGTATCTAGTTTTCTGGGGACTTTCTTGATGGTCTGGGAAATGTGAATATCAAATCTGAGATTGTTATAAATCTCTACATCAAGGAGTTTGGTGTGACCCGAGGAAGAGATATTGGTTTTGTTGCTGGACATGATATTAACGGTGGTAGGTGAAGAGAAGGACCTAGTCAGTTTAAAGAAGAGTAGTTTGGTTTTAGCAGGGTTTAGAATAAGTTGGATATTGGATAGTCATGTTTCAGTAGAGAGGAATGATTCTTGTGTTAATGTATGAAGTTCCTTTAGTGAGGAAGCTGCACAAATTAACATAGAATCATCTGCATACTGTATAACAGATGTATTGGGGGTGGAAGAGTAAAGCTTGTTGGTATAAAGGATGAACAGCAGTGGGCCTAATATAGAACCCTGGGGAACACTTAGGGTGACTGGAAGAAGGGGTGAAATGTCTTTTTTCCACAGAACTGCCTGCTGAAGGTTGTTTATATATATATATATATATATACACACACACACACACACACACACACACACACACACACACACACACACACACACACACACACACACACACACACACACACACACACACACACACACACACACACACAAACACAGAGATTTCCAATTCCCCTATGGTGATGGGTACAGTGTTGCTTGTCACCATACAGCAAAATTGTTTAAGTGCCTGAGAGTGTCAATGTTCTCACACACACTCTAGTTTTTAGATCTTTTGGAGTTAAATAATTTTGTGTCAAATAAAACGCAATTATTTATAGTAAACCTGTGCTTGAGCCTTATGTATACTTTGCAATGGAAGTGAAAACCTAGCCTGTGTATCTCTGATACTGGGCATCCCTTTACAAAATAAACTGGCTAAATCAGAGCCTTCCTTAGCTCCTTAATAAGCTCTGAGCTCTCAACAGAAGCTGCTGCACTCTCACATGAAAGCCAGGCAGTGCTCCCAAACCCAGAGCTTTGTAAATGTGCAATGTTGTCATGAAGCAAAGATGCAAATAGTAAAAACTTTGAAGAAAAAACACATGCCTGCCTACTTATAATTTCCTCACAGAATAATTTTGTATAAACCTTTGTTTAAGGTATTTATGTTCCAACACACAATAAATCAGCAAAAATGATACTGACTGTTTAAATTGGGTTTATATCACCACATCGAATGGTGATAAGTTCGAAAGCCCTTTGTTCGAACCTAAAAGTCCAAAAACCCTAAACAGCGAACTCACGGAACAGCAATTTTCTTCCCAGGGAAAAAAAGCTCCGTGAAATAAAGCACAACTTTAAAACAAACTGAAGTGGGGAGCTTCGCTCTACCCAACATGGGGGCTGTGTCCCCCACACCCTCCCTACTTAAATATACCAACTCTGAGATCGCACTACAGTGGAGGAAATAGCAAAGCCCTGAAGACGGGTCACTGATTTTTTTCCCTGGGAAAAAAAAATCGAAGTTCCATAACTGCGGGGTTTAGGGCTTTCGGACGCTCTAACTTATCTCCATTCGATGTGGTGATATAGACCCATTTAAAATCAGACTCACAATTTGTTTAATAAGTTGCAGCCATATTTAAAAATACAATGATATGGACATACATACATACATACATACATACATACATATCAAATTTGTTTTATACTTTAATTATGTTGTATTTTAAAATAATTACATCTAAGAACATTTTGAATGCTACATACCACATAACACATGAAGTATGAAAAGAAACAAAAAGTTTCCTTCTATATGTTTCATCAGTTTTGCTGAAAACTGCTCTAGAACTATTTAATTTCTATTTAAATCATTTTCATCCATGGCAATAAACACAGGTAGCAGGTTTAACTCTACATAACAACTTACCCAATGCCAGCTGTCCACAAAATGAATGTATGCTGAAACAGTTGGTACAAGCAGAAGTGAAACATCATAATATAAGGGAACATCAATAAATGATGGAACACCACTGAACTAAAAGACAAAAACAGAAGGAAAGTTAAAGCTATCCATCATAAGCATCAAAAAGAAATTATCAAAACACTTTATTTGCATAAACATAATTATTTATACAAATATACAAAGAGTTAAACAACAGAGGGGTAACAAGACAGCAGGAAGAATTAGGACCTCATAGGTTCATAAGTTCATAGGTTGGTACTAGGCTATTGGCCCTAGGGCCTATACAAGCCTAGCCATAACAATTCCCTGGCTATTTCTTCCCACAATATGTACTTCCCTGGACCCCTGTCTAGCTGGGCAACTGACGTGATCCCTAGGGTGATTTTCCTATCTCCCATCCAATCGTCAAGGTTCCTTTTGAAGAAGGCCAAAGAGGCACTCTGCTTGACATGTATGGGCAGTCTATTCCAGAGTCTGGGGAGTCTCTGGGTCAGGAACCTATCCCTCCAGCATGTTTAGTTCATTGTAATGACAAGGTTTAGATCTCTGGAGCGTGTGGCTCTGAGGGATTGAGATTTTTGTAAGTGTAGCATGTCCAACAGCTCTGTGTTTGACATGGCCTTGTACGTTAATCAGAGATCTCCTCTGAGTAGACGATATGTGACAGGGTATAGCTGGAGGTCAGCATAGGCATATGCTTTAGACCTGTGATTCTTTTAGTGAGGTATTTCTACGGCTTTTCCAGTTGTTGCAGATGTTTTGAGAGGTACATACTAAACAGGGCATTGTATTCTATAATGGGTCTAATGAGGAATGAGTACATTGGGACAATGACCTCCTTTTTTCTTGATGAAAAGCCCTTAGTGATGAGGTGTGCCACAGAGAAGGATTTCCTGACTGTTGTGGCGATGTGGTTATCAAAGGTGAGACCACTGTCCACCTGCATCCCTAAGTCTCTTATCACACTTTCAGTGTTTAGTGTACTGCCATCTATGTGGTAATTCACAGGTACATGTTTTTTCCCAAAGGGGATAACTATACATTCCTTGGCATTGAGCTTGAGCCCATGGGTCTGGCACCAAGCATCTGTTTTTGTAAGGTCCTTTTGTAGAATATCCACATCATTTGGGGATTCAGTAATGGCTCCCAGTTTGCAGTCATCTGCAAACTTTGTTAGCCAGAGTCCCTTAGTGCTGGCCTGTACTTCAGAAAAGTAGATGCCAAACAAGAGCGGTCCCAGGACTGAACCCTGAGGTACTCCACTTGTCACTTGTCTGGAGCTGGATTTGGAGTCTGCTACTTTTACAGTGTGAGATTTCTCAGTAAGCCACTTGGCAACCCATTGAGTGACGTAGGGTTTATGCCCAGCTTAGCAAGTTATCTATGATTTCAGAGTGGGGGATGGTGTTGAAGGCCTTGGTGAGGTCCAGATAGGCTGTGTGGACTGCCTTACCCTTGTCCACAGCTTTGAAGACTGATTCGAAGAAGTCAATCAGGTTCAGAAGACAAGACTGGCCCTTCATGAACCCAAACTGGGTGGGGTCCAGTGTTTGAAGCTTGCTAATGTCTTTGTTTATAAGTTTCATGATAATACGTTCCATGGCCTTGCAGATCAGGCTTGTCAGACTGATGAGGTGGTAGTTCCCAGGATCCAAGGTGTATCCCCCCCTTGTGGAGTGGGATAACTGTGGCTGTGCACCACTCAGTGGGCATGAAGCCTGAGGTGAGGTCATGACTAAACATGACACTTAGGTGAGGTGCCAGTTCATTTTGTTGTTCATGTATTACACAGCCTGGGATGTCATCTGGTCCCATGGATGCTGTATTCTTAGCTTTGGAGAGTGTTTTTTTAACCCGTGTGGCCATTATTACCGGAATTTGGCAATCTTTTGATATTGAGATGGGCCCTTTAGAGGGTGAGAGGGGGGTGAAGTTGTCACTAAATCGATCTGCCAGGATATTGGCAATATCCTTGGACTCAGTTTATTTAATGTCATTCTGTTGTAGCTCAGAGCAGATCTGAGCATTGCCATTTAGATTCTTGACATAGCTATAGAATGTCTTGTGGTTGTCTTTGGAATCTTTGGCAATGTTATTTTTGTAACTAGCTTTGGAGGATTTTATGAGGGATCACAGCTTATTACTGAGGCTGGTAAAGGAGTTTTTTGCATCCTGGGATTTTCATCTTTTCTGCAACAGTTTCTTTCTTTTGTTGTAAAGTTTGTTTATGGCAGAGGACCACCAGATTGGCTTCCTTTTTTGGAGGAGAGTATCTTGATTCTATTTGGGATGGCACAATTCATGCACGAGTAGATGTGCTTGTACAGTGCCTTAGTGTAGGATTCAGCAGTCGAACTTTCAGTTCCCATCTGTGTGGGTGTCATGAAGTTTGTCACTTCTGACTTGAGTAGCATGAAGTTGGCTTTGGAGAAGTTTTTACAGAGGTTTTCTTACTGGGGGGTGGGGGAGGGATGTGAATGCGAAGAGTGATTAGCTTATGGTCAGACCTGACCAATGAGGGAGTGACCATAGGTGTGGAGTATCGATTTCCCATGTTGGTAATGACCAGGTCTAGAATATTGGAGCCCCTGGTGGGACTATGGATTAGCTGATCCAGGGCATTGGAATTTATGAATTCCAAGAACTGTTGGGCAAAGGTGTTGGTACACAAGTAGTTTTCCCAGTTAATGGCAGTGTAGTTTAAATGATTACATTATTCTTCCAGGACCTGGCAGTCACTTTTGGATACATTTTTAAAGCATACAAAATGTCAAGATGTTTATCTTTTTTTTTAATCATGTTGGTGCATACATACTTACTTGCTCCATTTCATTAGTTTGCTTGATAAATTTCCCAGCATTCTCTTATCACCTCATACCTTTCTGCTTGGGGCATACAAACCTAAGCTTCAGCTATATATAGAGTCTTGTTAACAATACACTTGACTGTATATTATTAATGTATATAAAACACTTGAGAATTAATGATTCAACAAACACAGTACTATCAGTTACATATCTTTCAATATGTCTTTGTTTGTTCTAGCTCTTTGACTACTTACAACTGAATTGACAGTTATGATTCAATGTATTTAGAAAAAGCATACCTGGTTTCAGTCAAAATATAAAGCCTTTTCATGTGTAATAATGTGTTTTCTTTAGGTTCTTGTGTGTAACTGCTATGTACACTCTACCAGTCTGAAAACATTTGTAGATTGACATTCTCTAGTATTCTATTTCCTTACTAGAGTTAATAAGATGAAGAGTAAATAACATTGCTTTTTAAGAACACGTCAACTGGGGCATTAAATAAAATCATATTGTTGGTGAGTTTGCAAATATAATACTATAAAGGATGGATGAAAATTTTGAATTAGTGACCAATATTCAGCACAGTGTGAAATATCAAAAATAGGTGTGGGCCTATGTCCTTTTTTCCATGTGGACAACATTACCAGTGATGTGGATTAGTAAAGCTGAATATTTTAGAAAGATGATTAAATGTAAGGAAACATTATTGCAAGATGTCATGGAGACAATTGCTTTAAGAAAATTTTTATCAATTTAATGTATTTAAAATATATACACAGGAAGAAATTCAACATCACATTGGTATACAATGTTAGGAATACATTGAATCACCAAGATAGTCTTACACAGTTAACACGTTAAGAGTTTTAGAATTTCAATAGCAACATGTCAAGGCTATCATAACTACTGAAAGTATAAGTATGATTTACAGATCTTATGCTGATCACTTCTTCTTCAGTTTTACATAGTATTGCTGTTAAATTAAAAAAAAAATATTTGAATGTAGGAACTAAATTCAATTTCCAATTTTTTTAAATAACTTTTCTAGTTACTGCCAGAAGGCTCCAGAACATTTTTTGTTTGGCCTTTGCAACTAAAGGAAGTGAAACATTCATTAGTATTACTGATCCAGTTAAAGAACAATTATCAGATGATAAACCTCATAAAAACATGCTTATCTCTTCCCAATATACATTTAATTTTTCACAATCCATAAACATATGTGTCCCATCAGCTTTTACATCTTTACTATAACTCCATCAGACTGAAGAAGTCATTTTACTAAACTTAGAGATTTTATAGGGAGTAACAAACATTCTGTGTCTATATTGTGACATAAACACTTTCCAGCATAAACTTGAATAAGTATGACTAACCGATTTAAGTAAGAAAGTGTTATTCCTACCATCTATTGAGTTACTCAATCCAATACTAGCTAAAAAGTTCCAGAATTTTGCATAAAAATTATAATTATTATTTAAGCAATAACCAATGATGTGGTGTGGTATATTGAAGATTTACCCATGGTTGGCATGGTTTAATCATGAGGGCAAAGCCTGAGTGATTAAATAAAGCCAACCGTGGGTAAATTTCAATATACCACAGCCATGGAGTTGGTTATTGCTATTATACAATGACATTATTTAAGAAAAAAATGCTTACTTTTCTTAAATAATGTCTTTGTATAATGGTGCATTACTGTTCTTCCGCAGCTGGTGGTATACTGCTTCCTTGTGTTGATGTACTGTGCATGCATATGGGACTTGCATTCCCATGCATACCCAATACATTAATGCTTTGAAACAGAAGCAACAGAGAAAAGAAAGTCTCCATTGCTACATTTTTTCTTTTTCTTTTTTTTTTTTTTTTTTTTTACTTAAAAAAAAAAAAAAAAAAACTTTAGGGCAGTTTAGGGGTAGGAGAGAGACAGCATGGAAGAAATACAAGGGATATCGGGTATGTCTGTTTAATTTTAAAATGTACCTGATTTCCGTAGCATTTTGTCCAAGCTGCCTCTCTGGTATGTCTGGAGTCAGGGCTAAATATTTTATTTTTATTTTTTAAGAAATAAAAATAAAATTTAAACAATATATCAGTGGAAAGAAGTCCGGGTGACCAGACCTTTTTCCATTGGTATATTGTGGGATTTACAATGGGCACGCTGGTTGGGCTGGCCAATCAGCGTGCATGTTTTTGAATATTAATGGGGAGTCATTGTATAGTTATAATTAACTTATATAACTTGGGAGAGCTTCCTTTGTACGTCAATTTGCCTTCAGTGATAACATTCATATATTTATATAATGGGGGAATAGTGTTCTGTTCTTTTTCACTCATATTATTTAAAATTTATTAAATTTCTTATTGATGGATAATATTAAGTGGTTAACAGATTCATCCAACTTATATTTCATTAAAAATTCTGGTGACTTGTCGTTTCCATTTTCAAAACAATCAGACCGTAATATTAATCCTTTCCATTTTAGGTAAATTCATTTTAATATTGTTCTAAGTTGCCTTAAATCTAAAGTTGTGTAATGTGAAAGCACAAAAACATCTCTATTTTGGTATTAATAGAGTTTTAAAAACATATTTCTTAACTGTTTGATTTATATGTGTAAAGTCTAAAGACTGAAATGAATTTTCTTCTAAGGTAAATTTAATAACCAGATGAAAGGATTGTTACATATTTCTAATTTATCATATTTGACAAACTTATAAGAATTTAGTAAAATCTTCTGAATAGTTTTCCATTGACTAGTGTAAGTTAACATTTGCAGCAACAGAATAAGATTCTACATCTGGGATGCTAATACCATCATACCCCCATAATCTTATATGATTTCTATAATCAATTTTCAGCTTTTTGGGGATACCATAAGAATGAAGTTAACATTTTTTTAAAGTTTTTTATCAGTTATTAAAACTACTAAATATAATATGTATATAATCTTGTTTAATACAATAATTTTAATAAGTACTAACCTATCCTCGAATGTAAAAAAAAAAACCATTCCATTTTTAATAAGTAAAACTTCTTCAATTACTATTAATAATCTTACTCACATGTTAATAGATTTTAATCTAAACTATTTTAGTTCTTTTCCTTCTTGATTTTATTTATATTTATCTTTAAACTTACTATCTAGTGGCTGATTTAACCCCAAAGTTTCATTTTTATTATTATTAAATTTCAGCAGAGATACTTCTTGAAACTTTTCAATTTCCTCAACTATTTCTTCAGTTGTATAATTGAAATCTCCTGTAATTAGTATCATTAGCAAAAATCTATATTTTAAATTGACAATCCTAGTTAATTGAGAATCCAGCAATTTTTTCATGGTTTCATATGCTATTAGCTAAGAGTTTGATAACTAATGCAATAGAGGGAGCAATGGACACCCTTGTTATATGCATTTGCTTAAAGTGAATCCTTGAGAAATGTAAGTTCCAATTTTAACCTATGCTTTGGAGTCTGAATACATGTTTTTAATAGTCCAATAAATTGTTCTGGAAATGCAAACACTTTTAAAGTTTTAAACAAGTAGTTCCAATCTACATAATCAAAAGTTTATTTAACTTCTATAAAGGTAGTAGGCTTATTCATAGGTTCATAGGTTCGTAGGTTGGTACTAGGCTATTGGCCCTAGGGCCTATACAAGCCTAGCCATAACAATTCCCTGGCTATTTCTTTCTACACTATTTACTTCCCTGGACCCCTGTCTATCAGAGTGACTGATGTGACCCCGGGGTGAATTTCCTTTCTCCCATCCAGTTGTCAAGGTTCCTTTTGAAGAGGTCCAAAGAGGCGATCTGCTTGACATATATGGGCAGTCTATTCCAGAGTCTGGGGAGTCTCTGGGTCAGGAACCTATCCCTCTAGCATGTTTTGTTTATTGTGATGACAAGGTTTAGATCCCTGGAGTGTGTGGCTCTAACAAATTGGGATTTCTTTAAGTGTAGCATGTCCAACAGCTCTGGGTTTAACATGGCCTTGTATGTTAAGCAGAGATCATCTCTGATTAGATGATATGAGACAGAGTATAGCTGGAGTTTTTTTAAGGTGGTCAGCACATGGCATCTGCTTTAGGCTGTGATTCTTTTAGTGAGGTATTTCTGCGGCCTTTCACATTGTTGCAGATGTCTTGAGAGGTACATACCAAATGGGGCATTGTATTTTATAATGGGTCTAATGAGGGATGAGTACATTGGCACAATGACCTCCTTTTTTCTGGATGAAAAGCCCTTAGTGATGAGGTGTGCCATAGAGAAGGATTTCCTGTGGTTATTGAAGGTGAGACCAATGTCCACCTGTGTCCCTAAGTCTCTTATCACACTTTTGGTGTTTAGTGTACTGCCACTAATGTGGTAATTCATGGGTACATGTTTTTTCCCAAAGGGGATAACTATACATTTCTTGGCATTGAGCTTGAGCCCATGGCTCTGGCACCAAGCATCTGTTTCTGTAAGGCCCTTTTGTAGAGTATCCACATCATTTGGGGATTCAGTAATGGCTCCCAGTTTGCAGTCATCTGCAAACTTTGTTAGCCAGAGTCCCTTAGTGTTGGCCTGTACTTCAGAGAAGTAGATGCCAAACAAGAGTGGTTCCAGGACTGAACCCTGAGGTACTCCACTTGTCACTTGTCTGGAGCTGGATTTGGAGTCAGCTACTTTTACAGTGTCGGTTCTATCAGTAAGCCAGTTGGCAACCCATCGAGTGATGTAGGGATTAATGCCCAACTTAGCAAGTTCATCTATGATTCCAGAGTGGGGGATGGTGTCAAAGGCCTTGGTGAGGTCCAGATAGGCTGTGTGGACTGCCTTACCCTCATCCATGGCTCTGGAGACTAATTCAAAGAAGTCAATCAGATTCAGGAGACAAGATCGTCCCTTCACAAACCCAAACTGGGTGGGGTCCAGAGTTTGAAGGTTGACAATATCTTTGTTTATAAGTTCCATGATAATACGTTCCATGGCCTTGCAGATCAGGCTTGTCAGACTGATGGGACAGTTGTTCCCAGAATCCAAGTTGGATCCCCCCTTGTGGAGTGGGATAACTGTAGCTGTGCGCCACTCAGTGGGCACGAAGCCTGAGGTGAGGGTATGATTAAATATGGCACTTAGGTGAGGTGCCATTTCATTTTGTAGTTCATGTAGTACACAGCCCGGGATGTCATCTGGTTCCATGGATGCTGTATTCATAGCTTTGGAGAGTGTGTTTTTTACCTGTGTGGTCATTATTACTGGAATTTGGCAATCTTCTGGTATTGAGATGGGCCAGTTAGGGGGTAAGAGGGGGCTGAAGTTGGCACTGAATTGATCTGCCAGGATACTGGCAATATCCTTGGGATCAGTATATTTAATGCCATTCTGTTGTAGCTCAGAGCAGATCTGAGCATTGCCATTAAGATTCTTGACATAGTTATGGAATGCCTTGTGGTTGTCTTTGGAATCTTTGGCAATTTTATTTTCATAACTAGCTTTGGAGGATTTTACAAGGGATCTCAGCTTCTTACTGAGGCTGGTAAGGGAATTTTTTGCATTGTGGGATTTTTTTCTTTTTTGCAACAGTTTCTTCCTTTTGTTGTAAAGTTTGTTTATGGCAGGGAACCACCAGATTGGCTTCCTTTTTTTTGGAGGAAAGCATCTTGGTTCTATTTGGGATGGCACAATTCATGCATGAGTGGATGTGCTCGTACAGTGCCTTAGTGTAGGACTCAGCAGTCGAACTTTCAGTTCCTGTCTGCATGGGTGTCATGAAGTTTGTCACTTCTGACTTGAGTAGCATGAAGTTGGCTTTGGAGAAGTTTTTTCTGGAGGTTTCCTTGCTGGGGAGTGGCGATGGGATGTGGATGTTAAGGGTGATTAGCTTATGGTCTGACCTGACCAACGAGGGGGTGACCATAGGTGTGGAGCATCGATTTCCCATGTTGGTAATTACCAGGTCTAGGATATTGGAGTCCCTGGTGGGACTATGGATTAGCTGATCCAGGGCATTGGAATTTATGAATTCCAAGAACAGTTGGGCAAAGGTGTTGGTACACAAGTAGTTTTCCCAATTAATGGCAGGGTAGTTGAAATCATCCAGTATTAGGGTGTTTGGTTGTATCTTAATATTTTCCAGTATGTTTAGAAAGGTGTAGTGAGACTCTTGGGCATGGTGGGGGATCTATAGCAAGCTACAATTTGGATTGCAGTCTTACCTAGTGTTAGCTGCACCTGGAGAATTTCAGACACATTGTGTTGAGCAACTAGCCTGGTGTTGTGAATATCCTTGGGGAATATGGACACTCCTCCACCTTTAGTGTTTCTATCCTAGTTTGGTGGCCAAAAAGTGTGGTAAGAGTTGTAGCCTGGTATTGCAGGGGTGCTTTCTGGAGCTTTGAACCAGGTCTCAGTTACTGCACAGATATCGATGTTCTCCATTTTTAGGAGTGCCTCGAGAGTGTGCATTTTGAGGTTTAGACTTCTAGCATTGAGTAGCATTACCTTCAGATTTTGCATGCTTGCACCTGTTACAGTGGTGGTTTTGTCCTTTGAACTTTGCCTAAAAAAGGCACTATAGGGGTGGCAAGAGCCTTAGCCTGTAACCTGAATCCCAGGGGTGACAGGTGCAGACCATCTCTGGTAATGCATCGTGGTCTGTCGGTCATGTCGTCCCAGGCCAACAGATACTGGATCCCCTTTGAATGACACCAGAAGCTTAGCGAATTGTTGAAGTCAATCATTTTGTCCTTATATTGTGGTATAATTCATGGCAAAGGCAGGATGCTACTCAGGGCTAGGGTCATACCTGCCTGGGCCACATGATCCGAGAGCTCTTCGATGTCTCTTTTCATGTAGTCCAGGGAGGTATGTCTCAAGTCATTCACTCCAACATGGACAATTACAGAGTCATATTTGTACTTGTTGTGGAGTGACTTGAGTGCATGTGTTATGTGGCAGATCCTGGCACCCGACAGGCAGATGACTGTAATTTTCTCCTTTTTCAGCCTGGTGAGTGGGATATCAGTGTGCCTGACTATAGAGTCACCTATGACTAAAGTGTTAGGTGCGTTGTCTTGCCTTAGGGGCTGTTGCTGGGTGGCACACTGGTGTTGTGAGCTATGTGACACTTTGGGTGTGACTGATATTTGCTCGCATTTTAACTTCAGAGTTCCTTGTTGCTTGGGCAGGTTACATTTAAGGGCCTCCGCATATGTGGATTTAGTGTTGCTATCAGTGGGTGTTGGTGGTGTGAGTTTAGAAGGGCTATGTGTTGCTTGAGGTGTAGAGCAGATGTTAACCTTCTCCTCTTGACTGTCTAGCACAATCTTTGGTGGAGAGAGCTTTGCTTCCAGTTTGACTATGTAATTGCATCTCTCACAGGTTGTAGTGTTGGGTGGTAGGAGGAGAGGGTTGTCTGTGTACATGAGGCAATTGCTGCATTGCCCCAGTATGCCCAGATTCACCAGGTGGACAGGAGAAATCACCGGAATCTGACCCTTGCACATTACTGGTTTGTTTATTTTTTAAAAAACTACAGGAGCTGTTTTCCCTTCCCTTAGCAAGGTACTTTGCAATTATAGGCTATTTAGTGCCTATGATTAATTTCTCCTTATTAATAAGGAGAATTGAGTGCTTGTATCAGTTTAAGGCTTCCTAGTGCTATCCAGCAGGTATTAGAGCAACTGCTAGTCACAGGAATGCTTAAAGGTAAGATTAAAAAAATGGTTTATCCTAAACACTGCAGTGTGCACTAGAGAAGTTAGATGTGAAAGTAGGCAACTTAATCTTTACCCGTCTAAAAAGTTAAGTTTTAGTGGAGAATCAATATTTTTAAAACAGCAAGATAGATTGAAATGGGGTGATCACTTTTGTATTCTGGTACTATGGAATACAGTAGGATGGCCAATAAATTTAAATAGTTGAAGGGGAGTGATTTCACAAAATGATAATTTTGTGCTTACTCACACAAGCCAGTGAAAGCAGAAAGGAAATGAAATATATGGTCGAATTAACATAAGAGGTAGGCAACTAGAAAGACAGTGGTATTTAAGAACAGAATAGTAACAGTGTGGGCAGGTGTGAAAAAAATTCTGCCTGACTCACAAGAGAAAGAGCTGTGGTCTCTTTTGAAGTTTTAATATGCAGTTAAAAGCAGAATACAAGTGAAACACAAGGTAAAGAAATCAAATCACAGTATTCAAAATATAAAAAGGCAACAAACTAATATGAAATACAACAAATAAAAAGCAAACGAACCTTTAGTTCACAACAAAGTGTATCAGAGTCTGGGTGAGCCTTTCTTTCCAACAGATATCTTTGTTGGCCATTAAGTTTATAAGTAACATTTTTCTTTAAATACTTCCCAATTTTGTAATCATCAGGATTATTATTTTTATCTTTATTAAGATCATCATGGGATTTCTTTTGAATATTAAGCAGTTCCTCTATGTCTGAAGTAAGCTTATTAGTGTGAGAATTTTTGATATTATTGATTTGTACCTTTTTGCTTACCATCTTATTTCTATTAGCAAATCTATGTATATTTTTGAAGTCACTGGATAACTGTGCAATTTTGCTGTCTTTTAAAGCTATTTTCACTTCATGCATTAAAAGTGTTTTTTTTATTTTGTCATTGAATTTTAAATAATTTCTGTATTATCTAATTTCTTTGTTTCACTTTGTGTATTTCTAACAACTCTTTATCCCACTCTTTCATTTTATTACTAGCCCATCTGTCCATTCTATCTTTTATATGCATTTTAAGGTGCTCCATAGTATGACTTTACTAGCCTGACCATTACATTCAAAGATAAAACATTTTTAATGTGTTCTTTAAGATAACTCAATTTATTTTAATGTCATCATATATACTAGGTTTCTATAAATAATCTGAAATTGTCTTATGTCCATTAATATATTAACACTTAGTGCATTATAATCAGATAAAGGTTAATCAATAGTTTTAAAATAATTCACTTTATTGAGTATATCTGTAAAGACATAAATCTTATCAATTCTAGTTTGCATCCCAAACGCATAAGAATGAGTGAAGAACAATGATTTATCTTCTGCTTTTACTATTAAATCAACTAAATTATTATTATTACTTATCCATCTGTTTAGTAATTTAGCTGATGCTGGCTTTCTTCTTTTTACTTGTATCTTCTACACTAGATATGCAGTTAAAATCCTTTGCAAAAAAAAAAAAAGAACTTTTGAATGAGTTTAAGTAATCTTTAGCCATTCTTTCACTTACTGCAATGATCCAGTAAAAAATTGCTACTGTATAGAGGTTTGTCATTATATTTAATTATTAGAAATGTATACATTACTTTGGGATCATTACTGGATTCCATGACCTTATGCATTACAGTAGATATTCTCCAAATTGTAGCAATTCCTCTCATATTTTTATTAAAGTCCCAGATGATAACATTTCATAGCCCAAGTTATTTAAATATTGTATATTTTTATTAAGTGAGTCTCTTACAAGAATATAATGTCTCCTCTATTTAATTTGAGATATCTCATTAATGATTTCATTTTACTATTATTATTTAATCAATTTACATTAATAGACAATAGATTAAAACTATTCATACTGTGTATTTAAAAAAGGATTTATTTTTAAAAGATATGACACATTTATCTACTATATTAATTTAGTTGTATATAAGACTGTAATGCATTCCTCCAGCACTATCTCAACATTCCACATATTTTTGAATTCCTCCTTTCCACAAACTAAACTACTAAAACTCATAAATAAAAACAAAACAAGTCTACAATTACAACTGTATATATTACTAATAAAACACATCCTACCATGGATACCAAAGTGCCTAGTTTGCCTACCAGATAGAAAAGCTATAATTCTATCTCCCTACCAACCAATACATAAAAATTCATTTAAAAAACTAGCCAAAAGTTACTGGGACTTACAAATAATTAATATAATATTCTATATAAGTTAAAATAATAGACAATTTAGTTATATATTTTGCCAATACCATATAAAAGTTTCATAACCCTCTTCTATTAATCACAAATATTAAATAAACAAAAACTAATGTACTACATACCTATTTATATAATAGTAATATAAATTATCCATTAAATATTCATAGATTATTCACTCATTTAACATTATTCTAACTCAATCTTTAAATAAACAAATAAATAGATCAAAGAGGGACTTGATGAAATAAAGACATCTGTAAACTTATAGGTGACAGGTAATCTTATCATACTAAACTATTATACAAAAGGAAAATAAATGCATGCACATGTATATATATATATATATATATATATATATATATATATATATATATTAATTATGTTAAAAGATACACACATATTTTCTCGATCTAACAAAAGCTCTGAAATTAATTTTAAAACTTTTTGTCATTTTAATGGACAGATTCAGGCCAATAAAACCAAACCCCACTAGTTCACGACTTAAAAAGTCATGGGCATTCAGAATCACCATATAGCTGAAACACCAGATGTTCATAAGACACATTTGCATATATCCCATGTGCCTTTAATATAAGAGGTGTGAGAGGTCACTCAGTTTAAATTCTCATTTGGCTAGAGTTTTCAATTAGTTTTTACTAATTGGTATTTCTATGTGACCTTTTCACTCATTGTTTTAGTTTGTTAGTTGGGATATTTTGCAGACACCCTAATGGTAATGGACATCAGCTGGGTATAACAGCCCTGTGTTTCTAATGCTTAGTCAAATAGTCCACTTGTGCTATGCAGATGAGGCCATAAAAAGGCTGAAACATGCATGTCCACAGCTAGTCGGGTTTGCCTTTTTTAGCCTGAATTTGTCCATTAAAATGACTTAAAAAGTCATGGGCATTCAGAATCGCTATATAGCTGAAACACCTGATGTTCATTACAGTCATTTGTATATATCCCATGTGCGTCTAATACAAGAGGTTTGAGAGGTCAGAGGAAATTCTGGCTTGGCTATGTTCTAACATATTGAAAAATTTACTTCACTTTCTTTCAAAAAATGCATGTACTGATTCAACAATATAAAACTCAAACTTCATCTTTGACTTATGAAATTAGTTATTTCAGGTAGTATTAGTGAATCTAATAATATACAATATACAAAAATCTTCAAAGTTCACATCAGAAAGCTTCAAATTTCAGCTTTTAGGATATTTTAAAATATTTTTATAGGATTTTTATGTAAATGTTATGAGATCTTGTACATTCACCATTTCTGCCATATGCAGGTATATGCAGCACATATCATTCTTATAAGCAAGTGTGTATATATATATATATATATATATATATATATATATATATATATATATATATATGTCTCATTTGCCTGCTAACATTCTATGTTATTCTGTACAACTTGTAATTCTAAAATTTCCCATCAAAAAGTTATTTAATCATCAGCTCTCTATTATAGTATGTGTATATATTTCTTAACTTATTGATACTGCACTTTTATTAAGCCTACATAGCAGATATTTCATTCCTTGTGCATATGCATGTTATTCATAAAATGTTTACTCTTCTTATTAATTCTAGTATTACAAGCAATGTTTACTATATATATATATATATATATATATATATATATATATATATATATATATATATATATATATATATATATATATATAAAACAATTACTGCTTGTTTAATTTGAATGTGTGATTTTAGCTATTGTGAACTGCTGTTCTGATCCAGTCTTCACATCCTGGCATTAGAATTTGATTACATTTGAAAATGAAAACTCACAGCACACAGTAATTGTTAATTTCCTTTGTAAATGTCTTGTTCTTCTTAATTCTTATAAAGTTTCTAATCAGTAACAAACATCTAACTTTACTTCTTTCCATTAATATGTACAGTAGAGTTAATAACACTACAGCATAAATTAACATTCATCAAATTATAAGCAAATTATATGTCAGCAACAACCCAATATAAAACATTACTATAGCTTTTGTTTTACCAAGGTGTTATTTTGAGTAGATTTCTCACACACACACACACACATATATATATATATATATATATATATATATATATACTTGAATAAAAGAAAGAGAAAGAAAGTTCCTTTCTGTTTTCATAGACGTCACTGATGACATTTGAACTAGATTTTCTTCAAAACAGCTCAAGAAGAAGTCAGGAAGTATGGCAAGCAAGAATCCATCTTTCTCACAAAACTGGAACATTATTTTCTTCTCAAGCTATTTAAGTGTTACTTGTTTCATAAATGACTCATGAAAGGAAGGTGTTACACAGAAGCAAAGAACACAAAATCAGCAGCACTTTAACACTTTCAATTAGCATATTAATTAGATCTGACAGTCAGTTAAACTAGCAGTGTATATACTAAGCAAATTTAAACAAATAAAATAACATTCTTAACTTATATAGTCTTAAAGTTATCAATCCTATTGCTTATACTTCAATGACATTCTCTTACAAACATTTATAAATATATTTATAAGTTTTGTTAAATGAAATATGGTGGGCCAGATTTACGAAAGCTTTCACAGAGTTGTAGTGTAGTGTAAGACGTCAAACAGGCAATATGTCTGCCGTGCGATCCAGGAACAGCCGGCAGGGGCGTGCACAAGAGCTGCTAAAGCTACTCTTGCATGGACAGTGTCATGGTATGCAAATTACCTCATTTGCTGATGAAAGATATGCAAATGAGGTAAATTTGCAATCCAGGAAACACTAACCTGTCCGTGGAAGATTAGTGTTATCTGCAGAAATGTACTCCATTGGTAACGGAGTACTGTTCTGCAAATAGCTAAACGGAGCTATGACAGCTCCAAATAAAGGATGCATACAGTTGAGGAAGCATGCCAATGGCCAAATATAAGGTTATTGGCATTTATAAATGTTTAAAAATATAAAAATCTAACTTTTTTCCCCGATCTCCTATGTTTAAGCATAGCGCAGTACCGCACAAATGTGTGGCGCTTTAAAAAACAAGAAAATAATTTAAAACTAGCCAAAAATAGGCATTTTCACTAAAAAGCTTATCCTGCCATGCAGGTGAATGGCAGGCTGAAGTCACCATGGCCACTGAGTAGTGGTTGCTAAGTGGGGGAAGCTCACTGTGAGAGATGTAACCATGCATTAGTAGGCAATCCTATGCAAATGAGGATAAGGATAGTGAATCCCAATTTTCCCCAGCATGTGAGCCATGTCCCAAGAGTGTAAGAGTAGGAGTAGGTGAGTAGTACAGTAGAATATAGGTGACATCATGAGGGGGTGTGTCAGAAAGGCTGTAAGCTAATTGGAGCATAGTGGCTTGTGCTTGCCCTGAGTTGCTCAGGATTGCAAGAGGCATGTCTACAGTTGTCCTATTTGAAAACCTGAAATCAAAGGTGCACACTGTTAAAAGACCGGAAATATCTTGCAAACATGCACACATCATGTGCCCATGTGTGCACGTGTTTGCGCTTGTTTGTGTGGCACTGCCTCGGGCAGAAACAGAAAGGCAAAAGGAAGGAAAAGAAGTAGTAGGAAGTTAACCAAGGAGAACTGGCAGAGGTGCCAGGTGAGATATATCAGAATCAGCCAATTACACAGGCAGCAGACTAGTCCAGCCCAGCCCAGCACTTTAAACTCTGCAAACAGCATCCCCCCCTGTTTTTTCCCAAGAACTCTGTAACACTGCAGTATACAAAGAGGGAAAGCTTAAAAAGCTTAAGTCAGACAAAATGTTAGGGGCTGCTCTTACTATCATAAACCAACATGTGCAAGGTGCTGAGGGTGGTGATGTTGTGAATGCTTCTGAACAACCCACAGTGAGTAGATGGAGAAGAGTGTACAGACCCAGGGTAACCTACCAGGGGCTACATGAGCTGGAGATAGTGGAGCGCTATAGGGTGGACAGAGACCTCCTGCAGCAAATTGTTGAGCTGTGCTGGCCATGCCTCACACACAGAACCAACAGAGAGAACCCATCCCAGTGGATACCAAGGTATGTGTTTGCATAAGAATACTAGCTACAGGTACCTTCTAGAGACCAACTGGTGATATGATGGGGATTTCACAGGCATCAGCATCCAGGGTACTCCACCAGTACCTGGATGCCATGTCAGCACATGTCGGTGATCACGTATATTTCTCCAATTCCTGTGAGGCATTGGCCAGCAATATACATCTTTTCCACCAAATAGCAGAATACTCTGAGGTAGTGGGTGCAATAGACTGCATGCACATATGCATCAAAGCACCACCTGGTGAGCGGGGTAGGGTCTACATCAACCGCAAGGGCTTCCACTCCATCAACTGCCAGGTCGTGTGCGATGCCCAGGGCATAATAATGAATGTGTGTGTGCTGGTTGCCCTGGAAGCTATCACGATTCCCAGTTCTGGCATCTGACATAGCTGTACCAGAGATTTGTCAATGGGGACATCCCTGATGGTCACCTAGTGGGGGATGCTGGATATGCACTGGAGCCGTGGCTGATGACACCCATCAGAAATGCACACACACCTGGACAAGAACTCCATAATGAGGCATACGCACAAACAAGAAACATAATTGATTGTGTGTTTGGGATGCTCAAGTCATGGTTCCGGTGCCTGGACACATCTGGTGGAGCCTTGCAGTACTCACCAACTAAATGTACCCAAATTGTTATGGTATGTGCCATGCTACACAATATGATCCTGCGGAAACAGTTGCAGCAGAAACAGCATGGGGCAGGGCCAAACAGCCCCCCACCATTGCCAAGGCCTGCACAGGCACAGCGTGACTCAGAGGAGGAACAACCTGAGCCTGCCCCAGTAGGCAGAAGGAGGCGTGCCCAGTATGCCCTGGCCTTGGCAAAGAGGCAATGCATAGCACATACACTGACTCAGTAGGAACCCTGGAAATGACACCTCTCTCTGACTTGCACATACAGTAAAAGGGATGCCTAACTTGACACTACCTGTTTTCAAACATGTATGGGGAGTGTACTATGTGCATCCGACATAGGCAGCCCTGCAGCACCACCTGAGGCATGAGTGCCCTATTTTAAGCAATATAAAGCACTACTAAGCACATTTTACCAGTACTGAGCATATTTAAATACAATTGCGCATAGCTGTGCACTGTGCTAACCAGCGCAATGTTGGGCACCGTTGAGCAACATTGGGCAATGTTGGGCAAAGTCGGGTAAAGTCGAGCAAAGTCGGGTAAACACGCTCACACCTGCTTTACTGTTCCTTAACCAGTCAGGTCTGCCCAGCAGGAAAATAAAAAGCAGTGACAGGGCTCGAACTCAGGATACTGTGCACTATAGTCACAGTAGTAAACCACTAAGCCATGACAGCATTTCACTGGCACAGATACAACTAAGGTCACTCACACATACCAGTTGGGGGGTCACATACCTAACAGTCACAGCCAGCAGGACAATTGTAGACAAACACAAACACAAACAAATGCTGTATCATGCCCTCTGAAGCGGCATATAAGTAACCTCCCCACAGGCCTATGCAGACAGATAACAGCAGGCCAGGCAGTGTGATGTGGGTTGGGTAGGCTATGAAGTCACAAACTGATATGCATGTAATTGGAAACTAAGGTCTGTAGTACAGTAGTATGCCTCAAGCCAGTACGATAGGCAACAGTACAAACTGAAATGGAGTACCTGACATAGCACTGCAGGCCTAGCAAATGTGTATAAGTGTCAGGTCTTCTTCTCATCCTATGTACAGACACAGTAACAATCAGGTGTACCCCCCCCCGGGTAGAAGTGTACAAATAATAGCTGTCCCCCCTGTATGCAGAAATGTTAAGTCTATGCAAATTGACTCATAGAAGCCCTGCAGGCACAGCGTGCTTCCTGTCGATGTACAATACAAAGGTGAGCCCTGAAGTAAAAAACAACTTGATTTTTCACACCATAGTGGGCATGCTCACACACTTAAACAAATTTAGCAAATTTCAGTCAGCAACATACTGAAAGGCTGGGCATGCTCACACACTTAAACAGACAAAGCAAATGTCAGTTAACAACATACTGAAAGGTCATACTGGGCATGCTCACACACTTAGGCCATGTCTGAGTACAGCAGTGGGCCACACATATCTGGCAGTTGCAGTTCTTACTCCAGACACTTGTCACTATTCACCAATCCTGCCTTGTGCACACAGTGATATGAAAACAGACCCATATAATATATTGTACCCCTGTCATAATCAAACTATGTACTACAAGTACTTAAGTTGTTCAAAGAAAGTGAAAATCCAAAGAAGATCAATAAATCTCTGATCAGTATCATCAAGAAACAATGAGCACTCCTAACATTATCCAAGCTATGTTCTGGAAAAAATATTGCCAAAGAGTCCATAGAGAACCATGAAGCTTTCTTTCGCTATGTCATAAATATCAATGTAAACTCATATATGTTCTGAGTCAGTGCAAAGTGTAAATGAATACATGTATATGACTGACATTGCCAACATCTTGTCAGACAGGTTCATACATATTTACCCCCCTCTCACTGACAAAAGGGCCCATTACCATACCTGAAGATTGTGAAAACCCAGAAATCACATATACAATGATTAAACAGCTCCATCCAAACCTAAAAACATGGCGTCTATGGGATGACTTGGTTTCCCTGGCTGTGTCATATGCGAACTCCAAAACAAACAGACCATGCACCTAAACAGTCTGTTGAGACTCACCCTCTGTACAGGATATGAAACTGTTGAATGGGTTACAGCAATGTTTGGCACACTCCACAAGTGTTGGTGCACAACAGACCATGGGAACTATTGTCTTATAAGCCTAATAAGCCTGATCTGCAAGGCCAAGGAGTCCATCATTATGGAACTCATAAACAGAACTATTGGGAGCCTACAAACACCCAACCCTACCCATTTTGGTTTGGTCAGGGGCAGATCATGGTTCCTAAACCTGCTAGACAGTTTTCAAGGCAGTCACCCAGGACATACATCAATGAAATGAGCTATACACGGCCTACATAGACCTTGAAAAGCCCTTTTCCAACACCCCACACACATGTTGTATCCACAAAATCAACAACCTGTGCATAAACATGTATGTGATCTGATGGATTGCCAACTGGGGTACAGATAGATCCCACAAGGTAAGAATTGTGGTCTCCCTGTTGGACTGTAAGCTGGTAACAACTGCTGTCCCCCATGGCTCAGTCCTGGGATCCCTCCTGTCTGGTGTACACTTTTCAGAAATACAGTCAAACACACGAGGGCTATGGTTAGCAAAGTTTGTGGATGACTACAAAAAGGTTGTCATAATCAATGTTTGGGACAACAGAGACATCCTTAAAAAGGGTCTCAGTCAGACAGATGTGGTGTCAAAATTATGGCCTCGAGCTACAGTCATACAAATACCACATAGGTGCCAACACCCTAAATATGGAGGTAATAATAAGGATTCTATGGACACATGTGGATAGTCATCTCTACTTCCAGAAACACATTCACAAAGTGGCTAGAAAATCATGCTATGTGTTCCCACAAATTGCCAAGGTCTTTGCATATAGGTCAAAGGAGGTTCCCTCTACTCATCAGTCATCAGACCCATCAGAGAGTATCACGGCACACTTGCGATGAGTCTGACTAGGCACCTTCAGCAGCTGGAAAGACCACTGAAGTACCTCAACAAGAGGATTACTGGCCTCAAACAGTTTCCCCATGCAACAAGACTGAATTTAACTCAATCTGTACTCTGTTGCATACTGTCTACTCAGGCGATCTCTGCCCAACAGAGACAGGTCCATATCCAATGCAGAACTGATGTTCATGCACTATCTGAAGTAAACCCAAGCTCACTGTGCCACATGCTCTAGGGATATCATCATCACAACAATAAATAGAACATGTTGGAGGGATACATTACTAAGTCACAGACTTCCCTTGCTTTGGAACAGGCTCCCAACCTACATTAAGCTGAGTCCCTCACTGACACTCTTCCAGAGGAGCCCTGATGAGTGTATGTGAAACTGGACTGTCACAACATGGATCACTTCATCAGCTCTACTACACAGAGGCCTAGGGAACTAACCTCATGTGTGGTGATAGCTGCACACTCTGGCCATACTAATATATGCCTTCAGGCAGATAGCCTATTACCTACCTATGTACCTATATATATGTTGGGGGAACACAGTATAATAAGCCAAAGATGGATGGGCAGACATGTGTGTAAGAGGGTGACCATGACAGGGAGACATCCAGGACTGTCCCACCCAGCATACAAAAGACATGAGGTGCACATCTCACCCACTGTATACAGCCACCAGTATCTGTAAGCATTACAGTGTATGTGGTCCATGTGCCTGCTGTACAACATGACTGTACAATGAAGTACACATCTACTATCTGTAGACATGTACCTGTCACATAGGTTCATAGGTATGTAGTAGACTATCTGCATGAAGGCATATATTAGCCTAGGCAAGCTGTGAAGCTTTCACCACCCCATTGGGTAGTCTCCTAAGCCCTAGTTCTAATAGTACCCTAAGCCCCTTTCTAGTGGGGCTGCTGATGTGATGCCTGGTGTGAACTGTCTGTTTCCCATCCACGCATCAAGGTTCCTATTGAAGAGTGTCAGCGAGGGGCTCTGTCTGTTGTCATTGAGACTCTGTTCCACAGTAAGGCAAGTGTCTGGGATGGTACTCTGTCCCACCAGCATGTTGTATTCATTGTTGTGATGAGGTTCATATCCCTGGAGTGTGTGGTGTGACTCAGTTTTGTTATCTGTAGATGGAGCATGTTCAGCACCTATGTGTTGGACATGGCTCTGTATGTTAGGCAGAGTGTGCCTCTGAGTAGGTGGTATGCAACGGAGAACAGATTTAGTTTTACCAGTTGTGTTGCATAACACAACTCTTTGAGGCCAGTAATCCTCTTGGTGAGGTACCTCTGTGGTCTCTACAGCTGCTGGATATGCTTAGTCGAGTACATCCAAAATGGTGCATTGTACTCAATGATGGGTCTGATAACTTAAGAGTAGAGGGCCACCACTACCTATTTTGTTCCTGATGCAAGCCCTTTGTTGATCAGATGGGCCACATAGGATTTCCTAATCACTTTGGCAACATGGTTGTCAAAGGAAAGATGACTATCTACTTGTGTCCCCAGATCCCTTATTACCTTGTCAGTATTTAGGGGGTAACACCTACGTGGTAGTTTGTGGGTACTTTGTTTTCACCAAAAAGGATTACTATGCATTATTCCACATTGAGCTTGAGGCCATGATTCTGACACCACACATCTATCTCATAGAGTCCCTTCTGGAGAATATTTGTGTCATCCGGGGAATCTATTATGGCAAACACTTTACAGTTCCCAGCAAACTTAGTCAACCACAACCCTCCTGTGTTAGCATATACTTTTGAGAAGTCTGTACCAAACAGGAGGGACCCCAGGACTGAACCCTGAGGACACCAGTTGTTACCGGTGTAGAGTCTGACATGTAGCCAGCAACTCTTAATTTGTGGGATCTATCTGTGAGCCAGTTTGCAATCCATCTTGTGATGTATGGATTCATGCCCAGGTTGGTGAGTTCATCCATGATACCTGACTGGTATATGGTGTCAAAGACCGTAGCAAGGTATAGGTAGGCTGTGTGGAGCTCATTTCAATCATTTGTAGCCTGGGTAACTGTCTCAAAGAAATCCACCTAGTTCAGGAGGCGTGATCTGCATTTGACAAAGCCAAACTGGGTGTGCTGAACTGTGTGAAGGTTCCCAATGTCTTTATTGTTGACTTCCATTATGATTGGCTCTATTGCTTTGCAGATCAGACTCATCAGGCTCATAGAGCATGAATGCCAAGGGTCTTTTGTGGCCCCACCCCTGTGGAGTGGGAAAAACATTGCTGTGCAACATTCTATGGGTACATATCCTGTAGAGAGGATGTAGAGAGAGGTGTAGGTATCCTTGATGAATATGGATACATCCCCACCCTATGTGCTATGATCCAGGTTCTGATGCTGGAAGGTATGGGATGAGTAGTATCCTGGTAGTGCTGGTGTGCTCTCTGGAGCCTTGAACTAGGTTTTTGTTACTACACAGACATCAATATTCTCCATACTGAGAAGTGCCTCGAGTGTGTGCATTTGGAGGCTGAGACTTCTGGCAATGAGTAGCATTTAGCTCACTTTGTGGTTATTTGTGTTGGTTATGAGGTTTGGTTTGCCCTAAGTGACCGGTGTTCCACACCGGAAGTCAATGCCTCATTGGTCCGATCTGACCATAAGCTAATTACTCTCCATATCTATATTCTGCCGCCACTCCCCATTAAGGAAACCATGTTAAAAAATTTCTCCAAAGCCAAATTCATGCTTCTTAAGACAGAAGTGGTGAACTTCAGGACACCCATGCAGTTGGACAATACAGTTACGACTACTGAATATTACACAATTGCACTTTATAAGCACTTACATGAGTGCATGGATCATGCTATCCCAAACAGAACCAAGATGCTATCCTCCAAGAAAAGGAAGCCAATCTGGTGGTCCCCTGCCATAAACAAACTGTATAACAGAAGGAAGAAACTGTTGCAAAAGAGGGTAAAATCCCATGAGTGGAGGAGCTCCCTGGTCAGCCTCAGTAAGAAGCTGCAATCCCTGATAAAGTCCTCCAAAGCTAGTTATGAAAACAAAATTGCCACTCATTCTAAAGACAACCACAAAGCGTTCTATAGCTATGTCAAGAATCTCAATGGCAACACTCAGATCTGCTTTGAGTTACAGCACAATGGCACTAAATATACAGACCCAACTGATATTGCCAACATCCTGGCAGATAGGATCAGTGCTAACTTTACCCCCCTCTCACCCATGAAAAAGCCCATCTCTATACCAGAAGAATGCAAAGTTGCTGTCATCAAAGCTACACAGGTAAAACCACTTCTCCAAAGCCAGGAACACAGCATCCATGGGACCAGACAAAATCCCAGGCTGCATTCTACATGAACTACAGAATGAACTGGCACCACACCTTAGTACCATGTTCAGTCATAGCCTCACCTCAGGCTTTGTGCCTGCTGAATGGTGCACAGCGACGGTTATCCCACTACACAAGGGGGGAGCCACCACGAACCCTGGGAACTAGCACCCCATTAGCCTGATGAGCCTGGTCTGCAAGGCCATGGAAC
This sequence comes from Protopterus annectens, assembly GCF_019279795.1. Classification (NCBI taxonomy): domain Eukaryota; kingdom Metazoa; phylum Chordata; order Ceratodontiformes; family Protopteridae; genus Protopterus; species Protopterus annectens. The sequence goes on along the minus strand of NC_056739.1, from coordinate 688,225,132 downwards.
ATATCATCATGGAACTTATAAACAAAGACATTGGTAATCTCCAAACTCTGGACCACAACCAGTACGGGTTTGTAAAAGGCAGATCATGTCTCCTAAATCTGATAGACTTCTTTGAAGCAGTCACCAAAGCCGTAGACAAGGGTAAGGTGGCTCACACAGCCTATCTAGATCATGCCAAGGCTTTCGACACCACCCTCCACTCTGGAATTATAGATAAACTCACTAAACTAGGTATAAATCCCTATGTCACAAGATGGGTTGCCAACTGGCTCACTGACAGAACCCACACTGTGAAAGTAGCAGACTCCAAATCCGACTTCAGACCAGTGACAAGTGGAGTACCACAGGGTTCAGTCCTGTGTCCTGTCCTGTTTGGTATCTACTTCCCTGAAGTACAGGCTAACACAGAAGGTCTTTGGCTAATGAAGTTCCCAGATGACTGCAAACTAGGAGCCATAATCAAAACTACTAATGATGTGGACATCCTACAAAAGGGCCTCACTGAGACAGATGCCTGGTGTCAAAGCCATGGCCTCAAGCTCAATGCCAAAAAGTCATTGTCATCCCCTTTGGTAAAAACTCTGTACCCATGAACTACAACATAGGCGGTAGTATACTTAACACTGAAAGTGTGATAAGAGACCTTGGGACACAGGTGGACAGTAGTCTCTCTTTTGATAATCACATCGCCACAGTAGTCAGGAAATCCTTCTACATGGCACACCTCATCACAAAAGGTTTCTCATGCAGAAAAAAAGAGGTCATTGTTTCCCTCTGCTCATCACTCATTAGATCCATTATAGAGTACAACGCCCATATTGGTATGCACCTCACAAGACATGTACAACAACTGGAAAGCCCGCAGAAATACCTCACAAAAAGGATTACTGGCCTCAAATACATGCCCTACATAGACCGTCTCAAAACACTCCAGCTTTACTCTGTCGCATATCACCTACTCAGAGGTGATCTCTGCCTAACATACAAAGCTATGTCAAACACAGAGCTGTTGGGCATGCTCCACTTAAAGAAATCCCAATCCCTCCAAGCTTCGGCCCCAAAACCCGGACCGAAATACAAAAGGAGGGGGTGTATCCATTTTCATAAAGGATAGCCACAGCTCCATTTTAGTGGCACAGCACAAGGCCTCGGAGATCATCCAAGTGCAACTAACAGTGGGCAAAGCTGCTTATCAGATTGTATCCTGCTACAGATCACCTACCTTGTCTCAGGACCCTCACTCAGCATTCCTGAGAACACTGGAAAATATAAAGGTCCTACCAAACACCATGATATTAGGAGATTTCAACTACCCAAACATTGACTGGGAGAATTACTCAAGTACAAACACCTTTGCCCAACGCTTCTTAGAGTTTATAAACTCAACCCTCCTGGAACAGCTGGTCACCATGCCCACTAGAGGTGACAACATACTGGACCCGATCATCACCAACATGGGGGATCAGTGTTCCACACCAGAGGTAAACCCCTCGCTGGTAAGATGAGATCATAAAGTAATCACACTGGACATCCACATCCCGACCCCACCCCCAGTCAAGGAAACCACTGTGAAACACTTTTTCAAAAGCAAACTTCACACTTCTCAAGACTGAAGTGGAAAGTTTCAAAGCCCCCTTGCTACAGGATAATGCTATCCAATCCACAGAATCCTTTACAAGTGCATTTTATGAGCATCTACAGGGATGCATGGATTGAGCCATCCCAAGTAAAACCAAGACACACTCCTCCAAAAAGAGGAAACCAGTCTGGTGGTCCTTGGCCATAAATAAGCTATACAACAGAAGGAGGAAACTACTACATGATAGAGCAAAATTCCTGACAGGAAAGGCATCACTGATCATTATTAGCAAGAAACTACGATCGCTCATAAAATCATCCAAGGCCAGTTTCTAAAGAAAAATTGCCAAGGAATCTAAAGATAACCACAAAGCCTTCTCTAGCTATATCAAAAATGTAGGTGGCAACTCTCAGATATGCTCTGAGCTACTGCATAATGGCAAAAAATACACTGAACCTACTGACATTGCCAACATCCTGGCGGACAAGTTCAGTGCAAACTTCACTCCCCCTCACCCCCAAAAAGGCCCATGTCCATCCCAGAAGAATGCAGAGCCCCAGACATCACAGACATGCAGGTAAAAATCATTTCACCTTCATATATATATATATATATATATATATATATATATATATATATATATATATATATATAATTTGTTCACTACTACATTTAACTTTTCAATGCTTTTTACAAAACTTATACTTAAAAAATGTCAGGAAATATTTTTGTATACAGATTTCCAACAGAAAATGGAACGTGCACTAATGGGACTCGAACCAGGAATGCCTCTTTGATGTGTGAAGGCTCTAACCACTATGCTATTGATATTTTGCTTAATTTGCATATATTTTTCTTATTATCCTCTTCTGGTGTCTAAGTTGCTAACTGTAGCTAAGCAATGGGCAAACACATGTAAACACGTGCAAATATGGGCAGCTATATCAGATGAAATAAAAAAAAAATCTTTCTATTTTTAATTTTGTCAGTTGTTTAACATATGGGGAAGTGTAATATTACATTGTGCACATGTGAGCGGACTCGCTCATGTAACTTGAAATTGCGGCATTTCTTCATTGCAGGGGTGTGGATTTTTGGACTGCTCGGCAGTCCGACATGCCCCCTACACTCGTCCATGCTCCATGTAAGCTTTAGAGTTGAGGCAGTGTGCCCTCATTAATATGCATGGCGCGCTGCCATCATACTCTTAGACTGGCACTTTCGAGTAAGACTAATCTAGTCTTACACAGAAGATTAATAAATCCTGGGGACTGTCTTTCACTGTAAATATGGTAAAACAGTAAAACTAACCATTTATATTTCTTACCATGAAAAATGCTTTAGTTAAAAATATAAATACATACTTACATACATTTTAAAGTTTAAAGTCCAATACAAACCTTTTACTTAAAGGGTAAATCTATTGTTTCAGAAAATAAAATCAGAGAATAAAAGTCACTTGTTTTTAAGCTTTTTAATTTTAGAAGCACTTTTCAGAACTTCAGTTCACTCTGTCTCTTGAGGGAATATACTGTTCTAATCCATTTCTTTAGTATTATTAAGGATTTTAGTTTTGTTGACAAAAGTGGATACCTCCTGCAGTGTGTCAAATATTTAGCTTCTTCAGAAAGAAATACATTGATCTTTGAGGGAAACATGCAAGTGGCTTTAATATTGTTCTTTTTTAAGTTCCTTGATCAGTGGTAAGCAGGATTTTTTTAATCATTATTTTACTGGAATAATCTTTGTCTAATCTAACTAAATGTTTATCCGTTTTAATAGGTGGGCTGGACCATGATGTTTTTTAATATTTGATATTTTTAAAGCTAGACATAAACTTAACTATAATTTAATTGGTGGTGCATTTTCCTTCTTCAAATTTGCTCTCAGGATCTATATGCCCTTTCAATTCCAAAAGACAATGTTTCGGGTAGCTTTAATGTTTTATGTAGCCAGGTTGTTAAGCAGTTTATTATACTGTCTCCTGCATACTTTTCAGGTGCACCATAAATTCAGTGAGATTTTGTCTCAGTCTATTTTCTAAATCATCAACTTTAACTATGAGTCAGTTATTTTGTTTTAAAATAAATTCAGTCTGAGACTCACCTTCAGTTATTCTCTCTTCATAATCATTTAAAGCTTCTTCCATACTGCTGATTTGTGCACTTTGTTGTTTCATATGAATTTCTAAATGTTCCATCTTCTTTTTGCTATCTTCTTTGAAACTTTCTATTCTGGTATCCATTTTGCCCATTTTAGGTAATACATCATACATGCTAGATATTAGTGACTGGATGTCTTTTTTAACACAAGAGTCCTGAGTATCATTTATTGAGTGGCTCATGTTAAAGTCTCTTCTCTCTTAACCAAACAGTTGAAAATTTGAAAGGAAAATTAAAGTGTTTGAAAAATCTGAAGCTATATATTTTTTTCTCTATTAATGAATAAAATTAGCTGGTGCTATGGTAGTGTTGTCACCTCACAGTAAGACGCTGTCTGGTTCGATTCTCAGCTAGACCATCTTCTGCGTGGAGGAATGAGTAAATGGGTGTACCTTCATTGGAGGTTGTGCGTCAGGGTTGGTAACTCAGCATGTAAAAATCAACTACCAATCATTAGCGGACCGGAGTTCTACTGTAGTGACCCCTAACCAAGAAAAGCTGAAAGACACAAACAAATGAATAAAATTAGCTAACAAGTATCTCCAAATTTTTATTTTTTGATTATATTTTCAGTCTGAGAAAAAGTTTTAGTAATAGAGCTTTCACCAGTTGGTGCTTTCAGTTATCCATCTCGGCCAAGCCCCTATGAAGACAATCTCTAATAAGGAGATCACACATTCTGCCATGAGAATTAACAAGTAGGCATTTCATTTGTGTGTATTTTTGAGTCAGTCTGGTCAGCAATGCTTATTGCCAGAATCTGTATGGAATGCTTTTTGGTCTCCTAGGTGATTACAAATTATTGAGATATAGTTGTTTTACTTAACTGCCACTCTGAATTTTTGTTGTTGTTGTTGTTATTATCATTATTTATTTATTTATTTATTTCAGTTTGGTAACTGGGGAAGTCCACTGGGCCAGTGGTGTGCCCATTTTCAGTGGAGGCCCGGGTTGAAAAGCTCCAATAAGAAATATGGTTACAAGGTTACATAATGCAATGGTAAGTACATACATAAATGGATACAAAGGTTACATAATACAGTGAAAAATACATATATGCAATCAGGTATAGGGGATAAATTGGCATTGAAATACAATTTTGACATAGGTAGCACAGTTTGTAGGTATTTACATTCAGGACAGTAGGTTTAGATTGACTGGACAATAAGTATATATGACTTAGTTGATATTTACAAAATATACAATACTTGGAGTCAAGAGAGAGAGGATGCATAGTCTGAGTATGTTAACTTGGGTTTAATCAGGATAATAGAAAGAGGTAATAGTGCAGAGAAAAGCAGGAGAATGAAGAGCTCAAAGGGGAAATTCTTAACATAGTTATGTAGGGTGAAAGCAGGAGCATTTACGTTTAGTGGATAGGTAAGAGAAAAGTAGGGTTTTGAAGGATTCAGAGTTAGGAGTAGTCCTGAGTGAAGGAGGGAGAGAGTTCCATTTTTTGCCAACAGTGAAAGAGAGAAGGTGTTGGCCTGCAGGGCGTTTGGGTTTGTGGACAGAGATTAAATTTTGGTGTTCAGATCTCAGAGATCTGGTTGGGATGTAAGGGGGAAGGATGTTTGTTAAGGCTGGGCATTTATCTGGATAGAATATTAATTTGTGGGCAGTGGTTAGTTGGAAATAGTCTAGGAGGTTTGGGAGTTCCAGCCAGTTTAGAGATTGTAGGGTTAGGCAGTGGTGAGTAGAGGTTTTGGATTTAGTTGCGAATTTGGAGATTTTTTTATAGCAAGTTTCGAGTTTAGAGGTGTTGGAAGAAGATATGTTAGTTAGTAGAGGGGCTCCATATAATAGAGAGGGTAGGAGGTAGGTATTAGCAATAGTTTGCCTTGCAGAGTTGGAGAGAAAGCAGTTATTTCTATAGAGCATGCCTAGCTTTTGATGGGTTTTCTTGATGTTTTGTTGGATGTGGATATCAAATTTAAGGTGTTCGTCTATGGTAATGCCGAGGAGTTTTGCGGAAGGGACCACTTCTATGGCAGAGTTGCTTTGGTTAAGGACTTTGAAAGCATTCTTGTCAAAGGAGAATTTTCTGGAGGGAGGAAACAGAATAATTTTAGATTTGTTAGAGTTGAGTGAGAGATGGTTTTGGTGCATCCAGTTTTCGGTAGTGAAAAAAGCTGTTTGAGTTTTAGTCAATAGTTCAAGAAGGTTGGAGGCGGCACAGACTAAGGTGGAGTTGTCTGCATATTGGATAACTGTTGTATCAGGGATGATTGAGTGAAGGTTGTTAATGAAAATGTTGAAAAGTATGGGTCCGAGGATGGACCCCTGGGGAAAACCGGTGGGTGTTAGCAAGAAAGAGGAGGTAGAGTTCTTCAATCTGACAGCTTGAGATCTGTCAGATAGGTAGCTGGAGAACCAGGAAAGGGTATCAGGGGAGAGATGAAGGTTGGAGAGATGAAAGAGAAGGTGCTTGTGGGAGATGGTATTGAAGGCTTTGGAAAGGTCTAGCAGTACTGTGGATACTAGAAATCCAAAATCGCGTGCTCGATTTACTGTGTCTAAGAAGGATAGTAAGGTGGTAGTGGTGCTGTGGCCAGGGCGAAAGCCATGCTGGGTGGGAGTTAAGAGGAGATTCTGAGTTAAAAAAGGCATAAGTTGGTGATGGACACATTTTTCAAGTATTTTTGATAATGGTGAGAGTAAGGCAATTGGGCAGAAATTAGAGATATTGTAGTTTTTGCCTCCTTTGTGTAGAGGTAGAATGAAGGCAGATCGCCAAAGTTTGGGTACATAAGACTCTTTTAAAGATCGGTTAATTAGGATGCTGATAGGGAGAGCAATACCATCTGCAGCAGTTTTGAGGAAGGAGGAGGGTAAGTTGTCTGGGGCATTTGAGCAAGGCTTTAGTTTTGATAGGAGTCTTTTTATGAAAGTAGTTGGTACAGGTTTGAGTTGGAAATTAAGCATACAGTTACTAGGGGTGCTGGGAGTAGAAGAGAGAGAGTCGGATGGATTATTGTTGGGAAAAGATTTGGTTAGATTAGCAATGGATTCTGTAAAGAATGTGTTGAAGTGAGAGCTTAGTTCTGAGTCGGTTAAGCTAGGGTCAGGGCAGGGATTATTCCTAGATCCTGGGTGGAGTAGGGAATTAATAGATTTCCAGAATTGTTTAGGGTTCTTGTTATTATTGGACTGAAGTTTATTGTAGTAATTTTTTTTGTCTGAGGTGATTAGTTTCTTTACTTGGTTGCGGAGTTGGGTGTATTGAAGCAAGGTAGAAGGCATCTTATTTTTTTTTGTAGAACATCCAGGATTTGTCCCTGGAGTGCATGATTTGTTTAGTTTCTTTGGATAGCCAAGGAGCAGAATTAGTCTTGATTCGTTTGTTTCTTGGTGGGGCTTGGGAGTTGAGGGATTTTAGGAAGATAGAGTTAAAATATTCTACAGCATTGTCAAGGGGAAGAGTATAAAGGATTTGCCAGTTTATATATTTAAAAGTGTTTGAGAAATTTGAGGGGTTGAAGTTGCTGAGATTGCGAGTGTGAATATAGTGGTGTTGGTGTTTAGTAATGTTGGTTGAGTGATGTATGAAAGCAGGGAGATGGTCACTGAATGTGTCTGGGATAGTACCAGAGAGAGTTATTTTATTTGGATGGGAGACTAGGACCCAGTCGATGATTGATCCTGGGGGGTGGTGTTTGTTAGGGCGAGTGGTTGTCTGTATTACTTGGGAGAAATTGTAGAGGTTAATGAATAAGGAGGGAGATTATTGTAATAATAACACTAATACTACTATTACTTCTATTACTACTAGTACTAATTATTATTATTATTATAAATACTGGTAATTTGATTTCATATTGTTCATAGATGTATTAAATTTTAAATAAGATATATACCATGCAAAGTTCATAGGTTTAGTTTCATAGTTTCATAGTTTAGTACTAGGCTATCTGCCCTGGGGCATTTGTAAGCCTAGCCATAGTGATGTGGCTTTCACCACCCCATGAAATGGTACAAAAATGCACAAAAATGCACAGAATAGATTTAGAATACCGTGCCTCTGTCTAGTAGTGACACAATGAAGGCCCCCTTATATAATAGAGTTAGTTTACTGTGCCCCTGTCTAGCAGTGACACAGATGTGACCCCTGGGGTAAACTTATGATCTCCCATCCACTCATCAAGATTTCTCTTGAAGAGAGTCAGTGAGGGGCTCTGCCTAACATGAACTGGGATCTTGTTCCAAAGCATGGGAAGCCTCTGGGCTATGAATCTATCCCTCCAGCATGTCCTATTCATACTTGTGCCGAGGTTTAAGTCTTTAGCTCTCATGGTCCTGATGGATTTGGATTTTTTGAGGTGGAGCATGTCCATCAGATCCTGATTGGACATGGCCTTGTACGTCAGGCAGAGATCACCTCTGAGCAGGCGGTATGCTACTGAATAGAGCTGGAGTTTCTTTAGTCTGGCAGAATAAGACATATGTTGGAGACCCTTGATCCTCTTGGTGAGGTACTTTTGTGGTCTCTCCAGCTGTTGCAAATGCCGGGTGAGGTACATACCAAATGGGGCATTGTACTCAATCATGGGTCTGATGAGGGAGGAGTATAGGGGTACAATGACATCCTTGGATCTGGATGTGAATCCCTTCATGATGAGGTGTGCAAGGTAGAATGTTTTTCTAACCACTTTGGCAATGTAGGTGTCAAATGAGAGGTCGCTGTCGACTTGGGTCCCTAGGTCTCTGATTACTTTTTCCATACTCAGTGGGTTGCTGTCTATGTGATAATTTGTGGGTACTTTGTTTTTCCCCAAAGGGGATGACTATACATTTTTTGGCATTTAGTTTAAGGCCATGACTCTAGCACGAGTTGTCCGTTTCTGTGAGGCCTTTTTGTAGGATATATGTGTCCACTGGTGTATCGACTATGGCGCGTAGTTTGCAGTCATCTGCGAACTTTGTCAGCCACAACCCTCCTATGTTAGCTTTAACATATGAGAAATAAATGCCGAACAAGAGGAGTCCCAGGACAGATCCCTGTGGGACACCACTTGTGACTGGCTTTGAGTCTGACATTGCTCCAGCGATTTTAACTTTATGGGTTCTGTCCTTTAGCCAGTTTGCAACCCATCTAGTGACATAAGGGTTTACATTTAAGCTGGTGAGCTTATCTATGATGCCTGAGTGGGGTATTGTGTCGAAGGCCTTAGCCAAGTCCAGGTAGGATGTATGGACTGCTTTGCCCTCATCAATGGCTCTAGTGACTGTTTTGAAAAAGTCAACCAGGTTCAAAAGGCAGGATCTGCCCTTTACAAAGCTGAACTGGGTAGGGTCAAGTGTCTGTAGGTGCCCTATGTCTCTGTTTATGAGTTCCATAATGATTCTTTCCATAGCTTTGCAGACCAGCTGGTTAAGCTTATGGGGCGGTAGTTCCCAGGGTTTGTAGAGGTACCCCCTTTGTGGATTTGGACAACAGTTGCTGTACGCCTGTGTTCAGGTACATATCCTGTAGTAAGGCTAAGGTTAAATAGCATTTTTATGTGCGGGTTTAACTCCTCTTGGAGTTCAAGTAGCATGCAACCTGGGATACCATCAGGTCCCATTGATGCTGTGTTTTTAGCTTTGTTGAGGACAGTTCTCACTTGGACATCTGAGATGACAGAGAGATTACATTCAGCTGGGATAAGTATTTCTTCTTTTGGGGGTGAGGGAGGGGAGAAATTTGTACTGAACCTGTCAGCCAGAATGTTGGCAATATCTGTGGGTTCAGTGTATTTTTTGTTGTTGTGAACTAACTCTGAGCATATCTGAGGGTTTCAACCCAGGTTTCTAACATAGCTGAAGAAGGCTTTGTGGTTATCTTTAGTGTCCTTAGCAATTTTTCTCTCAAAGTTGGCTTTGGATGTTTTTATGAGAGAACGTAGTTTTCTGCTAATGTTGATCAGAGATGTCTTCCCTTTATGGGATTTTGCTCTGTTGTGCAGTAGCTTCCTTTTTTTGTTATACAATTTGTTAATGGCTGAGGTCCACCAGACAGGACGCTTGCCTTTGGTGGAGAGGGACTTGGATTTATTTGGGATTGCATGATCCATGCATTCTTGGAGATGTCCATAGAAAGCATTTGTGAAGGATTCGGCATTGTGGGATGTGGTATCCACTGACCCAGTGGGCTTAAAGGATACTATCTCAGTCTTAAGAAGAGTGAAGTCTGCTTTTGAGAAGTTTTTCACTGTGGTCTTTTGTGCTGGGGGTGGAGGTGGGATATGTATATCCAGGGTGATTAGTTTGTGGTCAGATCTCACTAGTGAGCGGTATACCTCCGGTGTGGAGCATTTTGTCCCCATGTTTGTGATGATCAGGTCTAGTATATTATGTCCCCTAGTGGGAGAGGTGACTAGTTGTTCCAGTGCATTTGAATTTATGAATTCCAGGAACCTTTGGGCTAGGGTGTTAGGGCTAGAGTAATGTACCCAGTCTATGTTTGAGTAGTTGAAGTCTCCCAGTATGATAGTATTTTGTGATACATTCATATCCTCCAATGTCTTCAGGAAGGCTGAGTGGGGTTCTTGAGATTGGGAGGGTGGTCTGTAACATGCTACCAGTTGTATAGCAGTTTTGCCTATGGTTAGTTGCACCTGTATGGTCTCTGATGCTTCATGTGTTGCTACTAACCTGGAGGTGTGGGTGTCCTTGATGAATATGGACACTCCCCCTCCCTTTGTGGTTCGGCCTGGGTTTTGGGGCCGAAAAGCATGATACGAGGTATAGCCTGGTAGCGCTGGGGTGCTCTCAGGAGCCTTGAACCAGGTTTCAGTTACTGCACAGACGTCAATGTTCTCCATACTGAGGAGTGCATCGAGTGCCTGCATCCTGAGATTTAGACTTCTGGCGTTGAGCAGCATTACCCTTAGTTTTTTTTCCTTTTTGTTTTCTAAGGAGGTGGGTTTGTCTTTTGAGCCTTGCCTAAAAAAGGCACTATGGGGGTGGCAACAGCCTTGGCCAATATCCGGAAGCCCAGTGGTGACAGGTGCAAGCCATCCCTTGTGAGGCAGTGTGGCTTATCCAACATGTCATCCCAGGCAGACAGACATTGGATCCCCTTAGAATGACACCAGTACTTGAGCCAATTATTAAAGCTGATCATCTTGTCTTTGTATTGTGGCATCATTCTTGGTGAGGGCAAGATGCTGCTCAGGGTCAGGGTCATACCAGCCTGGGCTACATAATCAGAGAGCTCCTCTATGTCTCTTTTCATGTAGTCCAGGGAGGTATGTCTCAGGTCATTCATGCCAGCATGGACAATGATGGAGTCATATTTGTACTTGCTTTGGAGTGACCTGAGTGCATTTGTTATGTGGCGGATCCTAGCTCCTAATAGGCAGCTCACAGTCACCCTCTCCTTGTTCAGCCTGGTAAGTGGGACATCAGTGTGTCTGACTATAGAGTCACCTATTACTAGTGTATCAGGCATGGTGTTTGGCCTTAAAGGCTGTGATTGGTTGACACACTGATTTATTGAAGTATGTGTTGCATGTGTTTTGTTTTGAGGTGGTGGATTTTTGGATGTCTGCTTTGGGAGCCTCTGTTGTTTTGGTAAGTTTTTTATTAAAGCCTCCGAGTATGTCTTTGTGTTTTTATGTGTTTGGTTTGCAGTTGTGATAGGTCTATGTGGGACTGGGTTTGTTGTGTGTGTGGTTACCATCTCCTCCTGTCTGGTCATGCCAGCCCTGAGCTGAGAGAGTTCAGCTTCAAGTTTGGCTATATAGTTGCATCTCTCACATGTATTTGTGTTTGTTGGGAGGAGGAGAGGGTTGTCTGTGTACATGAGACAATTGTAGCATTGTCTCAAGATACCCAGATTAACCAGTTGAACTGGAGAGGACGCCAGCAATCTACCACTCGACATGCTAGAACAGTATAAGGGAGTGTTGTGCCTTTAAGGGAAGTGGATATTCACAGGGGTGATAGGTGGATGTAGTGCTTACTTAGTGCGAGAGTGCTTACTTAGTAGAGAAGTTTTGAGAACAAGTGCTAGGCTTATAATATAGCGAGTAGTCTGATTATACTAAGAGTAGAGCTTCCTTAAGGGAAAATTTGAAGAGAAGACTTGGCGGAGCCAGAAGAAGTTTAACCTTGTTTAAACAGGGAACTACAAAAGAGCTAGAAATGGTCCAAAACAACCAATTACTACAGCTCTTGTGCTGAGGTCACTTCCTACAGGGACAGGTAGGCTGCTCAAGGCTCCCCTGGTGAGCAAAGAAACTTCCTTCTATTCAAGTAAGGTAATGGACAACACAGGAACTACACCACAGCCCAGAATACAGCAATGCCTGTAAACTGGTCTAAACTAGTCGAGGAGAGGCGGGTTAACAAGGATTATTTTTTTGTTTTTTTTGTTTTTTTGATAGAAACACACAGAAAATGCAGAAACAGTGATAAATCAGTTACACAGGCTAGCACACTTTAGTGGGCAGCCTCAACAGTTAAATTAAACAAACAAACAAACAAACTTTCGATCAAATTCGACTAAAAAGTAACTTTAAGTGCAGATTTTAAAATAATGCAGCAAACAGCTAAAAACAGTTTAAGCTTGTTAAGGGTAAGCTAGAGAAGCTATTCCAAGCAAAAAAAACAGCAAAGATACTTAAATCCAGAAAGTAGTCGCTTTTCTGAGTTCTCTGTAGCTAGGGCCACTCTGCAGGACCACGAGGAGCTTGTCTGAGTAGTATAGCCAGAAAAAAATGCCCAGAGGCGGATTTTAAACAGGGAACTACAAAAGAGCTAGAAATGGTCCAAAACAACCAATTACTACAGCTACAACAGGTTCATAGGTTCATACTAGGCTATCTGCCCTAGGGCATTTATAAGCCTAGCCAGAGTGTGTTTGGCTTTCGCCACCCATTTTAAATTAATTTTGCTATGCCCTTTTTCGAGGTTAGTATACTGTGCCTCTGCCTAACAGTGACACAGAAGTGATACCCGGGGTAAACCTACTATCTCCCATCCACTCATCAAGATTCCTCTTGAAGAGAGTCAATGAGGGACTCTGCCTAACCTGGACTGGGATTTTATTCCAGAGTGAAGGGAGCCTCTGGGTTATGAATCTGTCCCTCCAGCATGTCCTATTTATTTCAATGCTGAGGTTCAAGTCTCTCGAGTGCATAGCTTGATGGGATTTGGATTTTCTGAGGTGCAGCATGTCCATTAATTCCGGGTTGGACATGGCTTTATAAGTCAGGCACAGATCGCCTCTGAGCAGGCGGTATGCCACTGAGTAGAGCTGGAGTTTCTTTAACCGGGCAGCATATGGCATCTGTTTGAGCCCTTTGATCCTCTTGGTGAGGTACTTTTGGGGTCTTTCCAGTTGCTGCAGGTGTCTGGTAAGGTACATCCCAAAAGGGGCATTGTACTCAATTATGGGCCTGATTAGGGATGAGTAAAGAGGCACGATGACCTCCCCTGATCTAGATGTGAATCCCTTCATGATTAGGTGGGCTATATAAAATGTTTTTCTAACCACTTTGGCCACGTGGTTGTTAAATGAGAGATTGCTATCAACTTGAGTCCCCAGGTCCTTAATTACTTCTTCCGTACTTAATGGATTATCACCTATGTGGTAATTTGTGGGCACTTTGTTTTTGCCAAAGGGGATGACTATACACTTTTTGGCGTTTAACTTGAGGCCATGGCTCTGGCACCAGTTGTCTGTTTCTATGAGGCCCTTTTGTAGGATGCTTGTGTCAGCTGGAGAGTCGATTATGGCGCCCATTTTGCAGTCATCTGTGAACTTGGTCAGCCACAGTCCTTCCGTGTTAGCCTGTACCTCCGAGAAATATATACCGAATAAGAGAGGTCCTAGGACTGAGCCTTGTGGGATGCCACTTGTAACTGGTTTGGAGTCTGACATGGCTCCAGCAATTCTAACAATGTGGGTTCTGTCCTTGAGCCAGTTTGCAACCCATCTAGTGACATAGGGGTTTATATTTAAGCTGGTGAGCTTATGTATAATGCCCGAGTGGGGTATTGTATCGAAGGCTTTTGCAAGGTCCAGGTAGGCTGAGTGGACCACCTTCCCCTCATCAGTGGCCTTGGTGACTGTTTCAAATAAATCAACCAGGTTTAAGAGGCAGGATCTGCCCTTAACAAAGCCGAACTGGGTAGGATCTAGTGTCTGTTTATGTGTGTGTGTGTGTGTGTGTGTGTGTGTGTGTGTGTGTGTGTGTGTGTGTGTGTGTGTGTGTGTGTGTGTGTGTGTGTATCTCCAGTGCATGGAATATAAATTACATTTCCATTGAAACTGCTGTGGTACAGGTGACTTATGTCCTTTGTACAGTCTAACAAAAGTGTACGCTTTGCACTGTCCTTGACAAGAGCCAAATTCTTGGGTGGCAGGATAGTACCTAGTCGATCTTTAATCAGAAGGAGAAGCATAAACATTCATTAGTGTGATGATGCAATTCCAAAAATATTTCCTTGCGAAATTGTAGTATCATGTTTCTCTCTGTCTATAGCTATCTATATATTTTTATAAGCTAATTTTGAGCATTACAAATATACCTGCACAAACCATCAAAAATAAAGATTGATATTAAGAAATTATCTAATGCAAACAACTGCAGACCTAAACTGAATGAAAAAGAAAAGTAAATGCTTTTTTTTTTCAATAAGAACAATAAATACATAAATAACTATAAAAATAAAAATAATCCCTAACAAAAGCTTCAGGTATTCTTTGCCTGAATACTATAGGGAAAGAGTTTTTCATAAGCTAATATGTAAGGTTGGGGTTATGGGCAGTATAGCAATTAGGGTTAGCATGAATGAGTATGGACAGGGACCAATTCTAATAGACTTTTTAGACCTAAATGAGAAGGCTGAATGTAAAAACACTGGAAGCAGACCACCACGATGAATGAACAAAATTTATTACAGAGATAAGCGCTTTCGCGTACCCAAAGCACGCTTCATCAGATCAGATGAGAAGGCATGGGGGATGGGAGCTGAGAAACCTAGAGGCTTCCCGCTTGAAGATCCTCCACTGGAGATTTCCTTCCTCAGGGACCTATTGGATATCTCTATTGGTTTGGTGCAGGTGGACAATGGAAAAAAGGGACTTGGAACAGACTGCTTTAATCAGATTGGTATTGAGGTTTTATGAGAGGTGGAATGTTTTGGTACCTTGAAGGAAAGAGATAAGGAAGGAGTATCCTCATGTTTTTGTTTTCTCTTCTCTTTCTGCTTCTTTCTTATTGTCTCTCTTTTTAATTCTCTTGTCTTCTAGCCTATGCACAGATGCAGCAGGGAGAAGGTATTTTCATATTAATTTATTTCTTCTTTGCAGCAAGGAAAAAGACGTAAATGCCTAGATTTTATAGGAGGCCTGGAGGTGTTTCAGACCCAGGTGGATGACTTAAAGGTTGTGTAACCTGGAAGAAATCTTGAACCTACCTTTTGCAAACATTTTGAAACCCAGTGCCTTTTCCATTTCAAAGTTTTTGAGCTAGTATAATAAGCCTATATTACGGACAGCAACAGAGAAGATGCTGCAAACACTGTATAAACAATGTTTGTGTTTAGATTTACCATCTCTCCTTTCTGTTACCTAAATTACCCACTCTAACAAAATGTTCAGACAAGCCATATTGTTTCTTAGTCATTTACATCTATCTGACCACATTCTCTTTCTAACATGTACTCCAACTACGTACTAATTTTAGTTTTAACATGAGATAACAAGACACTTAAAAATAGCCTCACCCCTGTTTAAAGGTAACACAACTGATTGCAAAAAAAATGTAATACCTAAACATGAAAAGGAACAAGTACACAAAAAACTATTCACATTCACCTACACTTTCATTCCTTTACGTCAATAAAATCCCAGTTGCATATAAATTAAAAATAAAGTCTCTCCTCTTCTTTTCTCAAAATCCCGTAATGTATATTACTCTTCTAACAGTATGTGGGAATATGCACCCCAATCCAGGTATCACTGCAGTTGATATCAGCCAGACTACTCACCTTCTCTCCAGTACTACCATAGGCATTAAGCTCATCAATTTAAATATCCACACTCTTTGCAAATAAATACTCAAATTCCAAGCATGGATTACCTCTCACAAATGTAACATTCTATCAATACATTTAAACTGGCTAAAACACAATATTAAATATGGTGAGCTCATACATTGGGGTTACAATATCATCAAATCAAACAGAATAAGCAGAGAAGTAGATTGAGTTGTTAACATATGTGCTAACACACTTGAACTTTCCATCTACCCTTACACAGTGCCTAAATTAGACAAAAAAGAAAAAGAATACTAGTCAAATTTCTAAAGCTGAAGCAAAGTCTCTTGGTATAAGCTTCATCTACATACCACCAAACAGTACTCCTTACATTGTAGATGTGCTGTCTTATCCCCAAAGCATCACTCAGGAGGCCATCAAACTGAATGATTTCAACCATAAAACTGGGCCACTATGAATCAAAGTTCTAATTCCATCAACATATTCAGCTTCTCCCATTTGATACAATTACCCACCAGATTAAAAACAAAAAAGACTAACAGAGATGCAGTACTTAACTGGATATTAACTAATCATCTTCTTTTGGCTGTTCCCTTTAGGGGTCGCCACAGCGGATCACCTGTTTCCATTTCTTCCTGTCCTCTGCATCTTGCTCTGTCACACCAACCACCTGCATGTCCTCTCTCACCACATCCACAAACCTTATCTTAGGCCTTCCTCTTTTCCTGTTACCCGGTAGCTTCATCCTTAGCATCATTTTCCCAATATACTCAGCATCCCTCCTCAGCACATCTCCAAACCAACATCTTTAACTCTGCCACATCCAGCTCAAACTCCTGCCTTTTTGTCAATGCCACTGTCTCCAACCCATATAACATAGCTGGTCTCACTACCCTCTTGTAGACCCTCCCTTTCACTCTTACACGTACTCGTCTGTCACAAATCACTCCTGACACTCTTCTCCACCCACTCCATCCTGCCTGTACTCTCTTCTTCACCTCTCTTCTACACTCACTGTTACTCTGAACTATTGACCCCAAGTATTTAAACTCATCCACCTTCGCCACCTCTACTTCTTGCATCCTCACCATTCCTCTATCCTCCCTCTCATTCACACACATATATTCTGTCTTAGTCTGGCTGACCTTCATTCCTCTTCTCTCTAGAGCATATCTCCATCTCTCCAGGGTCTCCTCCACCTGTTCCCTACTCTCACTACAGATTACAATGTCATCTGCAAGCATCATAGTCCACGGGGATGCCTGTCTGATCTCATCTGTCAACCTGTCCATCACCATTGCAAATAAGAAAGGGCTCAGAGCTGATCCTTGATGTAACCCCACCTCCACCTTAAACGCATCCGTCACTCCCACCAGAGACCTCACTGCTGTCAAACTACCCTCGTACATATCCTGTACCACTCTTACATACTTCTCTGACACTCCTGACTTCCTCACACAATACCACAACTCCTCTCTAAGCACCCTGTCATATGCTTTCTCTAAGTCTACAAAAACACAATGCAACTCCTTCTGACATTCTCTGTACTTCTCCATCAACACTTTCAGAGCAAACATCGCAGCTGTAGTGCTCTTTCCCAGCATGAAACCATACTGCTGATCACTAATCATCATGTCCCTTCTTAACCTAGCTTCCACTACTCTTTCCCATAACTTCATGCTGTGACTGATCAATTTAATCCCTCTGTGGTTACTACAGCTCTGCACACCACCCTTATTCTTAAAAATCGGTACCAAAACACTTTTTCTCCATTCCTCAGGCATCCTCTCACATTCCAAGATTTCATTAAAGAATCTGGTTAAAAATTACACTGCCATTTCACCTAAACACCTCCATGCTTCCACAGGTATGTCATTTGGGCCAACAGCCTTTCCATTCTTCATTCTCTTCATAGCTATCCTTACTTCCTCCTTGCTAATCCATTGTACTTCACTATCCCTACATCATCCAACCTTCTTTCCCTCTCATTCTCTTCATTCATCAACCCCTCAAAGTACTCTTTCCATCTCCTTAACACACTCTCTTCGCTTGTGAGTACGTTTCCCTCATTATCCTTTATCACCTTTACCTGCTGCACATCTTGACTAGCTCGGTCCCTCTGTCTAGCCAATTGGTACAGGTCCTTTTCTCCCTCCTTAGTGTCCAACCTTTCATACAACTCTTCATATGCCTTATCCTTAGCCTTAGCCACCTCTCTTTTTGCCATGCACCTCATCTCCTTATACTCCTGTCTACTTTCTTCATCTCTCTGACAATTCCACTTCTTTGCCAACCTCTTTGTCTGTATACTTTCCTGTACTTCCTCATTCCACCACCAGTTTTCCTTGTCATCCTACCTCTGTCCAGATGTGATACCAAGCACCTTTCTAGCCGTCTCTCTTTCTAGCTCTGCTGTAGTTACCCAGCTATTTGGTAACTCTTCACTGCCACCCAGTGCCTGTCTTAACTCATCCCTGAACTCCACCTCACAATTACCCTTTTTCAATTTTCACCATTTGATCCTTGGTGCTGCCCTCACACTCCTCCTCCTCTTGATCACCAACGTCATCCTACAAGCCACCATCCTATGCTGCCTAACTACACTTTCTACAGTCACCACTTTACAGTCTCCAATCTCCTTCAAACTGGCCCTCCTACATAAGATATAATCTACCTATGTGCATCTTCCTTCAGTCTTATATGTCACCCTATGCTCCTCCTTCTTGTTAAAATACGTATTCACCACAGCCATGTCCATCCTTTTCACAAAATCCACTACCATCTGACCTTCTGCATTCCTTTGTTTAACACCATACCTACGCATCACTTACTCATCCCCTCTCTTCCCTTCACCAACATGCCCATTGAAATCTGCTCCAATCACCACTCTCTCACCCTTGGGTACAGTCATCACCACTTCATCCAATTCACTCCAAAATTTTTCTTTCTCATCCATTGCACACCCACCTTGTGGAGCATATGCACTAATAACATTCATCATTACACCATCAATTTCCAGCTTCATAAACATCACTCTATCCGACACTCTTTTCACCTCCAAAACACTCTTAGCATACTGTTCCTTCAGGATAACTCCTATGCCATTTCTCCTCCCATCCACACCATGATAAAACAATTTGAACCCACCTCCGATACACCTAGCCTTACTCCCCTTCCATCTGGTCTCTTGCACACACAATATACCAACCTTCCTTCTGTCCATCATATCAGCTAGCTCATACGCCTAATAAATGTCTTGTTATGGGCACTTTTACATGCTAAGTGAACATAACCCTATTTATACCATTTGTCAATGAAGCAAAAGCATCAAGACAATCACATATAATCTAATTAGAAATTTCAGAAATTTAAACCAGACTTTCTTCATTAAACAAACAAATTAAATGGACCTCCCTTAAATCTTTGCAATTACATCAGACAGTGGAAGAATTAAACTCTTATTTTCTTACAGCTGACATTGTGCATATCTGAGAAGGAAAATCATCAAGTCCAACTCAGCACCAAGGCACACCAGGAGTATTAAAAATCTCATGAGACAAAGAGATAAAGCCTGGAAAAATTGGTGTAATACCAAAACCTAATCCTCTTATCAAACAAATAGATAACTGAGAAATATCACCAAAAACACATACAAATGATTAGATTAACTATTTCACACTACTCCAGCAGAACCATCATACTAGTCTAAAAACTTACCAAGCATCTATAATTTTAAATGCTGTGAACATATCCCAACTGGATTTACCCCTGATTGACACCGACTTAGCAATGGAAATAAATGTAACTCTCACTTTATAAATGCTGCATTATCACTTCTACTAAACATGCCCAAAGATCTCATAAATACTCATCAACTCACAACCAATTATTGCCAGACTTTTTCACTTGAGCCCACTCCAACTAAATTGATTCAAAGGCTTCTAATCAAACTACGGTCTATAACCCTAGTTGCTGACTGGCTTTCTGCTAAATATTTAAAACTTGCAGCTGACACCATTGCATATCCTATAGCTGTTCTTATCAACAGGTACATCTCTGAGGCCTGTGTTCTTAAAGTCTGGAAAATAGTATTAATATTTTTATTACATAAAGGTGGGAAATCATTAGAATTATTCAGCTATCAACCAGTAGCCATAGTCTCTCCTCCATCTAAAATCTTGGAATGATCCATTCTCATTTCTTAAAATGTTTACTAGCTAGTAACTCCCTCTCTATTACTCAATGTGGATTTGTCCTTCCCACAGTACAACTACAGCTCTTTTATTATTGTATAATACAGTCAATAAGCATTTTAAATGAAGGATTGCTAGTCTCATTAAATTTCCTTTAGCTATTAAAAGCATTTGGCACCGTCTCATACTCTGTTATTGTGCACACTACCTGAGCTTTGCCTCTCTGCCCATAATTTTGTTTGGATTAAAGAATACCTGTCATAATGAACCCAGTGCGCTAAATGCCAAACATTACTCTTATTTAATTTCTATCTGTATTGGAATCCCACAGGGATCACTTCTAGACCACCCCTTTTTTAACATCTTAAACAATCTTCTTCCTGTTGCTTGTCATGGATCAGTTATTCACTACACTGATGATTCTTCATTAATTGCCCTGACATGTCCAGTCTACAAACTATAACACAACAATACTTCTCCTCCATTTAAACAAAACCTAAATACTCCTTTTCACACCCCCTAGTTTTGCTCTGACCTAAAAAGAAAATTCAGAATAATATCTGAACAAAACAGCACACTTGAAGCAGTCTCCCCTTCCAAAATACTAGGCGTTATCATTGATGACATGCTAAAGCTTGACTTACACATGCAAAACATAATTAAAAAGGCCTATGTATACATAGGTTTCCTGCATAAAGCATCCGCCTATCTCTCCCTTCAACTCTTGAAAAATATCTGTCTCCTATTGCTTCCTGTTAGTCCTCTCATATGCTTCCCCAATCCTCAAAAATGTCAACTCCTCCCTTCTACTGAAACTAAAGTAATGCTGTAATAAAACTGAAAAATTCATACCTAGCCTTCCCTATAAAGCTTATCATTGCCTACAGTTTCTCACTGCTCAAATGGATGGAATTCATCAACTACTTAACAATATTCAGCTCAAACTGGCCCATAGCATTCTTCACCCCAGACATGCTCAGCTTTATATTCAGTAATGAATTATTGCCCCTCTATATCTCTCAGATATAAAGATAAACATGTGGATCAAGCTCTAAAAACAAACCGTAAACATGGTGAAGTCCTCTACTCTCCTTATGTAGCTAAATGCTTGAATGCTGTCCCACTGCACAAATAATAAGCTTTTCAAAGCAAACCTTAGAGCACACCTCCTACTTTTCCAGTTTTACTTCTGTCATTCTGCTTCAGATATAAACTACACAAACAATAGCTAGCCACTAACCTCCAGGAAAAGCTAACAACAGTTTAGCCTCTGTTTCTGTACTGGAAACCCATTTAAGAAAATATTTTCTCCCTTAAAATCCAGAACTTTGTGTATACATTGTTATCTTCTTATTAGAATAGCAACCAGCACTAAACACCTATTCCACTGACTAAATTCTTTCAATCAAAGCAAAGAATTGTTTCTAATTTATTAACATAATACTTAACAGTCAGTGCCAACATTTTAAGTAGTCACCTAGCACACACAGCTGAATAGCATGTATTTTAGTATTCTCTATGAGTCTGGAAAGCTGATTGAAGAATTAGCTCATCCCAACATAAATATATATAAGAACTCTACAGCATTTTAATTACTTATAATAACTTGTATTACATCTAAAGTGACTGTAAATATTGCAATGGGGAATTCCCATGGCTTACAAGAAATGTTCTCTATGGCCTGTCTATATCAATTCTATCTGATCTGTTTATATTGATTGTAATGATGCCTGAACTGTACAACCTTTTATTCTTTCTACTGTATTACAATATGGTGCTTTGCATTGGCCAGAGCTGAAATTGAGCCTTTTTATCATCCAGATCATCTTTCCTGGTAATAAAATGCTAACAGATAGATAAACGAATACAGTCAAAACATAAACCATAGTAAAATAATACCAAAAAATATCTTTATACATTTTATTGTATACACGTGTTGCTGAAGCTAACATGAAAAGTTAAGAAGTATACCTAAAGTAAACATGAGGGAGGAAAGCTAATGTTTTTTTTTTAATTTTTGCTATAAACTAGTCAGAAATGGAAGATAAATAAAAAAAAAAGACTCTGACTAAACACCTGAGAAATATGACAAAAAAGAAGTTAGCTGAAACTTGTTAGGAAAGTGCTTGAGGATTTCATCTGTATCTGATGGTGACAAATGATATCTGAGGAGTTGAGAGGAAACAGGTGTATTATGAGAGAAGGGAGGCACTTGAGTGCTGGAGAAAGCCTATCTGGCTAAAGATGTTGCTAGATTGGATCTGCCATGAGGGTGAATAACTGATCAGTGGACGGGGTGGATAATGTAAGATTTACTTTTTATGTTTCTGTTGAAATGTTAGTATGCTTGCGACATAAACTGTCCAGAAGGTCCTGATAAACTTACTAAATGATACGATCTTCAAATAAAGTGCAACAAATCAGGAATTGTATTCAAAGGAATATTATATGACTAGCTTTTGGAATAACAATTTAGAAGGCCTGTGATATTTGTGTCTGCCACTTACACCAACACATGATGGCTGCAAATAACACTAAGCAAACTATGTCAGAATGAGATGTGAATGAGAGATAATGTAAAAATGCCTATACTAATGAAGCATTCTTCCACCTACTTATGATTCATAGTCAAAGTTTTGCAATTTTCCATGCTACACTCAGATTTTTTTATAAAAAGCAGTTACACCTAGTCTATTTATTTTGCAATCCATGATGATGTTGTCACTTGTTGCCAGCCTTCTTTTTCCCAGTCCCAACTACTTGTCTTGGCTGAGACAAACCACTTGCACCCAGCAGCACTCAACAGCCAAGAAGGCCGAGATAGAGGCAGAGAATAATTTACTATAATTTTGATAATCAGGAGATATTTGATATGTTTGCAATGGATGGAGATATTATAAGGGTCTTAGTGAGCATGTATGACTTTCACAGGGCATGGGTGGGGGAGGATATGTGCCTTCCCCCCCTCTGTGGATACCAAGAATTGCACAGCCCTCACTATACCTGCCACGGAGGACCTTCCAGAGACAAACTAGAGACATATTTGATATCTCACAGGCTTCTGCCTTGGGAATACTTCTGTAGTCTCATGATGTAGGCACATGTTGATCAGTACATCTATTTCCTGGTGTAAACTCAGGACAAAGCCAGGACTATGAGTGCCTTTTATGAAGTGGCACATTGCCCTGAGGTACTCTGTGCAAAACATTGCACCTATGTTGCATTTAGTGCTCTACCTGATCCATAGGGAAGAGTGTAATGCAATAGGAAGAGCTACCATTACATCAATTGCCAGATAGTAGATGATGCCTGGGGGTGCATCACCAATGTTTCTACCCAGCATTCTGGCAGTGCACATGATTCCCATATCTGGCACACTATCTCACTCTACCACCTCTTCCTGCATGGTAGGATGGCCAGTGGTCATCTTGTTGGTAAGTGGAAAAATACATATATTTTTTTTTTCTTTTTCATGTAAGCAGTTATTCATAGTAAAATGGATTGCAAAATGCTAAAGATTTTTTTTCTTTATTTTGTCTCCCCTTCTCTTTTTTCAGGTGATACTGGATGCCCACTGGAGACATGGCTCATGACATCAATGATAAATCCAAGTGGAACTGCAGAACAGAACTTTAACACAGCCCTGTCTTAGATTCATATTGTCATGGAGGGGATCTTGTATGAAAATGTATCATACTGTTTTTTTTTTATGCAATGTTTCCTCTGTTTGAACTTTGTTGTCTGTTGCGATACTGCACATCAGATTATTTAATTTTGTCATACACAATTTTTATGGCCTCGGAGATAAAAAAACATCATAATTTGTGCAGTGGTGAGGGTGAAATGACAGCAGTGTTTACAAGGCAAGATGCTCATTTTAATCTTTCATTTTCATATTAGTTTTTCCATGAATAGTTAATAATTGCTACTTTTAATTTGTAGGTAATTGCCAGCTGTTAAAATGGTAATGCACAGAGCATTAATGGTGTCAATGACTGCAATCTTAAATTATGACATACAGCTTTATTTCCACATTTCCATGAGTTACAATTACAGGAATGAAAATTATCCAGTTGAAAACTATCCTAAGTCCCCCTTCTCTTTTTTAACTTCATTTTTTAACTTATGCCCTTTCAAGTTAAACACTGGCATATGTGTGTGAAAGTCAAATTGTAAGTAACAGAAATGTCACACTTGATCATCAGGTCAAGGTCAAATGTGTCTTACAAATCTAAAGATGGCATAGGTGATGGTGCAAGTGATTTTAAAGAGGGGCTGTCAAGAGAGCTGGATGCTGGGTTGGTCCAATGTCATGATCTACTTGATGCAGGTGATCCCACAGACACTGATCTGACAGTGCTGCAGGACTGGGACCTTGAATGAAAGGTTCTTGCAGGTGTAGATGTACACAGACATAGCCTGTATAAAATCTGTTGTGCTTGTTCCCTCTACTAATTATAGTACTTTCTTGTCATACACAGGATGATCTTATCATATATATCCAGACAGTACCCCATCTTCTTCCCCTTCCCAGTCTTAACTAGTGTATGAATGAAGGTGATCACTGATGCCTGATGTGCCACCATACTATGCATCAGTGTAATCATGGCATTATCCCTTCCCTGTGCCATTTCCATGTAGTGCTGGAAATCTTCACATATGCCCTGCAGAACTCTGACCATTTCCAACTGAATGTCTGTGGCACTGCTCTGAGCCCTAACAACATCACAGCACATGTGCTGATGGGCAGCCAAAGCTTTGTATGCTTCCTGGGTAGCTATAACAAATTCCTGTACCTGCCTCCCCTTTGTAAAGGTATCACTGTGGATATGTTACCTCTGAATTTCTGCCACTATCCTAAAAGTATTTACCTGGGTATGGAGATAATGGAGTAGTGGTGCATGGGTTTGGAGATACTAGTGTAGAGGTGCATGCATTTGGAGATATTGGTGTAAAGGTGCATGTGTCTGGAGATACTGGTGTACAAGCACAGGGGTTTTGAGATACTGGTGTAGAGGTGCATGGGTTTGGAGGTGGTGCAGAGGTGTATAGGTATGGAGATATGGGTGTAGAGGTACAAGGGGTTCATAGATACTGGTGTAGAGGCACTTGGGTTTAGAGATACTGGTGCAGAGGTACATGGGTTTGGAGATACTGGTGTAGAAGTGCAGGGGTTTGGAGATACTGGTGTATAGTTGCATAGGTTTGGAGATACTGGTGTAGAGGTACAGGGGTTTATGGATACTGGTGCAGAGGTGCACAGGTTTGAAGATACTGGTGTAGAAGTGCAGGGGTTTGGAGATACTGGTGTAGAGGTGTAGGGGTTTATAGATACTGGCGCAGAGGTGCATGGGTTTGGAGATACTGGCGTAGAGGTGCAAGGGTTTATTGATACTGGTGTAGAGGTGCATGGGTTTAGAGATACTGGTGCAGAGTTGCATGGGTTTGGAGATACTGGTGTAGAGGTGCATGGATTTGGAGATACTGCTGTAGAGGTACCTGCTTTTGGAGAAACTGCTGTAGAGGTGTGTGAGTTTGGTGATAGTGGTGTAGAGGTGCAATGGTTAGAGATACTGGTGTAGAGGTACGTGGGTTTAGAGATACTGGTGTAGAGGTGCATGGGTTTAGAGATACTGGTGTAGAGGTGCATGGGTTTGAAGATATGGGTGTTGAGGCTTCTCCTCCGTACAAGCTGGAGTGTAATGTCAGCATGTGCTTGACTTTGTGATGCACTGTCACTTCCTGCAGAATTACTGTATGCTGTGGGGTGTGAGAGCCTGCCAGCAAACTTCAGGACTGAGTGCCACTTTCTTCAGGCTGCCTCATGAATATAACTATGTTATCATCACATCATCGTCATTTAAATAAGGACAGTTTGCTGTTGCTATCCTCTAAATATGTTGGTATAGTGGAACTGTTTGCTTCTGCTGCTGACCCTGTAAGAAATATTTGAAAACATTACCAATAAATGAGTAGCATACTCTACTGTATGCTGAATAAAGGTGTTGGGGAAACTTACTATGCACACTGCCTTCACTGTTATTCTGTGCAGATGTAGATGATTCACCTATTAATAGTAATCACCATGTGTTTAATGTAATCATTTCATGTTAGCTTTCAATTTTCTATATAAATATATGTTAATGTTTATAAACCAACCTTCCTGAGCAGGCTGTTGTTTCTTCTGGTGCAGGCTTTGGTAATAGCTAGTGTCCGCACCTCCGCTGTGTCATGTTCATCCTCACAAAATGGAGTGAAGGTATGCCTTATCTGATATTAAATGGATAAGTGCTTGTGCCCCCACTCCAGTACTGGTGCGGCAATTGCATTTTGCCTCACCTTAGCTCTAGCATGCCCTCCCATATCATATACCCTCTTCTTGCATGGTGTTAATGTGCAGTTCCTTCCACTGACATAATTAATGTCTGTTAGGACTTGTTCCCAGGCTTTTACCCTTTCAACTTGTTTTGGGCCTACCTTACCAAACAGACATTTGCCATAAATCTCAAGGTCTGCCATGAGGATACAGTTTTCCTCTTTGCTGAAGCTGTCCTTCCTCTGCCTTGATCCCTTGTTTTGCATAATTATTGCATGTAAAAAAATTGCCACAGTCATACACAAAAATGTCTGATGTGATCATTAATCAAATAACACAAAAATGAAAGCATGCCTGCAATCATCAGAAAAAAAGTTAGATGACACAAACTGTCTAATTATTTACACATGCAATATATCAGTCCAGCCAAGTAAAGTTGTGTTGAAGCAAAGTTTGCACTATCATGAATACATTCACAATACTAAGGAAAACAGTTTATTAACTCATTAATCCTCTCCCTAGCTCCTACCACTGTCTTGTAATCATAATACTGTCATTTTTTGCTCATCAGTGACACTCAGAAATCTCAAAGTAAAGACACTCTGTAGGATTCAATAATGGCAAAACACAGTGCGCGAATAGTGCAGCAGCTCCTGCATGCAATATATCTTCTCAGCGATCCAGTAAACAAGGCTGGGGTTGTGCATGAGCCTGCTAACAGTATTCTGCCACAGACATGACTGGATTATGCTAATGATCTCATTTGCTGTTGAAAACCATGCAAATTAGGTCATTTAGCGATCCAGGAAGCAGGCAGGCATCCATGGAAGAATAGTGTAGCATGCAGAAATGTACTCAGTTTCTCAACACGTACATTTCTGCAAAAATTAAAACGGGGGCATGGCAGCACGACCGAAAGCATGTATTCTAATCCTTAGCCATGCCAATTGCCAAAAATATGGCCACTGGCATGGAAAACAGTTGCAAAATTATAAAACTATAACTTGTATGTTTTATGGCCGATTTCATCTGTCTAAGCATAGTGCAGCAGTGCGCAAACGAGAGGGTGCATAAAATAATAAAAATAAAGGGAAAAATATTTCTACGTGAAGTCTGCATTTTACCATTATAGTGGGTAGCATGCAAAATGTAAACAATAGCAGGGAATAGTGGTTGCTAATGGAAAAGGCTCTGGTGTAGTGCTGTAACTAGGGACTAAGGCAGTGTGGGTATGCTAATGAGGGAAATTTTCTGAATCACAAAAAGGAGACCATTTACCTAACTGCAACTAACCGTGTAGGAGCTATAAGGCAGTCGTGTAAGTAGGAGAAGCAGCTGACATAAAAAGGGGTGTGTCATGGTGTAAGCACACTGAAGCTCTGCGGCTCCTGTTTGCGCTCAGCTAAGCACAGCTAAGCAAGGGTGTGTGTCTGAGGCTGCTTAGCTGTGCTTAGCTGAGTTTATCAACAAGTAAGTGTGTTTGCGCCTAGGGGAGGTCCTTTATAGCTCAGCAGTGTTTATTCTAGCTAAAACTGTTTGAGCGGCGCACGACGGGACTTAAATATGATGGAAACAGGAAAAAAAAGGAAACTAGCAGAATAAAGGAAATTAAGTACAAACAGTAATATGGGACTCTGCAACTCACAATGGACCATTCAAAGCACTCAATAATATAGCTGGCAGGTGACTGCAAGGCTGAAAATGGGAGGAAATGTTACTGAAAGAAAAAAGGGAACTAGAAGAATAAAGGAAATGCAGTACAAATCGCTAATATGGGTCTCTGCAACTTACAATGGGCCATTCAAAGCACTCAGTAATATAGCTGGCAGGTGGCTGTAGGGCTTAAAATGGGAGGATATGTTACTAAAAGAAAAGAAAAAAGGGAAATAGCAGACTAAAGGCATTCAAGTGCAAATTACCACTAATGCCTCTGCCACTCACAGTGGCCAATTCAAAGCCACAAACAATATAGCTGGCAGCTGGAATGTTTCATACTCAGCCAATCACACAGGCAGCATCTGCAGCATACCAGTATAAAGTATGAAAATACCCTTCAGTCTGGTTTCTCTGCACCATTGGAGTAAACCTAGGAATTTTAACTGACAAAATGCTAGAGGCTGCTGTCGCTTTGATACATCAGTATGTGCTAGAGGCTGAGGGCAGTGAGGAGGATAATGCTGACAACTGGCCCAGACTGAGGAGGAGAAGAGTGTTCAGACCCAGGGTAACTTACCAGGGGCTACATGATCTGGAGATAGTAGAGTGCTACAGGGTGGACAGGGACATACTTCAGCAACTTGTCGAGCTGTGCTGGCCTTGTCTCAGAGCCAGATCCAACAAAGGGGAACCCATCCCAGTGGATACCAAGGTATGTGTAGCCTTAAGAATACTAGCTACAGGTACTTTCCAAAGACCTACCGGGGACATCATGGTGGTCTCACAGGCATCTGCATCCAGGATACTCCACCAGTTCCTGGATGCCATGTTACCACATGCCGGTGAACACATTTACTTCCACAGCATCCATGAGGAGAGGACCAGCAATATGCGCCCCTTCCATCATGTAGCAGACTACCCAGAGGTACTGGGTGCAATAAACTACATGCACATCCACATCAAAGCACCACCCAGTGAACAGAGTAGGGTAGGGTCTACATAAACTGCAAGGACTTTCACTCCATCAACTGCCAAGTCATGTGCAAAGCCCAGGGCATTATCATGAATGTGTGTGTGACAGCCCTGGAAGCTATCACAACTCCCACATCTGGCATTCCTCACAGCTGTACCAGGGATTTTTCATGGGGACATCTGGTACGGCCATCTGGTAGGGGATGCTGACTATGCTCTGGAGTCGTGGATGATAACACCCATCAGAAATGCACACACACCCATCCATTCAAGAATGCCATAATGAGGCACACGTACAAACCAGGATGGTTATAGAGCATGTGTATGGGATGCTCAAGTCACAGTTCCACTGCCTTGACATATCTGGGGGAGCCTTGCAGTACTCTGCAGTGACATGTGCACACATGTTCATAGTATGTGCCATGCTACACAATATGATCCTGCAGAAACAGCTGCAGCAAGAATAGCATGGGTAAGGGCCACACAACTCCCCACCTTTGCCAAGGTCCTCACAGACACAGAGGGACTCAGAGGAGGAACCCCTGAGCCAGCTCCTGCAGGCAGACGGAGGCATGCACAGTATGCCCTGACCTTGGCAAAAGGGGCAATGCATAGCACACACACTGACACTGTAGGGACCCAGGCACTGACACCTCTCTCTGACTCACACACACAATAAAATGGATGTCACACACATCACACTACCTGTACCGTACCATGTATATGCATTGTAATTGTGGATCTGACATAGGCAGCCCTCATGCATCCATCCTCACAACTGCTGAAGGCACAAGGTAAGTCAGTCTTCTTAACAATAAATAAATGGAGTAGTAATGTTTTGATAGCATATCTATGGTATTGCTGCATGCATGCAAGGGAATGGGTGGCTACTGGGATAGCAGCAGACAACTGACAGCTATGTGGGACAACAGGAAATGTTTGTACAATACTGTCTTCCCCACACTATGCAGTAGTACCCAAGGTGACAAATCCCATAGCAGTATATGTGTGTGGGGGGGCAACTAACTGGGGCGTCATAGATCACAGGCATGGATGTCAGTGTGGGGGTCCCATACTCACCCCTCAGCCTCATCCAGCAAGTCAGCCATAGAAAACCATAAAGAAATGCTTGGGAAAGGCCCACAAATGGTGACAATGATGAACCCCCCCCCCCCGACAGACTTACACAGTGAAAGCACAGCAGGTCTTGCAGTTGCAGTAAGGCTCTGAAGGGTAAGAAGTCTGAAACTCAAATGTATGCCATTACAATCTGACCTGTGGTCAGTAGTGATATGCCTCTAGTCTGCAAGACAGGGCAGAATACTATTCTAAATGGGACCAAAATGTAAAGCAAATATCAGCACAGTTGTGTAAATGGGTACAGTTGACAGGTGTGCCCTCCCCACACCCATATTGCCATAGAAATGCAGTAATACGTTCGTTCATAGGTTCACAGGTGCGTACAAGGCTAATGGCCCTAGAGCCTTTACAAGCCTAGCCCATAGGATTACCCTGGCATCGTGCCACCTGACCTTAGTTCCCAGTCCCTCTGTCGAGTAGAGCCACTGGAGTGATCCCTGGGGTGAATTTTCTATTTCCCATCCACACATCAATATTTCTCTTGAAGAGGGCCAGTGAGGTGCTCTATTTGACATGTATGGGAAGTCTATTCCATAGCATGGGCAGTCTCTGGGTTATGAACCTGTCCCTCCAGCATGTTCTGTTGATTGTGGTAATCAGGTTGAGGTGTCTGGAGCATGTGGTTTGGATGGACTGGGATTTCTTTAGATGTAGCATTTCTAACAGAGCTGGGTCAGACATGGCTTTGTAAGTCAAGCAGAGATCACCTCTAAGTAGGTGATATGAGACAGAGAATAGTTGGGTTTTTTTTGAGTCTGTCCATATAGGACAAGTGTTTAAGCCCTAGGATCCTCTTTGTGATGTACTTTTGCAACCTCTCCAGTTGTTGCAGGTGTTTAATAAGGTACATGCCAAATGGGACATTGTACTCGATGATTGGCCTAATGAGGGAAGAGTAGAGGGAGACACTGACCTCTTTCTTCCTGAATGCAAAACCTTTAGTAATAAGATGTGCCACATGGAAGGACTTTCTGACCACAGTGGCAATGTGGTGGTCAAAAGAGAGGTTACTGTCAACCTGTGCTCCCAGATCTCTTATAATGCCTTCTGTGTTCAGCAGACTACCATCGATGTGGTAATTCATGGGAACTGGGTTTTTCCCAACGGGGATGATGACACATTTTTTGGCATTGAGCTTAAGGCCATGGTTCTGACACCAGTCGTTGGTCTCAGTGGGGCCTTTCTATAGGATATCAACATCACTTGGGGAGTTAATAATGGCTTTCAACTTGCAATCATCTGCGAACTTTGTCAGCCAGAGTCCCTTAGTGTTGGCCTGGACTTCTGCGAAGTAGATACCAAACAGGAGAGGACCCAGGACTGATCCTTGTGGGAGTCCACTAATGACTGGTTGGCAGTTTGACTTGAACTCAGCTACTTTCATACCGTGGGTTCTATCTGTGAGCCAGTTTGCAACCCACCTAGCGATATAAGTGTTGATGCCTAGCTTTGTGAGTTTTTGTATGATTCCTGAGTGGGGAATGGTATCAAAGGCCTTGGCCAGATCAAGGTAGGCTGTATGAACCACCTTGCCTTCATCCACATCTCTGGTAACTGACTCAAAGAAGTCAACCAAGTTGAGCAGGCATGGTCTAGCCTTCACAAAACCAAACTGTGTGGGATCCAGAGTTTGGAGATTCCCTATATCCTTGTTTATTAGGTCCATGATGATGCATTCCATAACTTTGCATATCAGACTTGTGAGGCTGATAGGGTTATAGTTTGCAGGGTCTGTAGTCGCTCTTCCTTTGTGCAGAGGGATGACTGTAGCAGTGTGCCATTTGGTAGGGACAAATCCTGAGGTGAGGCTGTGATTGAACAGGGCACCAGGTGAGATGCCAGTTCACTCTGTAGTTCATGTAGAACACAGCCAGGGATATTATCAGGTCCCATAGAAGTTGTATTCTTGGCCTTGGACAGTGCTATTTTAACCTGTGCAACAGTAATACTGGGTGCCTGGCAATCTACTAGTATTATGATTGGTCCTTTGGGGGGAGGGGTAAAGTCATTGAATCTGTCAGCCAGTATATTGGCAATATCTGTTGGCTTGGTATAGGAAGTCCTATTGTGCAGTAGCTCAGAGCAAATCTGGATATTGCCGTGGAGATTCTTTGCATAACTATAGAAGGCCTTGTGGTCGTCTTTACTATCTGCTGCAATTCTGTTTTCATAGCTAGCTTTAGAGGATTTGATGAGGGATCTCAACTTTTTGTTGAGACTGATCAGGGAGGTTTTCCAGTCTTGGGACTTCACCTTATTCTGCATCAGTTTCCTCCTTCTATTGTAGAGTTTGTTTATGGCAGGGGACCACCAGATTGGCTTCCTTTTTTTGGTGGATAGCATCTTGGTTCCATTGGGTATGGTGAGATCCATACATTTGTGTACCTGCTCGTACAGTGCATTGGTGTATGATTTGGCAGTCGTGCAACTATTCTTCATTTGCATGGGTGCCATGAAGTTAGCCACCTCTGTTTTTAGGAGCCCAAAGTTAGCTTTGGAGAAGTTTTTCATGGTGGTTACCTTTGCAGGGTGGGGTGGGGGGTGAGATGTGGATTTCCAAGGTGATTAGTTTATGGTTGGATCTAACCAGGGAGGAGTTGACTACTGGTGTAGAGAAATGGCCGCCCATGTTAGTAATGACCAGGTCAAGGATGTTGCTACCACTAGTGGGGGGTAAGAACGAGCTGATCCAGGGCATTGGAATTAATGAATTCCAGGAAACGTTGGGCAAGTGTATTGGTACATGAGTAGTTTTCCCAGTTAATGGAGGGGTAGTTGAAGTCACCCAGTATGAGATTGTAAGGTTGGACCCTAATATTCTCCAAGGTGCTTAGGAATGTGGAGTGTGAGAAGGAGTTTGTAGGGAAATAGCAGCAGAGCACACATTGCCAAGCTTCTCCCAATCAACATGATAACTTGTTGCATGTCCACAATATGCAGAGATCAATGAGCTATGTATATGTGTTGTTAATAATGTCAGGATGTGGCCAGCACTTACTCCTGGCTGTTGTGTAGTAGTGACCGAGTTATAGTACTGTGGTTGACAGGGCCATGTTCAGATACACCTACGGTAGGAGATGTATACACCGTCCAGACGTCAATATCTGTTATTGCAGGAAAGCTGGAAAGGTCATGGAGAGGGGGACACACATATGGACAGTACATAGTTTGGAGTAACCTACACAGTGCCTACCATACCTCTCAACTGCATTGACCTATTGCAGAACGTCCAGAGATTTGCAACATATTTGTGGTCTGTATATCATGAAATAGTGGTTGTCTGGCTATTCACTGGCAAATCACGTAAGACTAAGGTCAGACAATAATGATAGATTGTAGCACCAGACTGCATACCCTATAGAAACATGCATGCTAATGCAAAACCTGTTATTGAATCACCTTTCTAAGTTTGTAAGGCCAATACTTAAAAATGGTCCATATATTTAGGCCTCTGTCCCCCAATTAGTCATGGCTTTGTCCAGATGTCTGGCTCTCAGAAGTTGAGAGGCATGGTGCCTGGTAGGATAGCAGGTACCTGAAGATCAGTGTACTGCCAGTTTAGAAAAGGCTGCCACCTTTCTGTGTCAGCACTGACAACATGTCACTTTGCAACTGCCATACCCCTGGAATGACGCAGGTTGTCATAGAAGGAGCACAAGTATGCCTTGTATATCTATTCTGCTTGTCCTAACATTTCATTTGCCTTTCACCTATTTGCAAAGCAAGAAAGGGTCATGTCAAAACAGCAATGGCACATGTCATACCCATAAGAGCAAACAAGCAATTGCCAAACCGGTCTCCCAACTGTCTATGTTTGGCAGAACATTATTAACACCCTGTCCCCATTTGTGGGCCTTTGGCTGACTGATATATTTCGGCCTGTCCAGATGTCAGTCTCTGATGGTATGACAGCTAGGCCCACATATAGCCTCATAATAACATATAGCAACACAAACCATCTAAGGACCACAGCAAATGGAGTGGTACAATTATGGAAAAAGTGCTAAATAGTTACACCCAGAAGTGTGAAGTCCACAACCTTGTGTGTGATGTAATGGTATGTACCCCGGTCACATCAGAAATACAAATACATAACAGCAGCCACTGTGGCCAAAGCCTGTTACTGGACTACAGAAGGACAAAGAGACACACATAAGGGGAAGGGGAACCACTGGCCAGACAAATGGAGAATCTGCACAACAGAACAAATTGTGCATTAACATAAGTGTCATGCAGAGTATAGAGTCAGTAAACATCACCTGCAAATACACAGCACACACCCATGTAAGTGGAGGTCTGCATCAAAACAAAAGCCACACAATGGACACCTTGGAGGCAAAGCCACAGGATAACTCTACAAACCTACACAGCACAGATTGTGTAGACTCTACACACCAGAGTCTTGCAAACACTAAGGCCTTACCCCAAACCCCGGATACCTAATCTACACAGATAGGGTAACAGCACTGTCCCTCCAACCTGTTCTATACAGACTCTGCTGAGGTGACCTGTGTCTGGCATACAAAGCAATCCAGACCCTGTCTTGATGGCATTGTTGCACATCTGGAACTCAAGGTCCACTCCATCAACCTGTAGGCACAGCATCAACCTGGCCTGTAATATCAGTATGGCTTGTCAGTGTGATAGATATGTGTACCACACACACTCCCCCATCTGTGGAATACACTCCCTGTCAACAGCAAGCCAAGTGTCTCAATACCCCTAGTGATGTGCTCCCTGTATAAGTGCATGGGAAACACAAAATACAGTCCTGTAATTCCACCTGTGTCCCTGCTGGACAGGGGCTCTGTGTGCTGACATGTTGTAACATGGGCTACACTCTCATCCTCATGGGTTATATGGGCTTCAGGGCCAGTAACCTACTAACATCATAGCAACCTATCAACCTATACACAACTGTCTGTCAGTGGTTCACCACATCACTCTGTAGTGCTCTTCCACTGACAAACCTGGAAGTCACAGTGCTATATGGAATATACAACATATATAATGGACATTTCTGCACAGTAGAATGCATTCTGTGCCCACACCCATACCTCTCAATCTCTGACAGCAAGACATCTGGGCAAGGTCATAAATAAAAGTGGGAAAAAGGCCCAATGACAGGCACATGTTTTAAATATTGCCCTTGCATACTGAGAAAGTTGGTCGAATAACAGGTTTCGCATTAGCAGGAATTTTCTGAAGGTTATGAAGTCCAAAACACTAATGTCTGTCATTGTTTGTAATGTCAATCTTCAATTATATGCAACTAACTTGCCATAAAAACACAAGTTTATGTAGACTGGACAAAACTTCTAGACAAACATCTGGACAAATTGCCAGAAAATGTACAGTTGAGAGGTATGGCCACACCAGGATATGCCTTGCAGGTAAGAATACCACACAAGCAGGAGATCCCCAGACAGTATATCACTAAGTAGCAGGACTGTGTACACAGCTTCATCAGTCAACCAGCTGTAGCCACACCTCTCAACTGGCTTTTTTGGGCAAGAATGTTTATAGTTGGGTTCATAATATTGGTCTGTGCATCATACTTCTTGTATTCCTCTTGTAAAGCACTGTGATGATCTGAGGATGTCTGTCACTAGGTAGTGAAACAATACATTCCAGTCTCAGACTGCAGATATGTCAGAAAATGTATGCTAAAACAAACTCAGTACCCCTAGGGAAGTAGAGGTATGGCTGTAGCACACAAAACCCTGGGCTGGAGTACACCTATCTCTGGAATGGAGTCACACTCTCACTATAGAAAATCATACTGGTCATGCTCCTACACTTAGAGAATCACAGGCCATGTTGGAACCCACATCGGACTATAGAACTGTATTTGCATACAGACAGCTATGTACACTTTAACTGTCCCTACACACACATATCAGACAGGATTACCCTCAGCTAGTTGTAGGTGGCCCATATGTGATATATCTGCATTTGTACACACATAGACATGGGGAAGAGACAGACAAACAGTGATAGAGAGAGAGAGAGACACACAGGGAGACAGAGAGAGAGAGAGTGAGTCATACACAGGGGTAGCCTGAATGGCATAGAGTGATGTCCTGCTGCAGTCAGTTGCATACCAGTTGTAACCAGTTGCACATGCCACCATGAAGGTGGGATCCATTGTGGGATAGTACTGAGGTTGGGGTTGTAATGGCACATCACCTGCCTTTGTGTGTGTGTGTGTGTGTGTGTGTGTGTGTGTGTGTGTGTGTGTGTGTGTGCGCGTGTGTGTGTGTGTGTGTGTGTGTGTGTGTGTGTGTGTGTGTGTGTGTGTGTGTGTGTGTAGGTTTAAGTATTAAGAGGCCTTTCCCACCCAGTACACTTCCCATTGCCCTACTTTACAGGATCTTCTGATCTCATTCACCTTAGAAGTACATTTGGCCAGTTGTCAACCCTATAAATTCTGTAGCGCATGTAATAACTGCATAACATTATAGTAAAAATAACTAGATAGGTAGGGGTTCTAATCTCAGTCCTGGCAAGTGTTGTGTGTATGTTTGTAAGTATTAGACTTTTAGGCTATTCCCACCTAGTACACTTCACAGTGCCCTACATTAGCAGTTCTGCTGATGTCATTCACCTTAGAAGTAGATTTGGCCAAATGTCAGACTTATGAGCTCTGTGGTGTGTGTGATAACTGTGTAACACTATAGTAGAAATGACTAAATAGGTAGGGGTTCTAATCTCAGTCCTGGCATGTGTTTGTTTGTAAGAGGAAGAATTTTAGGCAATTCCCACCCAGAACAATTCACAGTGACCTACTTTACCAGTCCTGCTGATGTAATTCACCTTAGAAGTACATTTGGCTACTTGGCAGCCCTGTAAGCTCTGTGGCACATGCAATAACTATGTAACAGTATAATATAAATGACTAGATAGGCAGGGATTCATCTCTCAGCTCTGGCAAGGCAAGTGTGTGATTGTGTATGTTTGTAAGGTAATGTGTTTTGATGCCTTATCCATCCAGTACATTTCCCATTGCCATACTTTACAAAGGCTTTTGATGTAATTCACCTTAGAAGTACCTTGACACAGGATGATATCATATAATCGCTGTTCTGCATGTGATAATTGTGTAACGCTATAACAGAAATAACTAGATAAGTAGGGGTTCTAATCTCAGTCCTGGCAAGTGTGTGTGTGTGTGTGTGTGTGTGTGTGTGTGTGTGTGTGTGTGTGTGTGTGTGTAAGAGGAAGTATTTTAGACCATTCCCACCATGTACACTTCCCATTGACCTACTTTAGTGGTCCTGCTGATGTCATTCTCCTTAGAAGTACTTTTGGCTACTTGTCAGCCCTATAAGCTCTGTGGTGCATGCAATAACTGTGTAACCATATAGTACAAATAACTAGATAGGCATGGGTTCAACTCTCAGTTCTGGCAAATGTGTGTGTGTGTGTGTGTGTGTGTGTGTGTGTGTGTGTGTGTGTGTGTGTGTGTGTGTGTGTGTGTGTGTGTGTGTGTGTGTATGTATAGGTTTTTACTGTACAGTATTTTGATGACCTACCCACCAAGTACATTTCCCATTGTCCTACTTTACAAAGGCTGCTGATGTCATTCACCTTAGAAGTACATTGGGAGAAGGTGAAATTGTGTAAGCACAGTGGCACATGTGATACCTGCATAACACTGTAGTAGACATGACTAGATAGGTAGGGGTTCTAAACTCAATACTGGCAATTGTGTGTGTGTTTGGGTAAGAATCATATCCTGTGTAGGTTATACCATTTTGAGGTGTGTACCACCCAGTACACTTCCCATTGCCCTACTTTACAAGGCCTGCTGATGTCATTCACCTTAGAAGTACCTGTATACACTCTTCACTCTTGTAAGCACTGTGGCATATGCTATAACTGCGTAATACTATAGTACAAATAATTAGATTGGTAGGGGTTCTAATCTCAATACTGACAACTATAGTAGTGTGTGTGAAGCACACCCCCTGTGGCTGCTGTGTGTATGAAGGTTATACCATTTTAATGCCGGTTGACCACCTCCCGATGGCATTACTTTAAATAGCCTGTTAATGGCATCTGCCTCACATGCACCATGTTGAACTGTACAGCGCATACCAGTTATCAGTACAGATGTCTATGGAATATCCAGATGTTTGCACCTATATGTAGTCTGTGTCCCCTAACAATGGCCATGTATGTGATATAATTGCCAATTAGGTCAAGTTAGTGTAGTGACAGACATGGCAGCATCAGATATCATACCTGAATGAAACATCATGCTGATACAATGTCTGTTACTCTATCACCTGTCCATGCTTGTAGGAGCAATAGATGACACCAGTTGCTATTTCTGGTGGTTTATCTCACCCTCCATAAAGGCATTCACAACATTATGTGTTTTAAGTGGTAGTGGATTATGTCCTAGGTATATAATCTATGTGGAGCATGTCATATGTATGTAGCACTATAGTACATAAAAGTGGATATGTAGGGTTACTAATCTGTCTTTTGCCAACTGTGTTACTGTATGCACATCCCCTATGGCAGTCTTTACTGTGTGTATGAAATGGCTATATCATTTTGTCTTTCTCTTCCACCCTGTGCACTCCCCCATTGCCAACCTAGTGTCAGCCCATACAGATGTCATTCACCTTACAAGCACAGTTACACAGTTTCTGACAGAAAGGCACTGTTGTACATGCAATGGTCGTATCACTGTGTAGTGCACATAAATAGATAGGTAGATTATCTGACCTGAGAAGTGTCAACACTATGTGCATGTGTGTTTCAATGCATGTCCCCATGCATCAGTGTGTGTGTGTGTGTGTGTGTGTGTGTGTGTGTGTGTGTGTGTGTGTGTGTGTGTGTGTGTGTGTGTGTGTGTGTGTGTGTGTGTGTGTGTGTGTGTGTGTGAGAGAGATGGCTCAGCCATGTTCATGGCTTCTGAAGCCACCATTAACAATCCTAAAAGCCTGTGCAATTGTCACTTAATAGTACTGGCAGACACTGAAACACAAAATTTTCTCTGTGTTATTTGTATTATGTATCTAGCACTATTGTTTGTATGACTGGGCATGTATGGCCTGTGCTCAGCTCATCTACAGCTGACCCATGTATAGGACTATGACTCTATGCGCACTACCAACATGAGATGCCAGACTTGCATATCAGGTAGCAGACACACATGCTGGTGATAGTCAGGTTAGACCAACACAGGGTGACCTGTGTCAGAAATACAAACCTCAAACCTGTTTGACACAGTACCATGCATGCCCTCATCAACTGCATCAAGGTTGAGTGTATGGGAAAGAAATGGCAGGGGCAACAGGTGCTGACAGGTGAATCTATTGCGGTTAATGTAATGGCTAAGCTTATAAGGGACCTACTTACACCCCAGTAACCTCCTCTGTATATATGAGCCTGTGGTACTACAGAACACTGGGGTGACATGTATGAAGGCTAGCTGTCTGTGACAAAAGGTATGTATGCAAGGTCACATTGTCTGCCAACAGTGTCCCTCATGCACTGTTGCATGCATACACACCTGGTAAACATGTACATATAAAGCTGTACCTTGGTATGAAACGCTCAATGTGTTTCTACTCTGCCATACTCCACATTGGTAATGTCTGCAGGGCCACAGCCTGCAGACACACAGACACTTGGAACACAAACAGAATACAGGATGTCAGACTACATTCAGTCAGCAGTATTAACACCCATAATGCATCATGGCTAATAAGGTACACACACTTTTATGTGTACCCATAAAAATGCAAGCAGACAGCACCTTACACAGCATTACATAGCTACACTGTACTATAGTCACCCTGTGCATCAGACCCATATTAGCATGTCCCTGCATTGATGGTTTGGATGACAGGGATGTGACACAGGTATCATCATATGCACATGGTGTGGTGTGGGTTTGCCAGAGGCCTAGGTTGGGCCATATGGTTGACATAATGTGTGTGTGTTTGGTGTTCTATAAATGGGCTGTGCAGAGATGCAATGTGTGTCTGGAGGTGACCTTCCTGTGATAGAGATATGTGTGTGTGTATGTATGTATGAACACAGTCATGCCATGTGACTGCCCTACACAGGGGTAAGTTGGACAGCTGTGGACTGCACATGGCAGGGTGTACAGTTCACCATCTCTGGCCACAGACACAGGAACTGGTCCTGCCAGGGGTCTCACTGGCACCACCAGGCCCAAGGCCAGATGCAGTACTGCTTCCTGATGGTGACTGCTGTCTGCTGGATCCATGTTCCTGACAGGATCGGCCAGGACCATGTGACCATGGCCTGCTCTGTTGTGGTGTGGACAGCACCTCCCCTTCAGTAGGGCTGGTGGTACTGCCACTACAGGAGTGTGAATGTGCACAGCCCCGTAGACTCTCAGCTGATGTTGGTGCTGACCTACATCCATGTGGCTGATGCCAATCTACCACCACAAGCTGCAGCACAGGCATTCCATGGTCGAGGATTGCCAAGGTCTCACCCCACCGTCTATTCATGAACTCAGTATTTTGACATGTGGCCTCAACAAGGTCATGTATGTCATCACGTATGCCAGGAAGAATTGCATCCAAGACCCTATTTGTCTGGTGTTGCATTCACTATGTGCCAGTGCATCCATGACAGCCCAAAACATGCATCTGGTGACCCCTGCTGTGGCTTGACAGGCAGCAGTCCTCCGATGAGCACCCCTGTCCGTCCACCTGTATGGAACCTTGCCTGCACTCTAGCTATGGCTAGCGTTGACACTCACACTTGCCATAGTCACCACACTAGCCTCTTCCCTGCCACCACCTGCCAACTGTCCATTATCTGTGGCTGCTGGGGATGGGGTATGTGTGGGCATTGTGACTGTGTGCAGGGACATTGTGGACAACTGTGGGATGGCAACCAATGTCACAGATTCCGCCCCTGACAACCCCACCTCTGCATCACTATTACCACCATCATTGTTAGAGTTTGCAGAGACACTGACATCAGATTCTGAGCAGGAGGAACCATGATCACCATGTCCACCTGTGAGGGGAAGACAACATATGTAAATTAATACCTGCACTATAAGGTTTGCTGGTACATACACATACACACACACACACACACACACACACACACACACACGCACACACACACACGCATGCACACATGGACACACACACACAGACACAAACAGGTAAGGTGGCACAAAGGCATTACACAGCCCTCACAATAGCCAACTGGTGACATTCACGACACACATTCAGACCACAACATACACACTCTGGACAGGCCCTCAACATGCAGTGCAGCTCTTTCCACTTAATGTTACTACTAATATACACCTCTGGGATACGTGAGTAGTGTTAGTAGATGATGGGCCTTCACCTAGCACACACTGCACCCATGTACACATTATTGCTGTTCACCTGTATACCACAGTGGCAACTCCTACAGAACATACTTTTCAACTGTACAGAGTTTTGCTGAATGTCTAGATGTGTAGCTCATATCTTTGGTCTGTTCCTCATAAATCCTGTGTTTGTCTAACACATTACTGGAATGATCTGAGGAATGGTGTCACTAATTAATGACATAATTTGAGTTTGATACTTCAAAACCTGCAGTAAATGTATGCTAAAACAAATCCGGTTAATCTAACAACATTCTAAGCTTACAGTGGATATAATAAGTGTACACACCCCTGGTAACATGCCAGGTTTTTGTGATAT
The DNA here is from genome assembly GCF_019279795.1 of Protopterus annectens. Taxonomy (NCBI): domain Eukaryota; kingdom Metazoa; phylum Chordata; order Ceratodontiformes; family Protopteridae; genus Protopterus; species Protopterus annectens. The sequence continues at coordinate 688,183,415 of NC_056739.1, read as the reverse complement.
ATAACATGAGACCACATAAATCATGTCATAACTTTTCCCACCTTTAATGTGACCTATAACCTCTGCAATCCAATTGAAGAACAAACACATCGGTTAGGGGTAACATATAGAACATAAAATAAATACATAAGTGCATTGCACTCTTGGTCTTGATGTGTCATGTTGCCACCAATGAGGGCCAGTAAATAGCATAATCCACCATTGATCATTCACCTTTGTGTAGAGGGATGACAGTGGCCATCATCCTTGCAGGTGGGATGTCAGTGGTGCTCAGGCTTTGCTTGTGTACAGTGTGTAATGGAGCTGGGAGCATATGCCTGAGTTCATGTAGGATGCAGACAGTGATGTTATCAGGTCCCATGGAGGTTTACTTTTGTTGCCTTTGATTAGGCATTATGGACCTGCTCCCTGATGATGAGGGGAGGGGTGCAGCTGCTGTGCATATCCACCTATACTGATGCTGGGACAGGGGGGTGATGTTTTCCCTTAACCTGTCTGCAGCGGGTTGGCTATAGCTATGCTGTGTGTGTGTATGTGGTGTGATTGACCACCAGTACAGGGTGGGTTGGGTTGTTGCCTCTAAGATTGAAGACATATGTGAAGATGGCCTTGTGAATGGCTTTGGTGGATGTGTCCAATTTGTACTCATAGTTAGCCTTACAGTAATTTACCTGTGACCTTATATGCTTGCTCAGATAAAGGTTGACTTGCTTCCAAGTTGGTGCCTGCTCCTACTTGGCCCTGTACAGCCAATATAGTGACCACTTATGTAGTTTGTGTATTGCTGCTGTCCAGCAAAGGGGATTACTCTACCTTTGTGGAGCCGGGTTTTACAAGTCAGGTATTCCTGAGTCCATACAGCTATGTAGGTGCTCATATAGCTATTTGTAGTAGGCATGGACACAAGGTCATAACACAGTTGGGCACTTCTCCAATTTCAACCTGATAATCATGCTTATTCTAGTACCCATGTCTGAAACTAAGATTACACACATGTATAACATGTACAGCTTATTTACCTGATGTTTTGCATCTCAAGTCTGTTGTTTATTCTATGCCAGTATGGCACACTGTATTTACACTCTTAATTCTCAGTCATACCTCTCAACCTGTTAGAACAGGACATCTGGAGGATGGCACACATAAATGGGGGGCAATGGCCAAACATTAGTGACACTTTATTAATATTGCTGTAACACACTTAAGTCAGTTGATAGCACAGTAGACTTTGCATTCACAGAAATACCCTGGAGGATCACATGCAGTTCAACAGACATGTCTGCTACAGTAGTTTACTATGCACATACCCTGTATAGGTCTCTCAGATTTGTGAGGCAAACAGGTATATCATAGTTGTATTCACAAGTAACATATGGATATCTAAAACATCCCAGTAGCTGGCCTAGCAGTGTCACAGTCAGTATTGATCAACAGACACTCCAGTAGTAGCCATATGTGAGCCATCCTTTCCTGGGGTGACTCAGGGCCTGAGCTGTGATCTATGTTACTGCAGACAGACTCAGATGCTATGGCCATAAGTGCTGATCATCAATATATCAGTACAGCAAGTCTTGTTGAGACACATTTGTTTAATTTCCTATTTCCCATTATTACATACCCCCTACTGCATTCCATTACATGCTTACTTATTTGACATACATTTTTCAAGTATTGTTGAATTTGTTTTAATTTGTCTTTCTTTCTCTCTCTCTATCTCTCTCAGAGATGTAGAGATATACACCTGTTTAGCATAGGCAGCAGCTTGCCTTTTGTAGGTAATGCTCATGAGCAGGTGATGGCCTGTGCACCAACTGGTGTCCCCCACTTGCTAATTGCATGCAGAACAGCTGTGTTGTTATTCCTATAGCCAATATCATGGCAACACACTGCTATAATTGAGTAATTCATGTAGGTGTTGCCCCTTTTCCTTGCCTGTGAGGAGGACATCATGGAGGTATGTGAACAACAGCATCACAGAGAGGGTAGTTGGAAATACCTGTTACAACAAAAAATGTGGAGACAGTCCAACAAAATGGGGGAGAAGGTACCACACTTAGGGACAGAATGTAAGTATTGCTGTTATACAGTTGGATTAATGCTAGTTTAACAGGGTTTGTGTGGACATGGATTTTCTGTGTTATTTTAAGTCTGACAGTGTTAGGTGGTTGACATAACTCTCAACTGTAGGGCTATCCACCAGAATGGCCAGAGGTTTGACTCTTATGTTTGGTCTGTTCCTCAGACAGCTTTTGTCCTTGGGAAATTAGTAGCATACTCTGGGAATTGCAGTCAGTAAATGCTAACATCCATTTGTGTTTCTGATTTCATATCCCTCAGAAAAGATATGTTACAACAAACACTGTAACACCAGAAACTCTCTCAGTTTATAACAGCAATATTTCAAATATGCCCCTGTTTTGGGCCTCTGTCCCCCCAATTATGTCAGGCTTTGTCCAGATGTCATGCAGTAAGAGGTTGATAGTTATGGTATATTAATATTTAGTGCCTTCATTCCTGATATCATCCCAGTGATGCAGCAGAATGCCAGACATGTTACGAGGAAGGGGCCATATATATGAGGACAAAGCCTGGACATTCTGTTGGAATCTGTACAGTTGAGAGGTCTGTGTATGTCTGACAATTGTTAACAGACTATCAGGACTGTGTAGCAGTGTAGTGTGTAAATGTTAGTTGGGCTGTGTAGGAAGGGGGGTATATATAAGTGTCATGGCTCCTTTTCTATCTGACTGTGCATGCTGCTCCAGTTTCTGGTGGTCTATCAGCTGTATATGTTTGTAGGAGCAGACTGAGACATGTCCCATACCACCTCAGGATTCCTACTACATTGTGACTTGGGGCAGTATATGTAGGGGTAGTGTGTGAGTGGCAAACATGATATTTTTGTTCACACAGCCATTATACTCTAGTGGTCATTTGGCTTACCAGTATGTCACTGTGACAGATGCCCTTTTTTAAGGTGAGAGTGGTATGATGGGGAAGGGTTGTAGGTACATTTGGGGAGTAGGTTGGGTATGTGAGGTTGCATTAGCAGACAGACAAGACACACAAGACAGCAGACAGGGGTGGTGTCTGACACATGAGGGGGTAAAAACCTTGGACAGAGAAGGTTGTTGGGAATCTGAGGCTCATGCGCTTCCAGACGGTGGCAGTGGGACTGAGCTCCCCACCCATGAGCAGTCACCACTCCCCCTTCACAGCCCTGAGGATGGCTGTGCTGGTGGCTGGACAGGAGTGGTGGGCTGCCCCTCAAGGTGTGCGAGTCAGCCCTCAATTGGTCGCAGGCATGCATCCAGGTTTGACTGGAGTACCCTGTGCACCAAGCCCTGGAACTGATGGAGGGTGACAAGCTCCCCTCCATGCCCAGGGGGGATGGGCCCTGTCCCTTGAGGTGGTTCCACCTGAGGGTGGTGCAGGACCAGCAGAAGGGGCAGTTCCAGGGTGGGTCCCAGACATGCTGGGGCCCGGTACCATGGCAAGATGAGGCAGGACAGGCAGATCTGCTGGGATCGGCCATCCCAAATGTGCTGTGGTGTGGGGTAGATTGGAAATATATTGGTTAGTCATGAAGAACACATTTCAACATTAGTTATAACAGCATGCATGCATGGGTTTTCCAATCAACCCGGAACAAAAGAAATCAAACAATTGCATAGCAAACATAGCACATGCATATATGGATTAACAGTCAGAGCTGTAAAAGCATGCAAGTTACATTTAGGGCAACATGCCACCAACAATGGTATGTGAACAAGGTATGTTAATATGTAACCAATTTAATATATGAACAATAATAGGACACAATTCCCAACATCAGATTTTGAGAACAACATACCCATAGTATATGAATATAAATTATTGATGCAGATAAGTGGGGGGGAATAGACAATTAACAACTGTATAGGCTTCTATTTTTCACAACAGTACTGCTCAGTACTCTACAGGTCTGCCCTCACTTTACATAAACCTGTGGACCATAGCTTCTGCATCACATACAGCACTGTTAAATTGTCAACCTAGAATGGTATGTGGAAAGTGTGACTACTCTGGGTACATGACTGGAGGGGACTCGCACATGTCAGAGTTACATATATGACTAACAAGGTGTACCCTGCAATGATGTTGTGTGAGTGTGGTACTGGCATTCTTCAACTGGATTTATATCTGTGTCTGAGGTTATTGGCAACAGTGATCACTAGCCGTGACAGTGTGACACTTGAGGGACATGCATGGTGTATGTACCTATCCTGCTGTCTTTTGCAGACATGGGGTTGGACACGGGAACATTTGGACACACTTTATTAGTATACAAATCATACAGCTACTGCAAAACGTTCTGTACCTGTAAAACCTGTGGAGAAAATGTCTGTTAACACTACCTGACTGTTTCTACCAATATTCAGGTTTACGTGTGAGTAAATATTCACACATCTTAGTACCAGTCCCTGGATTCTAACCATGGTCTGTGTATGCAAAAAGAAAGACTATATTTAGTTCTCAATACACTGAGCTACTGGGGAACTGCTGTTTCTTGCTGAACTGATTTCTAACCTTGTGATAATTGCAGTCTCTACCTATTACACTCTCATACTTGCCTGCATCAGCATACCCAGAGTCAAAACTATATAGATCTGAAAGGCAAAGGTTAACAGAACGCAATGCTGCAGTGGGCATACTGTTATCCATTACACATTACCAATCAGGCTTCAGATGTTATTGCAGGACATATTTCACATGTCATTTATATCTTGTTTTACAGCTCCACAATCTATACTTTTGCCTAACAGCTACTTAAGAAACAAAACACAGTTAATGCATGCTGTCTAGGCACCTGTACACATTCTCTATTTCTTCAACAACAAACCAAAGTAACGGCAACATTTAATGTAGGTTTTTATTTCAGTAGCATGACAAAGTACTTTATTTCAGTGAAGAATCTACATTCATTAGTACTGCATATCCTGTAGATGAATATTTGGCCTGACAAACCCATTATTTATTCAGTACACTCAAAACACACTATACCTACTGGCAGAGAACACTGTACTCCTACTTACTTCTTACATTATATACTGCAAGAAAACTCTGTACTTACCAGGCTCTCGGCATAGCCTAGCCAGTCTGTCAGCATGAGCATCGACATTGGACGCTCTCTCCTCTGCAGCTCTAGGGAGAATAAAAAACATTATGCATATCTGCCTATCACATACTCATGCTTGAATTTGGTAAAGCTGTGAGTGAGATAATTATGAACTTCTGGGGCATTCCTGTCCTGGTCATCTTGAATCCAGCTCATGTGCCATGGTCAATGCATGGACTACGTACCTGATAGCCTGGCCTGGGCCACTGTAGCAGTCTGTTGTTGTCATGGTCCTTGCGAGGGCCCAGCCATGACTCTGGACTCAACTGCTAGTGTGCTTAAACACCTGGAGCAGTTGAGCACTGCTTAAAGAGCTATTGCTTAAGTGCTTTAGCTGTGACATATCCACTAGGCTGGGCTGAATGCTGTAAAAATTATACTTGTAAACAATGCTCAGCCTGCTAAGCATTTTTTAATTTTATTTCTTATTTACTTAGTTATTTTTGACATCTTATATATATTATACATACATACCTTACCCCTATATGCTACCCCTTACATTACAGTGGGATTACATTACAGTGTAGTGGGCACTGTGTGGGTGTTTACACAGGCACTTTCATATCACATCATATATCTACTGACACTGCCTGATACACTATCCCTGTTACACTATCCTCGTTACTACATGCTTCAACTTTCACTACACTAATAACTGAAGAAAAATATATAAAATTGTAACAATTATGCATATATATATATATATATATATATATATATAGGTCCTCAGGCAAGCAGAAATGAAGAAATAGAAGCAAAATATTGAATATTTAGAGACAGACCCGGTTTAGCTTTCCTCAGTGGCTATACATATATGGCTGATATGTGGTTGACAAACTGCAAAATAATATAAAAAACCAAAGAAGTAAATAATGACATAATTTCCCCCAAAAGACCCCAAAAAATAAAAAAAATGTAAATTATATCTATATATAATATTATGTATATGAAAATATAAAAGTTAGCAACAAAAAATGAATATTCAAAAGAATATAGATTATAAAATAATAATAATCTATATCTTTTGAATACATTCAATTTTTGTTGCTAACTTTTATATTTTCATATACATAATATTATATATAGATATGTATACATGTATTTTATTTGCACAACCTTTTTTTGGGTCTAACAGGAAATGATGTCATTATTTGCTTCATTGGTTTTATTATTTAAATGCAGTTTGTCAACCACATAACATATATAGCCACTGAGGAAAGCTACAAGCTGAAACCGGTCTGGTTCTAACAATAAAATATTTTTGCTTCTATTTCTGCTTCCATCCCTGGTGCTGGCCTTTTTGTTTGTTGAATATTCAAGCTACTGTGGCTCGTGCACCTGCCGTACTTGCTAGCACATTGTATTTTGGAGTGATCACGTCGTTTGCTGCTGGCTGTTGGCTTTGGGATATTGGAAGCTGAAGCCATTTTGTGGTGTGGCTTGGCGTATCTGTAGGAGAGGATTCCTTATCGGATATATGGTTTCTCTCACTGGCGTTCCTGTTTAGATCCACGTTCCTAGAACAACTGGTTGATTCATCGCCTTATTGGACTTGGGAAAGTCTCATTATTTTTTGTGCATTTCAGTGAGTGTATTCAGTGAGTTAAGCTCAGCATTATTATTTTGGTAACGTGGACATTTCAGATTCTATCCTTATTGTGGGTTATTATTGCTCTTGGATTAATATATTGTATGTCGCAATGTCGTGGATCAACACTTTATTTTACTTCTACTGATGCTTCTAGTGGCTGAGCATGTAGGTTAGTACTACCATCTGTTTTTACTAAGATTTTTGTAATTCATGACAATTCTCAGATACTCGTCATCTACCAGCACCAGTCAATTCTGAATGTTCCTTGGTTGGTATTTCTTTTGGACAGTACTGGGACACTTTCAAGATTGTGGCGCTCATTTACAGTGGATTAAAGGAAACTGATACACTGACTTTGTCAAATATAATATTTATCGTTTTTCCTGAACAGCGGATTGATATTTCACTTTGTTGAACAATCTTAAGCAGCTATTGGGACTTTACCACTTTGTACATCATTTGTGGCTTATTACAAAAGACTGTGTTACTAGTTCCTTTACCGGAATAAAGGTATGTCTTATATTTGGACCTTGAGTGTTTGGTTACTTGTTTGTTTGTTTTTTGTTTGTACAGACATTTGGTTATTTTCAATTGTACCCAATATATCATATAATTTGTGATTTAACCCTATTATAATAGGGACAGTATTACTTTGAATATATAGGGGCGATTGTCCTATGGCTGATCAGTACGTTTTTTCAAGCATATACTAACTTTTGGTTCACATATAGAGATTAACATTGAATTATACAACTTAATCTGTGTATATATTTTTTTGTTTAATATATTGCACACTTGTTTTATCAACGATTGAAGCTGGTCATGCATAAAGTATTGTATTAACAGATAACAGACCAATATTGGTCAGTATCATAGATGTTATATACAGCTTTTTTTCTGTGTGCTTTACAATGATATGAGGTATCTCATTTTGATATATATATATATATATATATATATATATATATATATATATATATATATATATATATATACACAGTTGGGATCTATTGTGTGTTTTTGTTAACTAGGATAATGGTCATGGTTCCTAACTAGTTACAATTCACCCTTTTTACAGACTAAATAATTTTTGTTTGGTGCCATTTATTATACCAGGTTTTTGCATTACGAAAATTTATGCATACAAATGTTTGCATTTGTACTTTTGGGACAGTTCTGTAGTTTGTAGGTACATATCTTTGATTGTTCATTTTTTTGCAATTTTGTGGATGTTTTATGCTTCCATTTTTATATTTTCTGAGTAACATAACGATTTTTACTGGGTCTGTGATTATTCTATGAGATTTGGTCCCTTGGCATGCCATACACTTCTCTGTGACTGGTTTTTTATTCATTAATTCCCTATTTTACATCTCAATAGACTATCGATTTTCTAGGTAATATACAGCTTATTACTCTTTTATACCACACATCACATTTGACCTTTACTTAATCTACAACTTATTGCCATGGATCTCAATAAACTACTTCATGGTTTGTGCGTAGACAAAGATGACATCCAAGTCTTTGGAATAGGATTGGATAATGGTTCTAAAGAAAACAGTATTAATGATCCAGTTGTCGGTTGTAGTTCTCTGTTTGTACAATTGGACAAACAAATTAGAACTTTACGTAGCAACATTTGGCATTCCAGGCTCTTTAAAGCCTACCAAAATCGTAACATAACACCGAGAGGCTTAAGAGTCAAACATCAGCCTTTGGTCAGTAAAGCAGATGAAACTCTTTTACAGGATTGGAAATTGGCTCAGCAGAGAGCCTCCATGTCATTTGTGAATATATTAGCCTCTTTTTATGAAATGATGGTAAAGTCAATATTTGTGATGTGCAGGAAACATGTAATCAGTTGAAAGAATATGAAAGTTTACCCAACTTTAAGGATAAATTGAGCAAATTATCCAGGGAATTGGTGGCCTTTGAGAATGGTCTTAAGGAGAAAAAATTACATAAATTCAATAGGGATGTGCAAGATTATGAAAAGGGTAAACCCTTTGAGTCACAGAGAAGTGTGAGGTTTGCTGAGGGTACCAGGACTCCTAATAATCCCACTTTTACACGCAGAAAAAGACCTAGGTCAATATTAAAGAAGGATTCCTCACAAGGCACCACCTCTGGTGAGGGATCCTCTGCTACAGATATGGAAGCCAACCACGTTAATGACTCCCCCATTTTAAAAAAGGGTCGTAATTCTGAATCCCCTTTAGATGCAGAAGACATAGGGGGGGACGCAAGCACAGGCATAGACACTCTGGAGGGCTTTCTTCAGAGTATAGTGAAATGAATCCTATATTTTCTAATATACACAACATCTCTAGTTATGTACTAACTTCTAATCAAGAAACTCTGTTAAATAAAGGACTTGGCTATATTCCAGGATTTTTTGTGGACGAAAGTGATTTTGTTGCTAATACTTTGGCTTTTTGTTGTAAAATTAATTTAAAATTGTATTTTGATCAACAAGACAACACTCAAAGATCTACTGAATTTCGCTTCTTACCATCCAATTTTAATCCACCTATGGATAAGCATGTAAATATATTCCAACAAGCTATTATTAAACATTTGCACTATCTTTTGGGTTCAGGGAACATCTTGAGACAGAATCTTAGCATGGATGAACAACAGGCATTACTTGATCTCAAATCCAATTCCGATATTGTTATTCTTCCAGCAGATAAGGGTGGGGCCATAGTGATTATGGATTCCAGTTATTACTGGGCTGAAGGTAAAAGACAGTTGTCAAACAATTAGCACTACTTCCATATGCCTGTAGACCCAACCCCAAATTTCAAAAAAGCTATTGACGCTTTTCTTGATTCTGCAGTAGAGGAAGGAATCATTAGTGCAAAAACAAGAATTCAACTAACAGTACGGGACCCCCGCAAACAATATCTATATCTTTTACCCAAAATCCACAAATCCCTTAGGGAACCTCCCGGTAGACCTATAGTCTCGGGAATTGGTTCACTTACTGAACCCCTGTCTGTCTATCTAACAGAACACTTGAAGCCCCTACTGGCATATATCAGGGCCAGAATTAAAGACACAACTGAATTTCTTCAAATAGTTTCGGAATCCCAGATGGAATCTCATTGGCTCATGTGTACTCTGGATGTGAAGTCTTTATATACCTGCATTCCCCATTGGGCCGGATTGATGGCATTGGAATTTTGGCTGAATAGAACCAACATCTATCCTCCTGGTTTTAACACTCTTTTAGTCTGTATGGCTGAACATATACTTACCAGGAATGTTTTTTATTTCCAGGACCAGTGCTACTGGCAAATTCAGGGTACAGCTATGGGGGCTTCTTTTGCCCCTATTTATGCAGATTTATTTATGGGGTATATAGAGGAACAGATCATCTATGATGGCATGCATAATTTATACTTGCCTGAAATTGATATTTGGCGGCACTATTTGGACGACTGTTGGCTAGTTTGGAGAGGGGGATCAGAATATCTTTCAGAATTTGTGGAGTATCTCAACTGTAATAAGTGGGGTGTTGAATTTACTGTTAATTATCATGCACAAGAAATTGATTTTCTAGATGTTCATTTGGAGCGAAAATCAGATCACACACTTAGAACAACAGTGTACAGGAAGTATCCACAATACAATAGTTTGCTACATGCTTCAAGCTTACATCACAGACATACAATCAATAACATTCCTAAATCACAATTTCTCAGAATTAGAAGAATTTGCTCTTCTGAGCAAGACCTCACCATATGTCAACAAGATTTGACTGATAGATTTTTAGAGAGAGGGTATAAGCATGATAATATTCACAATGCCTCTACATGGGCATTTAATCATTCTAGAGAAAGTTTATTATCATATAAATCAAAACATTCTACGGATAAACAGGATATTATCAGGCTAGTTACCACTTTTGGGAGGAATACTTCTCAATTCACAGATATTATCAACAAAAACTGGAACATACTTAAAAGTAACATAAGATTAGATGACTGGTTGGGGGATAGATGCAAATTTTCATACAAAAAACGTAAAACTCTTCGATCACATTTCTCTTATTATAAAAGGATTACATCTCAATCTAGCCTTTATCATCAGACCACTCTCTCTGGAGACAGATTAGTGGGGTGTTATCCATGCGGACATTGCTCATTTTGTAAATACATTTTCAAGACAAAGAACTTTACCAGCAAAAATACAGGCAAATTATTTGACATCAAGTGTTTTGCCAATTGTGGAAGTGAGTGGGTCATTTATTTAGTAACTTGTACATGCCAAGCGTTTTATATTGGTCAGACCTCAAGACAGTCCAGATGCCGATTGTCTGAACATTTGGGGGATATTAGAAATGGTAGAATGACCAATGCGTTGTACAAACACTCACTCACTCATCCAACAGCCAAATTTACTTTCATCATTATTGATAGAGTTTTTGGAAATAAAGATTTCAGAACAGGATGGCACGATTTACTTAACACTAAAGAAAAGAAATGTATAGTGAAACTAGGGGGTCTTTTTTCCCCAGGTCTTAATGACAAGTTATAAAACTTTTATTAAGTTTCAAAAAAATGTCCAGTTATTATTTTATAATCTATATTCTTTTGAATACATTCAATTTTTGTTGCTAACTTTTATATTTTCATATACATAATATTATATATAGATATGTATACATGTATTTTATTTGCACAACTTTTTTTTGGGGTCTAACAGGAAATGATGTCATTATTTGCTTTATTGGTTTTATTATTTAAATGCAGTTTGTCACCCACATATCATGTATAGCCACTGAGGAAAGCTACAAGCTGAAACCGGTCTGGCTCTAACAATAAAATATTTTTGCTTCTATTTCTGCTTCCATCCCTGGTGCTGGCGTTTTTGTTTGTTGACTATATATATATATATATATATATATATATATATATATATATATATATATATATATAAATCTATGTCTTAAATATATATATATATATATATATATATATATATATATATATGCCAAAGCATAATGCATTATATATTTACTGAAACACTAGTAACCCTCACAGCTCATATATTGCAGCGGTACTTTTTCTGACTGCAGTGTACAGAGTTCTGGTTTAGAAACTTTTGCCAGGGCTGATCATTTTGTTGCTAGCAGAACAATGGCTGCTGGAAACAGAGGGGTTAGAGCAGTTTTAACTCATTATCTCTCAGTGCCATTACATGACGCCTTTGTGCTTTTACCCGAGTGCTCTCTGAGACGCTACAAATTGTATGCTGTTACACCCGAGTGCCTTCCACAAGCACCAGTTATTTTATACTCGTATTTCAGCTCCACTGTTAAAATAAGTTGAAAAAGTACCTGAACTGTGTCAGTTACCTTTTCAACTTATTTTTCATCACGTAGCTGCCAGGTGTTCGTATTTGAAGATTTTCAGAAAATCGGCTTGTTACGTCAGATAACAAGACTGTAAGTATATATATATATACATATATTCACTTTTTAAATTATATGCATTTATTTCCAGCTAACTGATAAGCACTAGTTAAAATTTACCTACTCTGTCATATAACTGCTCCGAGACATCCTACATAGTATGCTACCCTTACATAAAGAAATACTGTGAAGCCCACTTCCTATGGACAACAGATGCAATACAGATTTCATCTCGATCTGTTAAAACTCCATTACTTAGCCTTTCTGAAATATAGAAAGGAAAGCAGTGGATGATTAAATGCATATGTTTAAAATGTACAGCAGTAACTGCAATATCAACACTGTAATGTTCTGTACTGATCGCTTCCTGCAGTATTGGTAGAATATGTAAAGATCTATATCAATAGCTTCATTCAGACAACAATCAGTTCAACAATCAATTGTTCAACAATCAATAAAAGTACATGTGGGTCATATTCCAAGTATGTAAAAAATGCATTACACTACTTGTTTCATGAGATTTGAAGTCCACTTGCATCTGAAACATTTCAGCTAGGCAGCTTACAACTACTTTCCTGGTTACGATTAGCATATTTCTTATGTTCATAGCCGAATGAAGTTAGCTGAACTATATTACAAAGCCCCAGGTGCAGGTGTTACTTAGTGTTTCTTTTTTCAGGATCAAGGATTCTTTTCATCTTTAGATGCAAGAAAATATCATTGAAGGTGCAAGGAATGGGTCTGCAGAGCTTGAGAAAGGCTAGCTTGTCTCTGACATCAGCTGCATAGCTCTCAACCTTTTATCTCTGAAACCAGACACAGATAATCAAGCACCTTTTTAAAATATTAGAACTGTTAACTTGATCTGCTGACAGAATAAGAGAGTATGAGTTAACACAGACTTTTGGAATTAAAGAAGTAAATTATGAGTGTTAAGAGTTAAGTGTAATTCACTACCTTATGTATCTTTCTTTTTTTAATGCTACTCATTGCCAAAGAAAATGTGGGATGATGCAGCAGTGTAGAAACAATTTCATAAATGAATGCCAATATTTGCAGTCACAGTTGAAGCGCTAACGCTCCTAGTTATTTAACTGCAGTAAATACTGTAACTACTTTGTAGATTAGTAGGAATAAGCTAAATAAAGGCAGACTGCATTGTTTTAGGTGCATGTTCAACACTTTTGTAGTGCAGAAGTGCACCATCTAAAGCTGGTGGCAAATAAGGTAAGACTGGGTCACAACAGAGTAGAAAGTAGCAGACTGAAAGTATGTTTATTTTATCTATGTTTTGCTCAGCTAAGTCCATTGGGCACGACTGTCCCCCTTCAGGGATGACTCACGGGCACTGTCTGGTTAAGTGACTTTCTTAGAATCCCACAGGCAAATGGATGTTGAAGGAATAAAAACTTGCTCCTTTGCCTAGGAAAAGTATCTCAGAAGAACTCAGAGCCTTAATCCTCAGAACTAATTGACAGATGTAGTAAGTATATTAGCATGCTCAAAATAAAATCAGTATTAACTGCTGCTCATGTGGTTTAGTGGTTATGTGTTTAGTTTTCAGAGTTCACTTCCTGATAACAGAAAAATAAGAGTGGATTTCTTTCTTCAGTATGTCAGTTAGCACAGAGGGTTAAGATGGTGAGCTCCTAACAAGCTGCTTCCTATATTTTAGGGTTCAGTTCCCTCAACTACTGTGTTACTCCTGAACAAATCCCGGACAGTGCTATGGGGCATTTAGGAAGTTCAGCTAGTCTCCTTAGTGGTCTTGTAGAACTAATACTTAACAACTACCTGTGAACAAAACACACAAATCAGCAATACCTTTAAATTATGTGTGTTCGATTATGAACGTCATGTCTTCATGCTTTACGTGATTTGCTTCCTACTGTGTTTTTGTTCCCAGTGCAGGGATGTAGACCCATGTGTGCTCACCATTTTTTTAAAATATAATGTACCCTTTTGTCCTGGCAACCGTAACAGCTTTATTACTGTATTTTTACGAAGGCAGCAGATAACACAGTAACCCTACACATTCACGAGGAAGATTTCTACATTTATCATCTGGGATTTCCTTCATGGAGAATGAAAATATTTTTTAACACAATTTACTACACATGCTTCGCAAAAAAAATAAATAATATATATATATAAAACTGCATGTATATCAAGATCTTCATCTCACCTTCTAAGAATATAATTTATATTTTATCTCTTCTGAAAAGTGGAACAAGTTTTAGAATACTATGAAGTAAATACAACACGTCACCTGAATGATACCATAACTCACTCATTTTTAGCATGTATATATGATGGTCAGGTGAGCATGAGATTCATATTACACTGTACATTACCAATGTAATCAGTTATTCTTACAAAGTAATTAATGTGTATGAACTGCACAAATATAAAAATGTTTTAAATTTATAAAATGCTGTTTAGTGCCAATGTTACTTTTCCTGTTTATTCTGAAGTTAGTAAAATTAACAGTAACATCTAAGAACATTATGCAAGAAATATGTACGATATAGTGAGATAAATGCTATTATTACTTTTCCACTAATTATTATACAGATCAACCAGATAGTTTTGATATTTCTGACTTTTTGTGTGCCTCATTGTAACCAGTGGAATGGGTCAGAGAGATAAATGTTATTACTTGTACACAATATTTCTGGCCTATCTACAATTTAGGTGAGAGGAATGACTCAGTAATATACATGTTATACTACTACTACTGAGATATGGTAATGAGTCAGTCTTACTTTACACCTGCACCAAGAATGTAATGAATTTCTCCTTAACAGGATGCAGCAATTATCACCTTTGTCTGAACATGCAGAAGCTTGCAGTAATGAAATGCAAGTCATTATTACATTATTAATTTACAATATGTGGAGTAACAGTATAACACTGAGTCATTATCACTTGTCAGGTAAAACCTCCATCAGCTGCCACTGCTATTCACATTTCTAAAAGTTGTTATCACACTGATGAATGCACATGCCAGGTTTTGGTTTCCTTATATGCGCAGCCATGCAGAAGTCCCCCCCAAAAAATAATTTTGTCTCTTTTTCCGAACTGTTTCTATTGTAAGACACTAAAGACACAGACAGTCTCCATTGTGGTTATATGGTTCATATTTTTGTGAATTACTGAACACATACTCACTATATAGTGTTATGCTATGCCTTCCAACTGCCTCTGTGTGGGTAAGTAACATCATATTGTTGTACACTGTTGTGTTTTTCAGCTGTAAGTTTAAGTTTCAAAGGGATTCTCCCTCCCTTCATGTAAAATGAAAGTACTTAGGCAAGGTCAAGACACATTAGGTCAGTTACTACCTTTGATTCCTTATGCCCATTGCTGCAAGGACTCATGAAAATGGAAAAAGCAGTGGTAAGGTGGACTGCTGACACTGAAAGAAGCTATGAGACAGTGTTGGTCTTAGCAGTCTGAGTGGGTAGCCAGTACAGGTATGGGACACTTTAGATGCCCTCGAGTGCCACTGAAGCCCCATGCCTTTCCTGGGTTCATTAGTGGAGTGGAGGTCCTTGCTGTGGTTTTTCTGCTTACATGTGCCCTTTCTGTAGCCCCTTGTCAGTATCCATTCATGCAGTATGATGATTTTCATATTTTGTTGAATAAGTCTGATAGAGAACTTGTCAACATGCTGAGTAAAACCTCATATAAGATAGTAAAAGAACGGTCTCCATGCTGTACACGTACATATATAATTTTCATAGGACTAAGGTTATGAAAATTATGATATTTTTTTCATATTTTAATGAATTACTTTGCTAAGGAAGGATGTCAATGTGCTAAGTAATACCTCATTTTGAAGACAGCATCAGTATGTACAACATGGTAAAAGAACAGTGTCTGTATGCATACAGATATCACAGTTTTTTAGGACTAAGGTTATGAAAATTATAATTTTTTTTATATTTTAGTGAATGGCTTTGCTAAGGACAGATATCAATGTGCTAAGTAATACCTCATTTTGAAGAGAGTATTAATCCTTACAACATGGTAAAAACTGTGGCCATGCACTGTACACATGTACATATATCACAGTTTGTTGAGGGCTTATGTTATGGAAATTATTATTTTTTCATATTTTGGTAAATAACTTTGTAAGGGAGCATGCCAGTGTGCTGAGTAATACCTCATTTTGACAGCAGTATTAATAGTTGCAGCATGGTGAAATAACTGTGTCTGTATGTTATACACATGTACAGATATCAAAGTTTGTTTCAGACTTAGGTTATGGAAATTATGAAGGGACCATGTCATTGTGCTAAGTAATATCTCATTTTGAAGACAGTATTAATAGTTACAACATGGTAAAAGAACTGTGTCTGTGCACTGTACACATGTACACATATCACAGTTTCTTTAGTCTTGTAGGATTATGAAAATTATACATTTCTAATACTTATTATTATGCCCATATCTTTGCAAGGGAGCATGGTGATGACACAAATGATGTGTCATTTTGAAGCTGACATTGAGACACACAACTCGTACACTGATATGTAGCCTATGTCTATTACAGGTGATGAGATATTATGCTTTGTTTATTTATCAATTATGAGAAATATTATATTAATCATATTTCTGTGAATATCTCCATAAAGGAGCATTACACAGTTATGGTTAAGGTATCATTTTAAATCTGACATTCATACAAACAAATTAAATACAAATTGTATGGGTCTACATGGTACATTGACCAAGATATTGTGCTTTGCTTTTCCAAAAAGATAAAAAATATGTACAATATCAGCATTCCTTGCCAAATATTTAATAATGACTTTGATATGCACTATCAAAATTTACACTGTTGGAAAGGTCTGTGTCTGCTGAACAACTTTCACGTTTACATTTTTAGTCTAGCTCTTATAGTTAAAGAGTTATGAATATTTGTTTTCTGTATGGTATTAGAAATGGATTTTCTGAAAATGAGCTCAGGCTGCACTGTTGTTCCTATGGGGAATTAAGCAGGCAGCTTTTTCTGAGCTGATCTGGAGTGAATGAGTTAAGCAGTTGTAAGCAGGTTTGCGCGGGTTTGGGTGACACTAAGTGATGCTAAAACCCACTTAGCCCTAAAGATACTTAATCCTGCTTAGCAACACTTACCGCTGCTTAAACCCACTTAAATAGACTTAAACATGCCATAATTTCAAAAAAAAAAAAAAAAAAGGGTGATAGCACAGTTCACATCCTATATCTATTGACACTGCAATACTGGAACAGATACATTATCCTGGTTAACAAATATCAATTCCTACATCATTGTGAAAAAATAAAAATCATTTAACAATGCTTTCCCATTTACAATAGGAATGGACTGCCTTGTTAGTCGAACCCTGAATACCTGCACGCCAAGCTGAAGCACTAACTGCTATGCGGTTTCATTGCTGAAGATTTTGCCAATAATTTTGTATTCAGCTCTTACATCCTGGAGCTCAAACATGCTCAGCTACACTTAAAACCAGTTATATGTAGAAAAACAATTATACAAACACTTTGATGAGATATATCCACAATACTAATATCTAACATTTGTTAATGCACAACCTGTCATTTTATCAACTTTCTAAGTTTGTCAGAGCAATATTTCACAGGTTGTGCATTAGCATGTATTTTCTGAAGGGTATGAAATCTTATACTCAAATATCTGTTATTATTTCTAAATAGAAAAATAAAACACAATTTGTATGAGGGACAGAATAAAAATATGAGGCATAAAGCTAGTCATTCTGTGAAGATCTGTGCAGTTGAGAGGTATGGGACTGACCAAATATGTCAGCCAGCACTCTGGACATTCTGCAAAGATCTCTGCAGTTGCAATGCATCATTGACCAAATATGTGAGTCAACACTATGGACATTAAGCGAAGATCTGTGCAGTTGCAAGGCATCCCTGACTAAATATGTGAGCCAGCACTCTGGACATTCTGTGAAGATCTGTTCAGTTGCAAGGCATCCCTGACCAAATATGTGAACCAAAACTATGCACATTCTGTGAAGATCTATGCAGTTGCAAGGCATCCCTGACCAAATATGTGACACAACACTATGGACAGTCAGCGAAGATCTTTGCAGTTGCAAGGCATCCCTGACCAAATATGTGTGCCAACACTATGGACATTCAGCATAGATCTGTGCAGTTGCAAGACATCCCTGACCAAATATGTGAGCCAGCACTCTGGGAATTCAGTGAAGATCTGTGCATTTGCAAGGTATGCCTAACCAAATATGTGAGCCAGCACTCTGGACAGTCTGTGAAAATCTGTGCAGTTGCAAGGCATCCCTGACCAAAAATGTGAGCCAGCACTATGGACATTCTGTGAAGATCTGTGCAGTTGCAAGGCATTCCCTGACCAAATATGTGAGCCAACACTATGGACATTCAGTGAAGATCTGTGCAGTTGCAAGGCATCCTTGACCAAATATGTGAGCCAACACTCTGGAAATCAGTGAAGAGCTGTGCATTTACAAAGTATGCCTAACCAAATATGTGAGCCAACACTTGACCAAATATGTGAGCCAACACTATGGACATTCAGTGAAAATCTGTGCAGTTGCAAGGCATCCCTGACCAAATATGTGGGCAAGCACTCTGGACATTAAGTGGAAATTTATGCATTTGCAAGATAAGCCTGACCAAATATGTCAGCCAGCACTCTGGACATTCACCAAAGATCTGTGCATTTGCAAGGTATTCCTGACCAAATATGTGAGCCAACACTATGGACATTCAGTGAAGATTTGTGCAGTTGCAAGGCATCCCTGACCAAATATGTGAGCCAGCACCCTGCAAATTAAGCAGAGATCTGTGCATTTGCAAGGTAAAGTGCCGTATGGCACTTTGACAATGCAGGGGGTTTGTGACAGAATCTGTCATACACCTCCTGCATTTATTTCCTGATCTACTAGCAATTTCAGTATCCATGGACACTGAAATAGCTATTTTTTTGCTTTCAGTGTTAGTGTCCACAGACACTGAAATGCATTTAAAAAGTGCCATATGGCACTTTCTGAGTGCAGAGGGTTTATTAGATGTGCGTGTACAACTTAAACATGCCCCCTGCACTCAGTAGTCTTCGTGTCCGTGTAACCTTAGCAGTAGCGCACCTTCATGAATATGCAAGGCGTGCTGCTGTTAATGCTAAAGCTACATGGACATGGTTCACTCCATGCAGGAATAGCACTATTCCTGCATGAAGTTTATTGAATCCTGAGGACTGTATGTTGAGCTAACAAAACAGCCTTGCCACTTCGGTACTTCACAATTAAATCACTGCATTTCTACCACTTATACACAATCACTAAATGACTCCAAAGTAAATGACTCAGTGATCACTAATCATTTCCATTGCTGATGCAATGATTTTCCATTTACAAATGGCAACTGCACAGTATTTAATGAAACAATTGTAGCAGTAGCATGTCCATTATATGAGTAAAACAAACATTTCTTGAAGTGAACTCAATAATCTTGCATCATTTTGAACTGTTTCATACTGACTTGCAATATTTGTATTATTTTTCATACCTTAAAAAGTAACTCAATAGTCTTAGATCATTTGCAACTGTTTCATATTAACTTGCAATATTTCTATTATTTGTTCTTACTTTAAAAGTCCACAGTTTATCATGTCATTTGCCATCGAACTCAAATATTGTCAAGTTAATTTGACAGCATTATTCACATAATTTCAGGGTCATTTACATGTTTTGCATGTAAATTGGACCCTTTGCATTTACTTCTATGAATCCCAGTGATATGTGAATGTGTACTGCCACATATCTACGTAATTAGGCCATAACATAGTAGTGCTGTTGTACTTTAAAAGAAATGTATAAATGCCATTCAGGTGTAAAAGGTAGCAAAGGCAATGCATAGCATAATTTGTAAGTATGGTGATTTCATTAATGACTTTTATTCACTAATATAAATGAAATATGAATGTATTCCATTAAGAGCATGTAGGTGATAAGGCATTTTTGATAATAACAGTACCAGGTCTAATGCTCCTGATGGTTAACTGCGTTTGGTGAGGGTGATGTTATACCTTAGTTTGCGTGGTTATGAATCTATGAGCCACAGACTTGCTCATATTTTCTTTATTCTGGCTGGCAGCTGTGAAGGCATGAGGCCATGCCTTGAGCTGATCAAATAAAGAGACCTAAATAATGTTCTGCCTTCTGAGTGATTCATACCTGGATAAGAGCCAGGCACTTATTAATAGGTCTGACTGGAAAATGACTGACATATGGCAGGAACTGTTATTTAATACATCTATCTGTAATGTTATTATATTTTATTTAATGAAGGTTGAACTGTCAGGCAGTTTGAGCTGAACTGACTAAAATAAAAGTTTGGAAGGAAAACAAAATGTATCTGTCTTCCAGACCTTCTTACATGGAGTCCTAGAACAGAATCTTCCCAGTTGATTGTTCAGACAGGAGGCAAAGTGATCTGCTTGAGGAACTCCCCACAGATAGATCAAATATTGTAAGACCCCCTAATCTAGCTTCCATTTGTTTGGATCTTCCTTGATCCTGCTCAGCTTGTTTGCCACATAATATTTCTGTGACAGAATGTAGGATGCCTGTAGAGTGAGACTGTACACTGAAATTATATCCCAAGCTAACTTGATCCCCCTTGTTTGTTGATGTACCACATGACTGAAGAAGTCCTGTGGATGAAAGATGTTTCAGACAGTTGAGTGCATTGATCAGGTCCTGCATCTCCTGGATATGTATGTGTTTGCATCTGTACTTGATGTCTCACACCCCTCACTGTATTTGTATCTCTCCTGAATTAGTTCTCCAAGCAATGATTGAGACATTTGTATTGACTGATTGCTTTGGAGCAAGGAGGGAGAAAGACCTGGATTTAAGGATATCTATTGCCTCTACCAAAATATTACTCTTCTGACAAACCCCAGCACTAGGATTTGAAAATATAAAGGGTGTTGATGCTTGGAACAAAGAGATTTCACATACCATTCTATCTTTCTCATGTGGAGTCTTGCCAGGGGTATCATGGAAGTCATAGATGCCACAAGATCCAATATCCTAAGGTATTATCTCTCAGTGATTGAAGTCTGAGTGGAAAACCTTAGAAACAGATCTAGATAAAGATCTAGTTTCTCAGTGAAACAGGTGTTTGAACTCAGGTGTCTAGTTGACATCCTAGGTACACAATCCCATGTTAAGGAGTCAAGAAAGACTTTTGAATATTTTCCTGGAATTCCAGCTTGTGTAAGAGATCTCTCACCCAAGAGAGAGAGCTTTCTGATGCTTTGAAAGAGACACTGCAAAGATAAAAAAGTTGTCTAAATATGGAAAAATGTGGCTGTTCTGTAGCCTGCAATGAGCTATTACTGGAGCTAGACACTTTGTGAACACTTGGTGCAGTGGATAGTCCAAACTATAAGGCAGAGAAGTGATAATGTGATCCAAATAAAACCTTAAGAAACTGAACTCTGCATGAATATGGATATGATAACAAGTATCTTTTAAGTCTAGTGTTACAAGGAAACTTGAAAGAAGAAGAAGAGGTAACAGATTGTAAAGAGCCATCATTTTGAATTTGGGCACTATCACAAACAGGTTTAGGAAAGAAAGATTCAGAAATGGTCTCCAAGAATTTTCTTTCTTTGACACTATGGACATCCTTGAATAAAAACCCTTGCTCACCTGCGTAGGAGGAACTGGTTCTATCACTGCTTGGGACAACATGTGATGCAAAACCAATGGAAATAAAATAGTCTGATCTGTAGAATGAAAAATGACCCCCTGGAAAGGAAGAATTTCCTCTCATTGCCATCTGTAACCTTGATGAATGATTTCCAGAACCCATTTGTCTAAAACTTTCTTTTGTGAAAGGGAAAAATTGAGATTTATACATTTTGGAAGATAAAAGGGTCCACAGTGGGAGGAGTTCACAAGGTCTCTTGAATAGTCATTCAGACTTGTTGACTGTCATTGTTTTTTGTGAGGTTATAGGCTTCATAGTGGGCTTCCCTTGTCACTTCTTAAATGTCTGCTTACCTGAATTTTGTTGATACAGTTTATCCTTTTTACCAAAAGTGGATGAGGAAATAGAAAATCCCTTGGAATATTTGGAAAAGAAGGTCTGAAAAATCTTAGAGATTCCATGGATCAACTTGCCTCTTTTAATCATCTCTGTGGCAGAGGGGGAAATACTAAGTCTCTATCCAAGGGATAATTAAAAATGTTACTTTTAACATCATCTGGGAGGTTCTGAGAATGCAGTCATGCAAACACATTAAAAATGGTACCAGTGTCCACAGCTCTGGAAGAAGTATCAATAGAGTCATGCACAAAGTGCAAACAATCTGTGGTGGCCTGTGTAATAGAAGAAACTGAATTATTTAATGTAGGTTTTTTTCCTCACAAGATGAAATTGCAGATAAAACATTCCCCATACTTTCACTATTTGTCATAAAAAAACTTTAACATATGAATCTGACAATTCAAAATTCTGAATATCAAAGTTGCTGAAGAATACACTTTTTCCCATACATGTCAATAATTTTCCCAAACTTATTAGAAAGAGAAGAACTGGAAGTGACTAGGTGTTTAGCAGCAGTGGGATCAACTAGACCTACAGCCGCTGAGTCAGGTTTAGCAATAGTGAATAAAAATGTAAAAGATTGAGGAACTTTATCCATTCTATCTGCCTTTTTAGGAAGAACTGTCTGACTATCAGGAAAATTGCAGGCAGTAATGCACACATCCTCTAAAGCAGACAGCACAGGAGAAATGGATGTAGGATGTGGAAAATCCTTCTGTAACAATTCACAGTATTTTCTGAGGGACTGAGAAACTTTTCTGTTCTCCCAGTGAAAACACTGGTACATTCTAGCAATATTTTCAGAAAAACAGAACCTCACACAGAGAGAATCATACTCTGAATTAGAAATCCAAGGAAGAAACCCTGTATCCACCCTTGCATTTTCCAGTAAAGATTCAGAATGCTGAATCTCTTCAGAAAAAGAGGAATTCCTCTTTCATTTATTAGAAACTTCTTTACAAGAAGGCTCAATGGCCTGAATTAAACCCTGAGCCAGACCCAGTAAGCTACTCCTATCAAAAGTAAATTGAGTAGGAGTAGATAAATGCTTGGTTTTCTGTTTCTTTTGACAGGAAACAATTTGGCCAACTGTGTTATCAATGGCAGTAGCAGCTTCCCCATGGATTGGAACAGCATTCTGACACAACTGGGAAAACGTCTCTGTTCTCTTTCCCAGGAATGATGATTGGCTCTCCCTTGCCCATTGATGGGACTCAAACACCTGCATGGATGTGGCTAATCCCTGGTCCATAATGTCTGTAGGTGCTATACCAGTGGGATCCAGGGTAAAAGATGAGTAGTCTTAGGTACAACAAATGGCCTCAGCAGAGTCACCAAATTTCTAGCCTGCTGTGGTGACAAAGATTGTTTGCTTAATTTTTTACTTTTTGTAGCTGGAAGGACTGACTGTGGGACCAGTATTCTATTCCATAGTCAAGCTAAAAATGAGGCTTCTTTCCAAAAATGGGGCCTTTTTCCCATGGAAGACAAGAAGCAATCGCCTGTAAACACTACCAGTGCACAATAATTTTTTTCAATGAAAATCAGAGTAAAAAGCTCTTTAATACACTATGCTAGTCCTGCAAAAGTAAAATAAACACAATTTCTACAAAGAAAAGAAAATGTTTTATTTACTTTACAATATTTTTAAACTGACAGAAAAAATAAACACCCCTTTTAGAAGTATGTAACCGTATTGTGACAGTCCATTAAAACACAACAGTCCTAGCTTTAAAATAAATTTCCTAAAGAGAAAAGTAATAAAACATCATTAAAATAAAGAAAATGGTAGGTTTTTTTCCACAAAGGTAACTTATCTGCTCAACAAAGGAAAGTACAAGCCAAACATTGATACTGAAAAGCCTCAGAGGAGCATACTCTTTGCTGGGAGTAAAGGTCTTAATGGCTTCCACCCTAAATTTTTGTTTTAGTCAGCTCAGCTCAATTTTCTGACAGTTTGGGAGAAACTTTAGAAGCTTTCTTCTGGCAGGAAAGCACTGAACAGCTTTGCACCGAAACTTGTCTTTTACTCAGCTCAGCTCAGCTCAAGCTGCTTGACAGTTTGGGCATGAGGAGGGTGTCATGAAGCTTTGGAAGCTGGTCAGCTGTTATATTCTTGGCAGGATACAACCCAAATAGCTAAGGCTACTTCAGCAGTGATCAATATGATGGACATCTAGGATACAAGTTTAAGACACATGGGATTTTGTGAATTATAGTAGCTGCTAAACTTGGAGTGGCCCTTGAAGCAAACTCAAAACTAAGTTGAATAAACTAATTTAAAAGTTGGGAGTTAAATGCTCACAGAATTAAGCAGAATGAACATTTCCTTGTTTCATTGTGAATGAGTGTGGAATTCTTACCATGAGTGTCAAGGGGTTGACTGTTAAAAATAGAATTTTCTTGTACATTTAAGGCTGCTTTCAGGAGGCTCATTTTAATGAAGTGAAACTTAGCAAGCCAGGTACATTTTGATTTAGAGAGGGGTATTACTAATCCTACACAGGAACAAGGAAGAGTGGTTATCTTTCTTGATTTTAAGGGGGCTCATATTCTCTGTACTAGAGTAAAATCATTTATTTATTTTACTGATTTATTCCCATTTGCTAACTAAGTTAGTACACTGATTTTCATAGACCACTTTCAGGCACTGCCCTGAAAAGGAATATTGTACAATTAAATATAAGCAGTAATGCAGCAAGGCATTTCAAAATAATAGAAAGTAAACTGTTGTAGTAAAAAAAAAGTATACACATAGGAACTAAAGCAAGCAAAGAAGATATAATGTAATGCTGTAGAGGTATAGGTTCTGGTAGAATACTGTTGTCTAAAATTTTACAATGTTATTGAATATATATATAATATATATAATATACACAGGAGCATGAGGAGGGGAGAAAGAGAAAGATGAGCATGTGGGGTGATAAGGAGAAAAACAAAGAAGAAAAGAAATAGCTTGGAGGACTTAGGTTGAGAAAGGAGATTTATGTAAGAGAATGTGCCAGCAAGGAGGAAGAAGAGGTGGGCAGTAAATAAATGATAAGGTAGTGTGAAATTATTTTATCAAGGCAAAATGGGTGAAGTGAGATCTATCACATATAAGTGTATATAATACAGTAGCAGATGTGTGTAAATGCCTTTGTTTGATCCTAGAAGAAATACGGCTCAAAAATGGTTTAGTATTACTATAAGGAGATTAATAGACTTATAAAACAAAAATGTTTTTATAAGTATTACATATTATTGATGCACATTTAGATTGATAATCAATCAAGCTATAAAGAAAAGTGGTTTGAGCCTATATCAGCATTACAGAGCTAGTTGAACTGGTTACATAAACTGCAGACTTTAAGTGAGCAGGAGGGAAATGTTGAGGGTGATACCACTGTAGGCACTGATGGATAATCAAAGATGAATTTGAAATGAATGCATTCAAGCTCAGATACGTTGTGGACTTATTGGCTTTTCAGTAGCCTACTGCACTTAAAACTAAGACAAATTTAGGTTGAGTACTATAACTACACAAGTAGGAAATGCTGAATGGACAGTATTAGTAAAATGGTGTGACACTGTAGACGTTTTCAGGAAATATTATGCAGAATTATGGCTCCCTATTGAGATGCTGACACTCGAAATGCAGAGTACTGACAAGCTAAAAAAAGGCCAAAAATGCAGGAAAAGAGTGAATCTTGAAGATTGCTCTTCTCCTTTAAACTACTTTTTTGTCAGGAAGAAGTCCCTCTGCACCCCCCAACATCTCTAAGTTTTATATATCAACTTGAGATCACTGTACCTCAGAGAAAAGGGAATATTCTGAGAAATGGCCGTCACGGACTTAGTACTAAGTCCATTTCTTGGCCATTTAGGCTCAGTGTTTTGGGACTAACTCTGGCAGTTCCCAACATTTCAAATGGTTATTGCAAGTTATACATTATCCAGTACAAGTGAAAGCTATGAAATGCTAAATAAATGACTATATGCAGTCAGTGAGGTTTACCCTGTCTAACAGTGAGATATAATAAAACATTGATGGCCTTGATATATATAGGAGCTACAAGCTATTATATGTAGCCAAATGAAAGTCACCCAGAAAAGTAGGCCTACCAATGTAACTGTATACATTATAGGGTAGGAGGATTGTTCAGAATGCTGCTGGAAGTAGTACATTAAGTGCTGGAATATGTAATTTATTTATTTATTGACATTTGTTAACTGGGTTAGTCCAGCTGAGCCAGGGGCCTATTTTCAGTGGATACCCGCGGAGAAAAGTTCCAGAAGTATTACATATTTTTACAATTAAATCAAATCACATCAAAAATAGAAATAACAGTAAAAAAGTAAAATCACCATGGAACAAAGTAAGAAAATCAACAATTAGAGAATATGTATACATAGAGTAGGTTAAATAACAATTGACTGGTCTAGAGACTATCACGCAAGAATACATACAAATATATATTTTTTAATAACGGCATATATGAATATATATGCTATGGAGGTGATGGGAGAGGGAGGTCAAATTATATAAGTTAAGTACAAGGAACTAAGGAGTAGAAATGGGAGAGGAAGCTAAAGTATAGAAGAGAAGAGGCTAGATAAAGTGGGGGTTAGACAAGGTTAGAACCATGTACTCTGAAGAAAAGTTTTAAGTTCTTTTTGAACAGGTGGTTTTGATGACTGCTTCTTATGTTTTGAGGGAGTGATAAATTCACACACTTAGAACAAGGGCAATGTCTCTGTCAAATCACCACTTCAACTGTTGGAAGAACTAAACCAATCCCTCCTTATACAGATCTACATATGTTTAAATTTGGATTATAAAATATTTATATCAATGCTGGCAATAGCAGCAAAATTTTACTTATGCCTACTGATAAATCCTGATCAGGTTGGTTTAGTTTTAGACTACCAAAAGTTTAGGTGTAGAATAAAAACACTACAATTAATTCAAGAAGCTCAGGTACAGGGCAAATTCCTATTAAGCTTTATATTTGATGTTCAGAAAGGTCTATGACAGAGTTGTGTGCTCATACCATTTTGAGATTTTTATAAATTTGGACTGTATCGAATTTATTAGGCTACTATGAAAAATATATGACAGCTTTCAGGAAAACAAAATAAGTCAGAATAAATTGAATTATAGACTTTCTTTTAGACATTTAACCTATCTAGGGGAAAACAGGGGTATCTTCTTATCCCTTTGTTATCAATCTTTTGCCTGAAAAAAGTTAATAGATTATTAAAAGATAGATCTTGTGGTGTTTCCGATGTATGGCTGCCTCCTCTGGTCAGTATGTCTTGCAAGTTTAAATTAATATCCTTTCATCTACTTAAAGTGTTCTTTCAATTTGAATTAAACATTAACATTATGTGATCATGTCCTCTGTAACATCAGGAAAGAGAAATTCTTGAAAAAAGATGAGAGGTTACTCAAGATACTGTAACCTATCCAGAAAATGGCGATTATAATGAAAAAGCATTTGTAAGACTTCAGGTGAAATATTTTGGATTTGCATTTTAGATTATGCACTGATTTAAATACTAGCACAGTGTAGTAAAACATTTAATGTTAATATTATTAAATCTAAAATAGAGAGACCTCTAAGTTGGCTTTGTCAGAAATTTACAAAATTGTACTGATTCATAAATACTCCACTAGAATCTTATGGAAAATATAAAATTTAAACGAATTATTCAAATTTCTCTTAAAGCTAAGACTCTTATTTTGGGAGTTGCTCGGAAAACAACTCTGTCATCTTTTAGGAAAATGTTAATATGGAAAATTCTATATCATATCTTTTATATGTCACACAAAATTGGGAAAACAATCAAGAATGGCATCTATTGTTGGAGATGTAATTAGATGATTAGTGCTGATTGGTAAAATATATTTTATGATTTAATTATATCAGAATTTGGGATACCATTTATGCTATTTTCATATGTATATTTAGTAGAATTTTTGAGTATAGCAACTATTATGTATGAAAGAAAAATTAATACTATTTAATTGATAATTAAAGTCTTTCCAATGAAATACTTTTTGGGAAAACTGACCATATTATTAGTTTAATATAATAACGATAATATGTGATTTTTATGAGGTTATTTGTTTAATTTGGGGTATTTCATTTTGTAAAGAAATACAGATGATTAAAACCATGTAAATAGAATGGCTTGCCATGTTGGCACATAGTTGTTATATATTTTATTTATTTATTTATTTATATTTGTTTACCATGGAAGTCCAACTGGGCCTAAAATTGCCTGTTATCAGTGGAGGCCTGGGGAGAAAAGCTCCACAGAATACAATGTTGTAACAATACAATATTCATATTAGATACATAATGTGAACAGTACAATATACATATAGGATACATATTGAGAAATTAGTATGAGGTACATATTATAGAAAAAAGGATAAAAAATACAAAAATTAGTTTAATTAACATATACAGTAATAAACTAAATAAATGTTATGTTTACTTTGTTCTTGTTTATTTTATTTGGAGTTGAGAAGTGATAACTAATTCAGTAATATACTTTTACCATTATAAAAGACAACTTGCATTATTTAAATGAAAATGCCATAATATTTAATGACTCGACTAATATAATTAATTAATACTAAATAAAAAATTAATTGCATTACAAAAAAATCCTAATTGACTTAGAACAGCAATCAGGGTTGAAAGTTTGTTATACTGGAATTGCATAAGAAGGGATCCTATCTTATTTATGATGATTGCCATGGATGTCAGTTTTTATGCTAGAAGACAACTGCAAAGTAGTTGATTTTGATTTTTGTATGGAAACTATATGACACTTGGTTACTAATCAAAAAGAAAGCACATGAGGTACAAATAAAGTACAGGCATAGAGGCAGTTAATTTGAATTGCTGACCAGCTAGCAACATTTAAAAATACTACAAAATGAAAATGAAATGAGACAGAATGAGGTATCTGAAAATGAGGAAGAATTAGATTATATGGACTTTGTTAAAACCAAGATGTCAGTCTGAAATGGCTTTACAAAAAAAAAAAAAGATACTGAGAACTGAGAAAACTTACTGACTATACATGGGTTATTGTTGATTTTAGCCAAACAAATCAGCCAAACAAAAATATGGTAAAACTGAAAATACTTTTAATACAATTTGTTTCATGGTATGAAAAGAAATATATTTTATTTCAGTTGTGACAGGAAAGAGATACACTGTGGAAGGATGATTAACTTTTATGAATTGTGACTTTTTTTATTTTTCATAGATTATGATGTTTGAGAAACCACTCTGGAGCAGACACTATTTCCACAGCTAAACAAGGAATGTAGAGGAAGGAAAACAAAATACAAATTGACTTTCAGATGTACCAAACTATTTTTTTACAGAAAGTATGCAGGTATTTCCTAATGTAAAGTTGGCAATGGATAATTGAAAGTAATCACCTCAACTGGATGATCATGAAACTGGAGAAATGGACTAGCTTACCTCCTACAAGAAGGTTAATCCCTTATGTTCTATGGAAGTGAAGGACGAACTGAAGAGGACTTTAATCAAGATTGAAAAGGGAGAATATATGTTTACCAAGGAACCATGGGTTTGACCTGAGAAGGGTATTTATTTGTCTGAAATGATTGCATGATTAGGCTGTCATACAGAACATTAACTGGATAATGAAATGTATAAACAGACAATGATGTTTGGTTTGGACATAGAAAACTGACATGGGGGGGTCTATTCTTTCCCTAGCAAAGTGTTGTACTAAATCTATATGGGATTTATTATCTGTAAAATTGAAAACACTAGTAATACAAAGAGTTGCTAAAAAGATACTTTAAAAGGCACATGGCATTGCTTTAAATTAAGTTAATCTGTAGTTTTTTATACATGTTTTACTTTGCTTAAAATAAAAGGTAAAGTACACACATGATTTTATTAATAGAATAGAGTACTAATGAGTAGGGTAAATGGCAGATACACTTCATTTGAAACATGTACAGCCTTTAGCTCATTTACTTAAGATGCTCTCCAACTTCATATTATACAAAGTGCAGAAATACATTGGCAATACCCTTAAGGATGATTTCATTTTACAAATACTAGATAAATTAACTTATAGATACTTATAATTGTATATACTTATTTTTAAATATTATATGAAGATAATCCTTGTCATCTGTATAATAACATTAAGTTATTATATTATAACAGGCTAATTTAGTTATAGAATTTGTTTTAATATGCCATTGTAAAGTTTGATAATGACTGCTATATTTAAATAATTTTACAAAATTATAAGAGAAAATATTCTATATAGATCAAGTATAATCTACAAAAGCAGCAAGGCTTTCTTATGTAATGATAAGTATTGAATTACTGTGGCTCACTGAAGATAATTGCCTTCATTATATATGGGTATTGTTAGATATAGGTAGTTGTTAGATACAATTGTTCTAAACCTGAAACATCACAGATAAACTCTGTAGTAAATAATCTAAAATATTGAAACCAGTTCTTAAGAGAGATTAGATATATCAATTACATACAAAAATGCACATGAAGAAGGTTTGGTGTGCATAACCTGGGCTTTGTTTATTTTTCTACAAACAGTATTTCTTAGCATGCAAATGGGTGAACTGTGAATGTACTTCAATTCAGTGTTAGAACTATATTAAGAAATAAATTCAGTTATGAATATCTGTTAAGGTTTTAACTATTCTCCTTTTCAGACTGTTGTTTTGGAAATTCTGTATTACTTTTCCAAACTTGGTATATTTCTCAAAGAGAATGTCTGCTATCCTCATCACTCCTGGGTTAGACTATAGCAGAATTAAGGATTTTCATTCACATTCCTTTATTCATAGGTTCATAGGTTCATACTAGGCTATCTGCCCGAGGGCATTTATAAGCCTAGCCCATAGTTTTGTGGCTTACGCCACCCCTTTAGATTGGAGAAACTATGCCCATTATTTAGCTGTGCCTCTGTCAAGCAGTGACACTGAGGTAACCCCTGGGGTGTATCTGCGATCTCCCATCCATTGGTCAAGATTTCTCTTAAACAAGGCCAGCGAGGTGCTTTGCCTCACATAAACCGGGATTTTGTTCCACAGCATAGGGAGTCTTTGGGTGATGAATCTATCCCTCCAGCACGTCCTATTAATAACCGTGTCTAGGTTTAAGTCTCCGCCCTTGTGGCTCTGAGGGATCTAGATTTTTGAGATGAAGCATGTTCATCAGGTCTGGGTTTGACATTGCCTTGTATGTCAGGCATAGGTCCCCTCTGAGCAAGCGATGCGCAACTGAATATAACTGGAGTTCTTTCAGTCGGGCAGCATAAGACAGATTTTGAGACCCTTTATCCTTTTGGTGAGGAACTTTTGTGGCCTCTCCAGCTGCTGCAAGTGTTGGGTCAGGTACATTCGAATGGGGCATTGTACTCAATCATTGGTCTGATGAGTGATGAGTATAGGGGACTATGACTTCCCTTGATCTGGATGTGAATCCCTTCATGATAAGGTGGGCAATGTAGAAGGTCTTCCTAACTACTTTAGCAATATGACTGTCGAATGAAAGGCTACTGTCAACCTGGGTTCCTAGGTCCCTAATAACTTCTTCTGTGTTCAGGGATTGCCACCTATTTGGTAGCTAGGGGTGACCTTATTTTTCGGTATGACTATGCATTTCTTGGCATTTAACTTAAGGCCATGGCTCTGGCACCAGTTATCCGTTTCTGTGAGACCCTTCTGGAGGATATCTGTGTCGGATGTGTTTTCAACTACGGCACCCAGTTTGCAGTCATCTGCAAACTTTGTCAGCCATAACCCTCCTGTGTTTGCTTGTACTTCAGAAAAGTAGATGCCAAACAAGAGTGGGCCCAGGACTGAGCCCTGTGGGACACCACTTGTGACAGGCTTTGAGTCTGACATGGCACCAGCAACCCTGACCCTGTGTGTTCTGTCGCTCCAGTTTGCAACCCATCTTGTAATGTATGGGTTTACATTTAACTTGATCAGTTTTTCAATGATACCCGAGTGGGGTATTGTATAGGTCTAGGTAGGCTGTATGGACTGCCTTTCCCTCATCAATGGCCTTGGTGACTGTTTGAAAAGTCGATCAAGTTTAGAAGGCATGATCTGCCTTTGACAAAGCCAAACTGGGTTGAATCCAAAGTCTGCAAATTCCCTATGTCTTTATTTATGAGATCCATTATGATCCTCTCCATGGCTTTGCAGATAAGGCTTGTCAAGCTAATGGGGCGGTAATTTCCAGGGTCGGGAGCGCCGCCTTTGTGGAGTGGGACCACAGTCGCCATTCCCTGGAGTGGTATCCGGAGGCGAGACTAAGATTAAACAGCTGTCCTAACTGTGGATTTAATTCCTCGTTGAGTTCATGGAGCACACAGCCGGGGACACCATCAGGTCCCATGGATGCTGTGTTCTTTGCCTTGGTGAGAGCAGTTCTCACCTGGGCGTTAGAGATGTTTGAGGGGCTACAATCATTTGGTATAGATATCTCTCCTTTAGGGGAGAAGTTTGCACTGAACCTGTCAGCCAGTATGTTGGCAATGTCTGTAGGATCAGTAATCTTCACATCATTATGAACTAATTCTGAGCATATCTGGGAGTTTCCTCCTAGGTTTCTGACATAGCTAAAGAATGCCTTATGGTTGTCTTTAGAGTCCTTAGCTATTTTTCTCTCAAAATTAGCTTTGGATGATTTTATGAGAGCTCTCAGCTTTTTACTTATAGTGATCAGCGGTGTCTTACCTTTTAAGGATTTTGCTCTATCTTGTAGTAGCTTTCTCCTTTTGTTGTAGAGTTTGTTTATGGCTGGGGTCCACCAAACAGGACGCTTGCCTTTGGTACAAAGAGTCTTTGTTTTGCTTGGGATTGCCTGATCCATGCAGCCCTGCAGGTGCTGGTAGAAGGCATTTGTCAGTGATTCTGCGGTTTGAGTAATGTTAACCGCTGGCTCAGAAAGGAGACCACACTAGTCTTTAGGAGTGTGAAGTCGGCTACTGTGGTCTTTTTCATTTTCGGTGGGGCGGATGAGGACCACCAGCGAGATTAGTTTGTGATCAGATCTCACCAGTGAGGGTATACAGCTGAGACATGTGTGCTCCCATGTTTGTGATGATGATCAAGTATGTTCTCTCCTCTTGTGGGGATGGTGACTAGTTGTTCCATGGCATTTGAGTTTATGAATTCCAGGAACTTTTGGGCTAGAATGTTTGGGCTTGAGTAGTGTTCCCAGTCTATATTTGGGTAGTTGAAGTCACCTAGTATGATGGTGTT
Organism: Protopterus annectens; assembly: GCF_019279795.1. Taxonomy (NCBI): domain Eukaryota; kingdom Metazoa; phylum Chordata; order Ceratodontiformes; family Protopteridae; genus Protopterus; species Protopterus annectens. Next base: position 688,149,832 of record NC_056739.1, on the reverse strand, counting down.
TGGAGATACATTTATCCTCTCCAGTGTTTTCAGGAAGGCCATATGAGGTTCCTGAGTTTGCGAGGGTGGCCTGTAACATGCTACAATTTGCAGAGCAGTCTTGCCTATGGTTAACTGCACCTGGATGGGATGCCACCAATCTTGAGGTGTGGGTGTCCTTGATGAATATGGATACCCCTCCTTTCTTCTTGGTGTTGTCCGGTTTGGGCCGGAACGCATGATATGAGGTAAAACCTAATAGTGCTGGGGTGCTCTCAGGAGCCTTGAACCAGGTTTCTGTCACAGCACAGACATCGATGTTCTCCATACTGAGAAGGGCCTCGCGTGCATCTTGAGGTTGAGACTTCTGGCATTGAGCAGCATTACCCTTAGTTTTTTTTCTTTGTTTTGTTCTGGGGTGGTAGGTTTAGAATTTGAGCCTTGCCTAAAAACGCACTATGGGGTGGCAAGAGCCTTTGCCAGAATCCCAGGGGTGACAAGTGCAAGCCGTCCCTTGCGAAGCAGCGTGGCTTGTCCAGCATGTCATCCCAGGCAGACAGACATTGGATCCCTGGATTCTGAGATAAGATCAGTAATGTAGGCATCATATGCAGAAAATAAACCCTGCTCATTTGTTAACCTTTAAAACAGAAACAGCAAAAGCAGAAATACATCATCTATACAAAAATAAATAAGTAAGACACAAACTATAGAAATAAGCAAACTATTCACTAAATTATTTACAAATAACCCTTGCATTATAGGAAGGATACAGGATTATCAAAGAAAATGAGGGTTTATGTTTGGAATTTAAAATTAAAGTTGGTTAACATTCATATTAAGAACGTTTAGGTAAAACTGACACTGCAGGTGAATAATGAAAAACTGATTACATTGCTAAACTAAACTACAAATCTAGATAGAATTAACATACAGAAGTATTAACGTAAATTTTAGTCCAACAAGCATAGTTGTCCAGAGATGGATGAATTACATGGAAACTGAATTACAGAAGAAGACTGGGCATCAAAGGCAATGACTTTACTTGCAAGCATGAGTCTACCTATAAATGTTGTTGTAAATGTTATTATAAAGAATATGTATAAAAGGCTAAATATATGATTTAGTACTGACATTGAAAAATTAGTTTAATTTAACTGTCAAAACTGCAGCTGTGTCACACATATTAGCAGGTATAGGTAATTGAAATGTCAGTGTTCATGATTATTGAACAGACTTTAGCTACCAGACAATAGTAACATCATTAAGAATGAAAATTATTAAGCAAGTTGAACACAAGTGCTGCAGATGTTAAGTACAAAACTGGTAAGATCAGGGTAAAATGATATATTCATCATCCATACAGGTTGCTTACACATTTCTCAGAAAGATTTTGGTGATGTACTGAGAGGTACATAAATGGGCAATGAATTATATGTTAAAACTTAGTGATATAATGGCAAGAGAGAATACATACTAAAATGATGTCTGAGTAACTTTTGGGGGTGAGAGAAGGGTGAAGTTTGCACTGAACCTGTCTGCCTGGATGTTGGTGATGTCAGTCGGTTCAGTGTATTTTGTGCCATTCTGCACTAACTCCGAGCAGATCTGAGAATTGCCACTTAGATTCTTGACATAGCTAAAGAATGCTTTGTGGTTATCTTTGGAGTCCTTGGCAATTTTTCTTTCGAAGCTAGCCTTGGATGATTTTATGAAGGATTGTAGTTTCTTGCTGATACTGATCAGGGATGTCTTCCCTTCTTGGGATTTTACTCTTTTCTGTACTAGATTCCTCCTTCTATTGTATAGCTTGTTTATGGCAGTGGTCCACCAGACTGGTTTCCTTTTCTTGGAGGAGTGAGTCTTGATTTTGCTTGGGATGGAACGATCCATGTATTCTTGTAGGTAATGTGAAGTTTGCTTTTGAAAAGTTTTTCACTGTGGTTTCTTTGACCAGGGCTGGGGGCAGAATGTGAATATCCAGAGTGATTAGTTTATGGTCAGATCTAACCAGTGAGGGGTTGACCTCTGGTGTGGAACACCGGTCACCCATGTTGGTGATGACCAGGTCCAATATGTTGTCACCTCTGGTGGGGGTGTTAACCAGTTGATCCAGGGCATTTGCGTTTATAAATTCTAGGAAATGTTGGGCAAGGGAGTTTGTACTTGAGTAGTTCTCCCAGTTAATGTTTAGATAATTTAAATCACCCAATATTAGGGTGCTTGGTAGGACCTTTATGCTTCCCAGTGTTTCCAGAAATGTGGAATGGGGGTCCTGAGACATAGTGGGTGATCTGTAGCAAGCTACAATTTGAATTGCAGTTTTGCCTGTTGTTAGTTGCACGTGGATGATCTCTGAAGCATCGTGCTGTGCCACTAACCTGGAGGTGTGGGTATCCTTGATGAATATGGATACGCCCCCGCCTTTTTATTTCGGTCCGGGTTTTGTGGCCAAAATGTATGGTATGAGTTGTAGCCTGGTAGTGCTGGGGTGCTCTCAGGAGCCTTAAACCAAGTTTCTGTTACTGCACATATATTGATTTTCTGCATACTGAGGAGTGCCTCATGTGCGTGCATTTTTAGGTTTAGACTTCTGGCATTGAGTAGCATTACCCTTGTTTATTTGTTTCTTGTGCTATTTATGGTGGTGGGTTTGTCTTTTAAGCCTTGCCTAAAAAGGCACTATGGGGGGTGGCAAGAGCCTTGGCCAGTATTCGAAAGCCTAGGAGTGACAGGTGCCATCTCTAGTGAAGCAGCGTGGCTTGTCAAGCATATCATCCCAGGCTGACAGACACTGGATCCCCTTTGAATGACACCAGAAGCTTAGCCAATTGTTGAAATTGATATTTTTTTCTTTATACCATGGTATCATTCTTGGTGAGGGTAGGATGCTACTCAGGGTCAGGGTCATACCAGCCTGGGGTACCTGATCAGAGAGCTCCTCCATGTCTGTTTTCATGTCGTTCAGGGAGGTATGGCTCAGGTCATTCACACCAACATGGACAATGACAGAGTTGTACTTGTACTTGTTCTGGAGTGACCTGAGTGCTTATGTTATGTGGCGGATCCTGGCACCTGACAGGCAGCTAACAGTAATTTTCTCCTTGTTCAGCCTAGCAAGTGGAACTTCAGTGTGCCTGACTATAGAGTCACCTATTACTAGTGTGTTGGGTATGTTATTCTGCCTTAATGGCTGTGATTGTGCGGCACATTGGTTTTGTGAAGTATGTGTTTCATGGTTTGTGTTGGGGGGTGGAGGTTGCTTGGATGTCTGCTTTGGAAGTCTCTGTTGCTTTTGTAGATTTTTATTTAGAACCTCTGAGTATGTTTTCATGTATTTATGTGTGTTTTTTGCTGGTGCTGGTTTCATAGGTCTATGTGAGACCAGTGGTGTGATGCAAGTAATTCCCTTCTCCTCTTGACTCTCTGGTTCATTCTTGGGTTGAGAGAGCTTAGCCTTAGCTTAACCTTAATAGTTCACTTTGCTATGTTTGTGGCACTTTTTTGGCCTGTCATTTTTTGTGCTTTTGATAGGTTACCACTTTCTTCTACAATGGTGGGGTTATCTTCCCTTGTGTCTAGCTTGACACTGTTGTGAGAATGTTCCCATATCCTGAACATTCTGCACTGTCTTTTTTCCATTTCTGTTACCTATGCATGCACCAGGATCGGGTGCTTTTTATTCTGGGATCTGTGCACACAGCTGTCTTTTATATTTATTTATTTTTTAACCTACCCTTCTCCATGATATGTGCTATATAAAATACAATCTATATGTCATTCTCATCTTGGTGAGATTTTGTAAAAACAGGATTCACCACACGAGGGTACTCACCAAGACAAGAAGATGAATTCATTTCCAGCAATGCTACTCTCCGTATCTTGCTGATTTCATCTCTATCTCTCTCCGTCTCTCTCTCTCTCTCTCTATCTCCATTTGGACCTCATTCTCTGTATAGGGAAGGTGATGACCTTAGATATCTGATGAATATATGTTGTTTGAACTTTTTTCTAAGTTCTTCAGAGATCTCACATTGTAAATACACACCTGTCTGCAACATTCAACAAGTGTCTGAAGTAAATATTTACATAAGGGAATCAAGAGTGTTTAATCTCTAGTACTTACTGAATAGATAATATATCTAACAACACTGTAATGCTCATTATATGTTTGTCTGACCTAATCTGTTCTTCATTAAGTACATCAAAGTCATTTGTTACTTGTGATTATTGTATCAGTTATGGTAAAAGTTTTAAACATTTTATTTGTTTATACATGTTAGATGTTGCTGAATCAAACATCAGGGGTGTTGATGACCTGCTAGACAATAAGAAATATGAGTGGCAGTTGAGAATGAATACCACAAGGATGTCAGGTTTAAATGCTCATATTACTTTTAAATAAATACTGAATAAATAAAAACTTGAGGTGTAAGTCTTTAGGTACAACTCAGTTTACACTGAGCTCTGTCTATCCATCCATAACACCTTGCACCCACTTTTGCACATGGGGCTGGGGTGCCACTTCATCACGATCTGTTCTTTTAACTGGTTGATTTTTCACTAGTTAATGAAGCATGGGGTAATTTGTTACTTAAAAGCCTGAAAAAGACTGATAAACAATATAGATGAAAATGCTTATTCTGTTTTTTTGTTTTTGCTTTTAATGTTCAAATAAAAGTATCACTCAGTGTTCCAAGCTATTGTTTTTACTATTTTTTCTTTTATTTAATTTGGTTTTAGCTGTAGCCACTTTGGCACATTTTTCTTTGTTTTGCTGTAGGCTAGTTAAACCTAATTTGGTCATCATTAACTTCGTTACTTGCATTTATGGCATTGGTGCCTGATTTATTGAATAAAGATAACACTTACTGTCAGAATAAAATGAAACACTGTACACCAACTTACTGACAGCATAACAATAAAGACCATCCAAAGAGCGCTGTAAGATTTATTTTATTTTATTTTTTATTTTACATTTGTTGACCGGGCTAGTCCAACTGGATTTATGTCCATTTTCAGTGGAGGCCCGGGGAGAAAAGCTCCAGAGGTACAAAAAAATCTTACAAATACAAATAATACATAGTAAAAGTGTGTTATGCAATGGGAAGAATGATATGTAATCACACATATTATAGATCTTAAAAAACGAAATAAGCTAACTTAGACAAAAGGCCTGTGGAGAAAAGCTCCAGGGCTAATACAATTTTACAATTACAAATATTGCTTAGAACTAATGTGTTATATAATCACTTATATTTTAGTTCATGACTAACTAGAAAAGGCTAAATTAGAAAGAGTTTAAGTTAGAGGTTAACTCTTAGCAATACAAAAGGAAGGTCAGAAATGTTAAAATGAATAATGTAATATTTACAAAGATAAGGGAAAATTTGTTAGTTGGAGAGTTGACGTAGAGGCAAGGGTCAAAGTGGTTAAGGAAGGTTTATGATAGAGTAAGGTGTATACAGGTTAGTCTGGGTTGGTACAAGAGCAAAGCCAGAATTTATTAAAGTGTCTTAATAGTTGTTTCTTAAAGAGTGGAAGATTGGACAAAGAAGAGATATCAGATGGAAGATTGTTCCATATTTTACCTACTGAGTTAGAGAAAAGGCAGTTGCCTGCAGAATTATTAGTTTTGGTAATATTAACAAGTAGTTTTTCAGAGGAACGTAGTTGTTTCAGGTTTATGTAGGGAGTCAAGAGGGTATAAAGAGCTGGTGTTTTAGAAGGTTGGTATAGGATTTTGTGTGCTATTAAAAGTTGTTGAAAAATGAGCTTGTTAGGGAGTTCCAGCCAGTGTAGTTGTTTTAGGTTTAGACAGTGGTGGGTTCTGAATTGGGATGAGGTGGCAAATCTGGCAATATTATGATAAGATGTAGTAAGTTTCTTAAGGTTACTTTTAGATAGATTAGTGTAAATGGGGAGGCATACAGAAGGGTAGAGATAAGGTGTGTTTGGGCTAAGGTTGTCCTAGCTTCAGGTGTGAGGAAGGGCTTTATTCTGTACAGGAATCCTATTTTCTTATTAACTGCTTTTATAGTACTGTTGATTTGAGTATCATAGTTAAGATTGTTATCGATAATAACACCGAGAAGTTTAGTTGTGGAATCAGGAGAGATAATTGTGTTGTCAGTTGCTGTAATAGAGAAGTTTAATAAAGTTGATTTACGTGTAGGTGAAAAGAGTAATAATTTTGTTTTCTTAGGGTTAAGGAGTAGGCAGCGATTGGAGAACCACTGTTCAACAGTTGAGAAGGCTGTTTGAGTTTGAGTCTGGAGTTCAGTTTGAGAAGAAGCAGTGCAAATAATGGTGGAATCATCTGCATATTGTATGCAGGTGGTGTTGGGTATAGATGATTGGAGGTCGTTGATAAAGATGGAAAATAGGAGTGGGCCAAGGATAGACCCTTGTGGTACTCCTAAAGAAATAGGGAGGAGAGCAGATAGTGAGTTTTTCCAGAGAACAGCTTGCTGCCGGTTATCTAGATAGGAAGCAAACCAGGTTATGGAAGAGGGATCCAGGGCCAGAGATTTTAGTGTGTGCAGAAGAAGTGAATGATTCACCATATCAAAGGCTTTTGATAGGTCTAAGAAAAGAGAAGATGTAAGTTTGTTGTTGTTGCGGTTGAAGTTTATGGTATTGGTAAAGGAGAGTAAAGCTGTGGTGGTACTGTGGGCAGGTCTGAAACCATGTTGAGTGTCAGCTAGAAGGTTGTTATGGAGGAGATGGTTGAGTAGTTGTTTATGTATACATTTCTCCATGATTTTGGCTATGGGGGATAGAAGTGCTATGGGACGATAGTTGGAGAAGTCATAAGATTTGCCTCCTTTATGTAGGGGTATTATATGAGATATCTTCCAGACTGTTGACACCATTCTCAGATACCATTCTCCTTAACATTGTTAAGGACTGTGGAACTGTCAGCGTACTTGCTGATCCAAATATTGTCTCTTGATGGCAAATAACTCTTAAGCTGAATGAAATGATCCCAAAACAGACAGATGTTATGTGATCCTATCTCGCCTACATTCCGACTGATGGGTTCGGAGCCGATCCCTCGGCTCCGACTCGGCACGCTTATGCCAAAGAGCGAAGTCTCTTATTGGCTGAGCTTACTATATCCCAGGATGCACCACTACCAGTCCCCCAGATCTCGTTTGCCGCTAACAAGTGAAGACGTGGTCTCGAGCTGGCTGAGCTAAGTAGTGATCATTTTCACTAGTTTTTCTGTCAGGAATTTCCTTTTTCTTCAACAAAAGCTGTTTTAACAGCTATTCTTGTGTTTAGAGTGAGTTTGGTGAAATTTACTTGGTAAATTCTTGTGTTGTGAGTGTCAACTAGGAGTACCTCTTGTGTGGAAAGGCCTTTCCCGGTCTTTTTGGTTGTAGGTGACTTCTGTTTGTTTAGGGATCTCGGATCCTTTATTTTGTTAGTAGATTCTCTTTCTGGTAAAACAAAGAAGAGAGAATTTCATTCAATTACAGTGTTGTACTGTTTTGGGCTTTAATTCACCGGAATGTCTCAGGTACCAAGGCCTTCAGGCTTTAAAAAGTGCACCAAGTGCAACTTTAAAATGTCTATCACAGATGACCACTCTCTCTGTGTTTATTGTTTGGGTGCAAAACATTTGCAGGAGTCCTGCAGCGTGTGTCACGCTTTTTCCTCGAGGGTCCTCCAAGAGAGGAAAAATAAACTCATTTTAAAAGGTCTTATAAAACCCTCCTTTGAAGAGGCTTTAGCATCCTCTCCTTCTCCTGCTAAGAAGAAAAGGGCGTCGGCTCCGACCAGTCCGTCGGATCCGACCGCCAAAAGACATAGGCAGGCTTCTCCTTCGGCTCCAAGGGCTTCGGAGCCGAGGGCGGAACGGTCTGCCTCGATGCCACCAGTCTCGACTCCTCTGGCTTCGGAGCCGATGGCTGGGGCATCGAGAGGCGGGTCACCTTCGTCGGCTCCACTGGTCTCGGAGCCGACAAGGGTTACCCGCTCAGACACTTCCTCCTCGGCGCCGAAGTCTTCCTCGGCACCGATGGAAACTAGTGTGGGTATTCCTTCGGCGCCGATAGTCATCGAGTCGCCTCGGAGCCAGTCCCCTAGCCCCTTGGGGCCGTTGGAGAGGCCATCTCGAACCCGTTCAGTATCCTCTAGGTCATCGAGGATGTCAGATTCAGACATAGACAGGGTGCTCCAAAGACTGTTCCAGTCCCCAGTCTTTCAAAAATTTGTTTCGGTTCCGACCCAGTTGGCTTCGGAGCCGACGGCCCATGCCCATGTCATTGCCATTCCTCGTCCGACCGCTTCGGCTCCGTCGGAGCAGGTGCTGTTGGAGCCGGTGGAGGTCTTAGGGTCGGTTCCGACCCTTACTCCAACCCCGGCCTTCGGGTCCGAGTTTGGCACACGGACTTCTTCGGCTGGACCTGGGGGTGATGTTTCGGGACCTATGCTGTCGGTTCCCAGCCTCCCTCTCGGTGCTTCGGCTGCGGGACTTCCGTCTGCTATCATGGATCCGGGGACCGGACACTCCCAGGATTCTGGGGGTCTGGCTTTCAGAGCTATGAGGAGTGCCTTGGCCAAGTCTTCTTCGGCCATCTCTCCGGCTTTACCGGCACCTTCCCTGGGCGTGGAGACTGGGTCTTTGGCAGTTCCCCTGTCCTTAGGCAGCGGAGCCCCTGGGCCTGAGGTTACCCCCACCTGGGGTTCCCCTCCTCCTGAGGGCTCTTCGGAGTTGTCTTCAGAGGAGCCACCAAGGAAGAGATCGTGCAAGAGGAAGCACGTGGACTCCCCTGAGTCTATTACATCGGACACTGATCTTGATGATGCGGAGGGGTCCCCTAAGTCGTCCTCGGATGATGTCTCATTTGCAGACATCTTAGAGATCCTTAAACAACGAGGCGGCTGGATATCCAAACCCCCCTCTGCTGATGAGTCAGTGCTCCTCAAGGCCTTTGGGGCTCAGCCCTCTGCCTCCTGGGTGTCTCCGCCCTTCGACGAGCTCCTGGATTTAGTTTGTCGGAGGGCGTGGGAACATCCAGATACCGTGGAAGCAGTCTGTTCCCGTCCTAGCACATTTTTGGCTGCCGCACCCGAGAAGGAGTTCCTGACTAAAGGCGTGGCTGTAGATGCCATGGTGGTGGCATCTGCTACACAACAGGACGTGGCAGAGGCTTCAACGTCCGTCCATCCTCCTAATAAGGAGTCTAGGAGCATGGACCGCACGGAAGCTTACCCTGACTTCAGCGGCCTTTACTTTAAGGTCCCTGAATTATTTGGCACATTTTACCAGGCTTCAGAGGGATCTGGTCAAGGAGCTGTCAGATTCCCTCTCAGGTAACCTACCTGAGCAGCTAGCCCAGTCGGTTAGCTCTCAGTTGGCTACCCTTGCTTCAATTTCTAACTCGTCCATGAGGCTAATTTCATATGCGGCCGAGGGGGCGGGTAGAGCGGCAGGCACAGGCGTGGCTCTAAGGAGACAAGCCTGGCTCCGTTTGTGTCATTTTGCGGAGGCCTTCAAGTCTTCCTTCGCCGACGCTCCCTTTGATGGGTCCTCTTTGTTTGGACCTAAGGTTAAAGACACTCTTACCCACTGTGAGCAAGAAGGAAAAACTTTATCTGCCGTAGGTGCACATTATTCCACTCCCTTTCGGCCTTATCCCAAGGCTAAAGGAGGAGGGAAGATGTGGTTCCGTAAATCACGTAAAGTTTTCCATCAACAGCAGGAAGATTCCCCTTCCAGAGGCAGAGGACGGGGAAATTTTTCTGGGAGACGCCGTCCCAGAGGTGGCAGAGGGCCCCGCAATTCTGGAGACCGCGAGTCCTTTCGTGGCTCTTCAGCCTCCCACACTTCATGAGGGATTGCCCGGCTGTGCTGCTCCGGAGCCAGTCGGGTGCCGTTTTGCCAAGCACCTAAAAGCCTGGGAGTCAATCACTCAGGACAGATGGGTGCTTCGGATTATTGCCGGAGGTTACACCATTCCCTTCACACACTCGCCCCCACCGTCCAAAAAAATCCCAGACCCACCACCCAGTCAAAGGGATATTGCAGCCGCAGAAGCGTTAAAGCTGCTAGAAAAAGGAGTCATCCAACCGGTCCCCACAGACCAGATCGGATCCGGAAATTACTCAAGGTTCTTTTAGTGCCAAAAGACAGGGGACCTGAGACCAATATTGGATCTCAGCAGACTAAACCAATCCGCCACGAAATCCAAATTCCGAATGGTCACGTTACAATCCATTCTCCCATTATTGGAGAAGGATGTTTGGATGTGCTCCATAGATTTCAAGGACGCCTATTATCACATTCCGATACATCGGGCGTCCAGGAAGTATCTGCGCTTCAGCCTGGGAGACAGTCATTTCCAATTTTGTGCCCTGCCCTTTCGTCTCACCACAGCCCGCAGGGTGTTCACCAAATGTTTGGCAGTAGTAACTGCTCACCTGAGGAGTCTTGGATTCCAAGTGTTTCCCTATCTGGACGACTGGCTCCTGACTGCCACCACCAGTCATCTACTAATGGACAACCTCAAAGCCACCTTTTCCCTGGGTGCTACCCTGGGAATTACATTCAATTGGTCAAAGTCTGTCTTGCTGCCCTCTCAGCGCATAAGGTTCATAGGAGCAGAGATAGACTCAAAATTGATGCGAATTTTTCTTCCTACTGAAAGGATCCAAACTTTACAAGGCCAGGTTCAAGCCCTGCTTTCAAGATCGAAGGCCCCAGCCAGGATGGTCCTGCAACTTTAAGGCTCGATGTCTGCCACGGTTCTTCTAGTTCCTCTGGCAAGATTGCACATGAGGATTCTTCAGTGGCTATTATCGACTCAATGGTCCTTTCAAGATCTTCCCCTCAATCACCCCATTATGATTACAGAAACGTGCAAACGGGACATTCGCTGGTGGCTTCAGACATCCAATCTAAATCAGGGAAGTCCCTTTGTTATTCCCCCTCCAGTGGTCACCCTGACGACGGATGCCTCCCAGACAGGGTGGGGGGGGGGGGCATTGTCTGGGCAGGTTAGTTCAGGGTTCCTGGCTTCCAGACGAAACTTTTCTCCACATCAATGTATTGGAGATGAGGGCTGTACTTCTGTCCCTACAGGCCTTACACAAGTTTCTCCCTCAGGGCATTATCGCCATCCACACGGACAACATGTCGGTGGTCTGGTATCTCAACAAACAAGGAGGGACCAGATCTTACCCCCTTTGCAGAGAGGCCATGAGGGTGTGGGAATGGGCTGTAGCTACCAGCCGTTTCTTGGTAGCGACCCACATTCCGGGGAAATCAAATATATTGGCAGACAGATTAAGCAGGACAATTCTCTCTCCTCACAAGTGGTCCCTGAACGAAACAGTAGCAGCTCAGGTTTTCAAAAGATGGGGGACGCCGTGCTGCGACCTGTTTGCAACACCACAAAACACAAAGTGCAAAAGGTTCTTCTCCTTGGTTCCACATCAGGGGGAAGCAGTTATGGATGTTCTAGCACAACCTTGGCCAACAGGGCTACTTTATGCTTTTCCTCCGATTCCACTTCTCTCCAAAGTCATTCAGAGAGCTTCTCAATTGGGGTCCACAATGATATTAATTGCTCCGCACTGGCCTCGTCAGGTATGGTTTCCCTACCTGAAGAAACATGCGGTGGACGATCCTTGGACTTTGGATCTAACCCCGGATCTGCTAATTCATCAGCCGGGACGACAACACCAGTCCCTTCACACTTTGAAGTTGACAGCTTGGCTCCTCCACTTCCGACCTTAGTCAGAAATCACACCTTAGACCCGGAAGTTATTCACATTTTATCTTCAGCCCACAAACCCACCACTAAGAAATTGTACCTCAGTAAGTGGAAGAGGTTTGCTATCTGGGCTCAACTCAAGGGCTTAGACCCTATCACTGCTCCAATCTCAGAGGTTTTGAAATTTTTAACATCCCTGTTTAATCAAGGATCTTCTGTCTCTACTATTAAAGTCCAACTAGCGGCTATCTCTAAATTTCACGAATTCATGGATCCTCCGTTGATGAGCAGCAGATTATGCAAAACTTTCATTAAAGGTGCGGGGCTGTTAAGACCCCCAGTTTTTCATCCTGCTCCTCCGTGGGATCTTGATTTGGTGCTTCGTGCATTAACATCTTCTCCTTTCGAACCTGCTGCTACATGTGAGTTAAAATATCTGTCTTGGAAAACTGCCTTCTTAGTTGCAATTACCTCTGCAAGAAGAGTTTCAGAGCTTCAAGCCCTATCTATCAAACCACCGTACTTGATTTTTCACAAGGATAGAGTATCACTTAGGCCTAATCCATCTTTTGTCCCAAAGGTCTGTTCTAATTTCTGTCTCCAACAATCTCTAGAGCTACCAGTTTTCTTTCCAAAATTCTCCAATGAAGCAGAATATACTCTCCATAAATTGGATGTTCACAGGCAATTGCACTTCTATCTAGACAGGACTCAGCAAATTCGTAAATCAGACCAGTTGTTTGTGTCCTTCTCAGACAATAAATTGGGTAACACCATCACAAAAGCTACTATCTCCAAATGGATTAGAGATTGTATAACTCAGGCTTATTCCTCTTCGAATAAGCAACTTACAACATCTGTCAAAGCTCACTCTACCAGAGCTATGGCGACCTCTATAGCCTTTCATTCCAAGCTCGCTATTTCTGAGATTTGTGCTGCGGCTACTTGGTCCAATCCGCACACTTTTATTTCCCACTATAAATTGGATGTGGCATCTAAAGGGCGAGCATCATTTGGTTCCACGGTACTCAGGAGTGTTTTCCAGTGAGCCACCCAGGATTCAGGTGCTAGGACGCTGTCCCATCAGTCGAATGTAGGCGAGATAGGATCACATAACATCTTTTAGTTATGTACTCACCATAACTTCAGATGTTTGGGATCCATCTCGCCTACATTCCTAATACCCTCCCTCCTTCCCCCGGCCTTGGAGATCAGAAGAGATTGAACGGTTTTGAGTTCTACTGTTTTATCTTGTTTCATCTCACGATGTTATATAATCAGTGCGTGCATGTGTGCATGTATGCGGACAAACTAGATCTGGGGGACTGGTAGTGGTGCATCCTGGGATATAGTAAGCTCAGCCAATAAGAGACTTCGCTCTTTGGCATAAGCGTGCCGAGTTGGAGCCGAGGGATCGGCTCCGAACCCATCAGTCGGAATGTAGGCGAGATGGATCCCAAACATCTGAAGTTATGGTGAGTACATAACTAAAAGTTTGCCCCTAATGTTAACTCTGAAAATGTTATACATAAGTCATTACTGAATCCAGTTATTAACATAAATACTGAAATTGAAGATTTTTTTCTATAACATCAATGATTATATTATGTTGTCTGAATGGTACTGAGTAATACTGAGTCAAAAGCTCTGCACAGATCTAAACAGAACATATCAGTAGGAATACCTCGCTCATAATTTTAACAAAAAAATGGTTCTGTCCCTGTAGTCATCCTCCCTGAAACTACCTTACTCCTTATTTCTTATACCTCCCCCTATTATCAACCTGCATTTTCATATACCTCTCCCTCTATCAGCCCTCTCTTTTTAATATTAACCACCTCTTCCTCTATATGTTTCCCTTCTATTCCTTCTTCCTCATCTTCCTCTCCTCTCCTGTCTATCTTAATCAACTTCTACCCCTCTGTCCCACTGTATTAACACCTCTTTCCCCTTTCTATTCCTTGTACTTATACTGTATATAACCAATCAGGAATTATAAACGCATTATTCCTTGATGACATTGTACCTGAGTATTTTTTCTGCATTGAGTTATTGTAAATGTCATTTTGATAAGTTTGTCTTACTGCAAATATGATTTCTTAACTGTTGTTTGTAAAATTTATAAACTCATTGTGGAGCCTTCTCCTCAGGTCTCTACTGAAAATGCCTTCTCCTCAGGTCTCCACTGAAAATGAGCAAAAAGATCAGTTGGACTAACCAGGTCAACAAATGTAAAATAAATAAATGAATAATATTCTGCAATAGTATCATAGAATTCTGAAACATTATTTAAACAGGAACATCCTAATATGATATTAATGCTGATTTATATCAATTAACTGCCTATATGAGTCATATGGGTAGATTCTCAAAGCTTACCCAACTTGGGAGGAGGAAGTATAGGGGTCCAGGATCTCCTGGAAAATTGTCCCAGTGAAGCCTGCTCTGGATTTAGAAAAGGCATCCAGCTTGTAGTGCCTTGTAAAGGTATGGACAGATGACCAAACTGCTGCTTCTAAAATACTTCTAGAGTCCACTCCTTTCTATTATGCCACTGAAGATGAAAACACCCTTAACTTGTCTAGATTTGCCTAGCCATGGTGTGTGTTTTACAAAAAAATACCAGAGGATGTTCAATGGTTTGCTTAGAGGCAGGCTGACCCTTCTTTACCCCTGTGTAGGAAATAAAAACCTCTTTGGCCTTCCTAAAGATTTAGTTTTGTTAAGGTAGTACCTGAACTGCAGATGCACATCCAAGGTAAAAGATATCATCTCTCTCTTATTTTTAAATTCTGGAAAGAACACAGGAAGATTAATAGACTGATTGAGAGGGAGTACTGAGATCATTTTTGGCATGAGAGAGGGATTAGTGCATAACACAACCATATCCATATGGAAAATCAGGTAAGGTCGTCCCACCATGACAGCATGCAGCTCAGAAACTCACCTTGCAGATGTCTGAGCAATAAACAAAACAGTTTTTCATGTTACAAACCTCAGATGAGCTTGAGCTGCTAGTTCAAAATGTGTAAGATCAAATTATCCTGAGAATAGTTGAAAACCCACAAAAGAGGAATTTGCTTGTGAGGGGGTGAACTATTTTACCAAAAAGAAGAAAGACAGCGATCCATTGGCAGACAATCAGAGATGGATGCCAAATGCACCTTAATGGATGCATTAGATAAGCCATCCTGAAGTAGCTCACACAAATATTTCAAGACTAGAATGATGTCAACCTCAAGGGACCTGTTGTTCCTATTTTTGCACCACTTAGAAAACCTCATACATTTCTAAATATAAGATTTTCTAACAGCAGGTTTTCTGTCCTCCATTAAAACTTCCTGCACATCCTCATGAAACAAGTAAATAAGTGGAGTCAGGACTGAATCATCCATGCTGTCAGTTGATGTTGCTCTAAACTGAGGTGCTTCAGTCACCTTTGAGACTGCAAGAGTAAATCCAGAGTGTGAGGAAGTCTGTGGTAACTGCCCTTGCCAATTACTATTAGAGGGTAGAGCTAAGAGTGCCCAGGCCAATAGGGGGGGGGGGGGTTACCAGAATGATCTTTGGCATTTCTTTCTGAACCTTCAGAAGTACCTTGTGAATCAGTGGAAATAGTGGAAATGCATTCAGAAACATTCCCATCCAAGATAATTAGAATGCATTTGTCTTCCAAGCATGGGTACAAGGATGTCAGGAACATAATTTCTCCCAGCTGTCTGTTTTGAAAGGAAGTGAATAGATCTGTTTGAAGCATTTCCCATATCAGGATTAGATCCTGCAACATCACTGGGCTGTCATTTGGGAAGGTCTGCTCAGAATCTTCTTTGTCTGTTACAACTTTTTGCAAATTATGGGATGGATGATTCCTGAAGAGTGAGAGAATGCTGAGAAGACAGCTTCCAGACCTTCATCTCCAACCAGCACAGTGGGTATGACCTTGTACCTTCTTGTTTATTGAGATTTTACATTACTATGGTGAGTCTGTAACCACCAGGAAAGGACCCGGACTCAAGAGGTGGTGAAGAACTTTCAAAGTGTGAATCACCACCAACATTTCCTTGATAATGATGTGCTTCCATGTGTCCTTGGTCCCCCAAGTGGTCTGCACTTGCACCCTCATTGACACTGCTCCCCAAGCTACATTGGTTGAATCAGCTTGGACAGGTAGCACTGGCACAGGTGGAAAGAAGGGAAGCCCTGGAGTGATACCTCTCCACCACTGTAACTTTTGCCTAATTAAGGGAAGCATTGGCAAATGGGATTTCAGGGAATGTAGGTGCTGATTGAAACACTTTCAGATATACCATTGAATTTTCCTCATCTGGAGATGGTCAGTGGTATCATGAGAATCATGGATTCTGTCAATCCTAAAAGTTTTAGGAATTCTCTTGCCAAGAAGACATTCATCCTGGAGAATTCCTGAAATGCTACCTAGTAAGGTAGGATCTTGTATTTGGGAAAAAAAGGCTATTCTTTTATTGGAAGACAACCCTTTGGAAGGGCATAAGGCATGACTTCTAAAGGTTCAACTTGGACCCTAGCTGGAAAAGTAAGGTAGATATCTTCTCTAATGATTCCAAACATCTAGAAGCAGACTCTTCATAGATCAGCAAATCATCCAAGGAAGGATAGATGTGAATGCCAATATTCTGGCAGTGGGTCACCACCGGGGTAAGCCATTTGGCAAACACTCAAGGCACAGTGGATATGGCAAAAGGCAATGCAGAAAACTGATAGTGTGAATCAGATAGAACAAATCTAAGAAATATGCTGAAATGAGCAAAGCAGATATGATGAAATATATATTTTAAGTCCAGGGCCACCATGAAGCAGAGGACTGGCGAAAGATGAAACACTTGCCTGCAGGTTAAGCATCTTCAACTTGGGGATCTTAACAAATGTAAGGAAAAAGACCAACACCAGTCTGCACAACAGCTCTTTTTTGTGAACAGTAGAATACTAGAATAGAAGCCTCTCATTATTTTCCCGGAGTCCAGCATTTACATTGGAATAGGAAGAAATAACAAGGTTGTGTCTGGTGGGTGAGGGGAAATTCCTTTGAATAGATGCAGATATTGTATCCGCTAGCACCTGTACCCTCTACCCACAATGTTCAGCAGCAGTTTGTTGTTAACCACTGATGCCCAGACCTCCTTGTAAAACTAAGACTTTAGAGAAAAGACACCCAGAGGGGGACTTGAGCAAGACAGGTGTCATGCTTCAACATAGTCATAAGTTAGAAGAGGGATTATCCTTTTTAGGAAAAGAACCATCCTTGTT
Organism: Protopterus annectens; assembly: GCF_019279795.1. Classification (NCBI taxonomy): domain Eukaryota; kingdom Metazoa; phylum Chordata; order Ceratodontiformes; family Protopteridae; genus Protopterus; species Protopterus annectens. Next base: position 688,132,844 of record NC_056739.1, on the reverse strand, counting down.
AGGATTAGCAGAAATTTCATCCTGCCATTTCCTTTTAGTGCCTTGGTTTATGTTTGGTTGGGACTTCTGTGTGGTAGGTCACCGAAAAAATCCTGCATATAGTAGGTAATCTTGGGAAAATGAAACATTTTCCACACCCCTTGTATCAGTTTACCTCTGTCATCTCAGTGTTTAAGGATCTAATTAGCTGCTGCATGAAACACACAATGAGACTCAAGAAGAGGATTTACAATCTCATTGTTTAACTCATCAGAAAAGTTCTGGCTGTGCAACCAAACATGCCTCCTTATCACCAATGTTGCATTTCTAGAAGTAGTACCAGCCCCTGCCAAGGCACTGTTTATATATAGCGTGTTTTGACACTTAAAAAACATCAGAAACAATATCTTTAGCACATACTTTTGGCAGAGCAGGAAATGATGTAGAAAACTCATCTAAACTATACATACACTTCAAAATAAACATCCACATAAAACATTGGTAAAGAAATACTTTAAAAGCTACAGAGCTAGGCTGAACCAGCTTCCTTCCCTGAGACACTGAATGGAATAAATTAGAAGACAAAGTCTTTTTATTAGAAGAGGTCTCTGGAGACACAAATGCAGGGTCTGTGGACAATGGGGATCTTGGAGGCCAGGCATAGCTGAATATACCTTGGAATGCTTAAACCCTTATTTAGGCAGAGTCTGTAAACTTTCTTATAAACATCCTCCATTAATGGGATCAATAGAGGAAAGGTTTTCACATCCAGGGCCTTATGATCCAAAAGATCATAAACCCCGCAGATCTCAAGGGCAGCTGAGATTACTACCAGTTAAATTTTCCCTAAATCTAGATAGCATTTGGAGTAAAAGATAACCTCTGTTAAGGTTTCTGGTCAGACTCTGGCAATACTAAATATACTCCAAAACACCACACAAAAGTCTCAAAAATGCATAAATACATAACTTCTCCCACCAATTCCCCCCCAGACCCATATCAAATTCATCATTATATTCCAGTTTTCAAATTCACTCTATTCCAATTCTCAAAAATTCAAAAAACCTCTTGATTAAGTCTCACGGGGGACAGGGTACCATTTTTATGGGTCCTGGCCGGGGGGGGGGGGGTGCTGGTGAAAGAAGTTATGTGTTTATGTATTTACGTATTAGAAGTGAATTTATCAAACAGTTAAAATGATTTTGTAATAATGATAGGTTGTTAAAATGTTTAATTATTTAATTGATTTATTGGAGAATGAGTATTTAAGGATTGTTGGGCATGTAAGATGTTATCCCTTGAAGGCAAAGAGCTGAGGTTCCAGGAGAATACATCTGTGTATTGGCTTCCTGATTTGTTTGTTTTTCCTGGCAATTCTAAAACCTCAGACACTGGATCCCTACCTAATCAGGAGCTAAAGAATATGGAAGTTTGGTGGTAGAGCATGTAGTACACATAACCTGTACATGCACCCCATAATCAACAGCCTGAACAGTGAAACTAGCCATAGCCACCATCTCAGGTGGAAAAAGCAGTCAGAGACTGCTGACCAGCAACATTGTAGGTCTTTCTTGTCTTGTCTACATACACTACACTGGTAGTGTAGTGTATGCAGAGAAGAGAAAGAAGAGAAAGAAGACGCACATACACTATACTTGTAGGAGAGTCCCACGAGGGAAATATATCAACACTGGCGATAGATTCAGCTGCCCTGACTTCTCCTGCTCTTAAAGAGTGTGGTTTTTTCATACCTGAAGCAGGCAATGGTAGAGCTCCTGAGGATGTGATTGACCCTCATGTCATACACAGCTGTAGTACTAACACCACGCTAGGGAACCTGGAAGTAACAGAAGGCAAGTGGTCCAAAAGCCTGCCTAGGGCTATTCGAAGTCACAAGCCATAGGCTGAAGCATACATTTTGATTTATTTCTATGTCTTAAGTTGCACAAGGGGTAGAAGCTTTTAATCAATGGAAATAACAGCTGTGATTTATTATTTTGGGCCTATACCACTAGGGAGGATATTTGTTATTGCCAGTCAAAACGATCTTTGTGATTTCATTAGAGTATACCTCAAAATAAGAGCAAGAAACCATACCAAAGTCTAACAACAACTGTTTATATGTTCAGCTCCCATTAAGTGTTCCCAGTTTCAGTTTTCAGTTGCAGCATTAATGGCCATGTAATCACCCTGATAATATTTCTTAACATTGTCAGGTGATACACCACACACATTTTAATTTAATTTCCCAGGTGATGATAGATGGAAAGAGTTTTCTATGGCTACTGGGCATCACTCCATTCATCTGTTCAGCAGCTAAAAATGCTGTCTTCATAGGTAGAAGCTGCACCGTGTTTGTGTAGTTATACATTGCATTAATTTCTCATACCCTTGAAAGCATCCCACTAGAGGTAGCAAGTGTAGACCAGCATATATGCAGGGCATTTACATCTCCTGCAAAAATAAAAAAATGATTGCTCATAGCACTTTATGAGATCTGAGAAATGTTTTTGTTTTTCTGTGGCAGGCATGCTGTATGACCTTTAATAAGAGGCAATTCACCATACCTCTTCAATGTGATTGATGAGCTTCATAGACAGCCTTATTATTATTATTATTATTATTGTTAGCTACAAGAATATAAGTATTATAAGATTACAGATGTCTGAACCATTACAAAGGATCATTAGGACATCCTGTAGGATTACATTCCTTGAAAGTGGAGCTGATACGTGTAAAAGGATAATATTAAAATATTTTGGCTGTGAGTGATGGAAGAATCCAGAACATGGAGTTCAGTTTCAAGTTGTCATATGACAACAGGCCTGGCATATAATTGCCCGAGTGTTGATTCAAAATGTAGAGGAAGTTAGAAAGGAAATACTGAACAAGTTGTTAAAGTTTACAAATACAATCATCGATAAATTTTGGTATTTGAATACAGATAGATTAAAAGACTATGCCTTCAGGTTAAACCACAATGGAATTGTGAGTTATGGATATTTAAACAGAGTAGGAAACATGGAACATAATTATCAGGACTGGGCAAGGTGAAAGATAAAATGTTAATGTGTTTTATACTAGGCTATTTATGTTATACAGTAAGCAAAGGTTTTGGTAAGAATAAAGAAGAATGCATCCATCTCATAAATGAGACCAGATGTAAACCTGATTAAAGGTCATTTATGGTATGATATTCTAATTTCTAATTTAAGCTTTGCCAAGAAAAGTAAACAAATATTATAAGAAGTGAAAGAGCTTGACAAATGATATAATTAGATGTAGAACAGCATCACAGTAAATTTCAGGATTTTTTAGAATGGTAGAGTTTAGTGATTAAGGTTTTAAAGACTCTATCCAGTTCAATTTTGATCTCAAAAAATAAATGTTTATAGTTGCATATGACCATGCAAGGGGGTGGGTGGGGGTGGAGTGTCATCCTGTTGGAGTTGTTAGGGATATTTAACTCCACGGGAAGGAAAGAGCTCATCAGTTAAGTAGAGAGGTAGATGGTGATTTTTTTTAACCCTCCTGAGCACTTCCTTGCTACTTCTGTGGTTTGGCCACCTCCCTGTGACTAGAGTGCAAGTGGAGAATTGTTGTTCGAGTACTGGCAGGTCAGCCATTTGTTTCAGTCTTCTGCCACAGTAGACTGTGACAAGTGTGCCTGGCTCACTGCCAAAGTTGGAGATACTGCAAAGGGGAATATTGTGTCTTCTAGTGGTAATCTGGTTTGGGAGAACAGATGAGTAGTCCAAGTGGAGTGCTTGTAAGCAATAAAGGTTTTCGCAGAATGGTCAGCTCTTTACATTAGATTTTTGGTCTGTTCCTCATAAAAAGTGCAGTTGTCTGACAATCATTGAGGACTAAAGTCACTAAATAATGTCAAACATTTGAACTTTAAATTTCATATCCTTCTAAGGACGCATGCTGATATACAACCTAATATCCCAGCAACTTTCTAAGTTTATGTGTGTGTATTAAAATAGGTCCCTGATTTTGGGCTCTTTGTCTCCCTACTTTGTTTGACTTTATCATATTTCATGTATTAGGTAGTTGACAGGTATGTTGAAGGGCCAAACTAAATGTATGGATTATTCATATCAAACTCACTTGTTGACAAGCCCACTCCTTCAGCTAATATTGGGTCAGCTGTGCTAATATTGGGTCAGCTGTGCGGGTGTTTTGAGTTTAGCACAGGAGATCATGCTATTAGTATAGCAGTTATGGACTAGAGAGGGGATGTTTAGTGCTATATCACTTTACCTTTAGGGCTTGAGTATTGTTCAATTGCCATTGGAGGTGTCTTTCATTAAATCACTGTTTTTCAGAGTCCACATGCTTCAGAACATCTACTCTAATGCGAACCTGCTATTCATGCACTTTGCAGAGTCCATAAAATTCAAATTTAATAAACTGCAGGTTTCCTACATGGAAAATATATGATCTTCTGTCAATCTTTGAGGCATTTTAATAATGAAAGATGTTCAGTTTAGGCTTCAAGGTCACAGGAAACATATGCTTTTGCAGACCCATTATTCTAGCAACTTATTAAGTCCATTGTTGGCACACCATACATTGGGAAGGATACAGGATCATATTAAGTCAGGCATAGATAAAAGGGAGATTAGGACAACACATTTAGCCACCACAGTAGCTTCCTATTTGAAGCTGCTGGGGAAATTGTAAGGCTGTGCTGGTGTTGGTGTGATTAATGTTCTTAAAGGTTTTAATCAAACTAATCACAAAAGAAGGATTTGGGTATGAGCTGGCTGAGGGATTAGACTTTTGGACTATAATTTAAATGGCCAACAGTCCCTTCTGAAGTACTTTTGGGAGCCTGGCATAGTGATATATGTGCAGTAAGTTACTCAAGAGAACCTACTTGGTAGTCATTTTGGCACCAAAGATGTGTTTTTAGCTGACTCCTGTCAGCTGTGGAAACCACAACTGTTTTCAGTACACTAGGAGGACCACTTTTTATGATGAGGTCAGCTGACAACATTAGATTATCTCAGATAGCTTATGATTTCTGGGACTTCTTGCCTTTAAGTGCGGTGACTAGGATTATAAAGTAGTCTTCTCAAGGTTGTGTGGAATTTTCCAACTTCTTATGGTTAAGGACTCTTTGTTTAATAAAAAAAATAATAAAAATAAATAAGTTGTACTATAAATAATTAGCTCATTACACATACTTAAGAGGCAAGTGGTTTGAATTAGGGGTCATGAGTATTAGTTTTTATTTTCCACTCTTACTAGTCTGCAGTCAGACCATGCTATCAACCTGGTTAAGAAAGCAAGGTGAATAAGGTTCTGGTTCCTGATGATGTGATGTTTGAACCTTGGCAATGAACCTAGTCATAGTAATAGTTTACAGATGAAATGGATCTACAATTAGGTTAGGCTTCATCGCATATTTTAATTATTGACAACTTATCACGGGTTTAATTAACGTGTGTGTGTGTTTTTTTTTTTTTTTTTTACAGCTGTGTTGCCGCTACATTATCTCAGGCCTCAGTGGGAGAGGATAGTCTTGAATGCAAGGCCATTTTTTGTGTGGAGATTGCAGCAGAACACAATTAGCAGTTAGCAGTGTTGAAGAAGTGGGTGAGTATGCCAGCCAAAGTGACGGATGCCAAGGAGAGTGATATTCTAGTTAAGAAACCAAGGTGTTGTTCTCAGAAGTAGCAGCCAAGTCCTCACATGTGGAGCAGAGTACACAGATATACCTGTGGTGTAGCAACACTCAGCTACCTCAGAAGGTAATGGGGTCAATACAGATAGTTCACAAGTGGTTAGCCTGTAGGGTCAAACAGTGAGAGAGTACCCTGATGGTTTCTGCTTTACCAGAAGAGGGAAGGTCCTGACAGGTACTCCCTCCATGTGCTACAGATGGTACCTACACTCAACAAGTCAGGAAGCCACGGCAGGAGACGCATTTTTCTATCAGTGCTGAGGGATAGTCCAGCATATATCTTAGTGGTGGGCTGAGAGCTTTGTATGCTGTGAGCATCTATTAAGGTACACATCGCTGTCACGCTTAAGAATAAAAGATATTGTTGTGACCACACAGGCATTTTTAACTTGAGTGATATTGACAAAATTCAACATTTGTTAGAGGTCAATAGTTCTGCAGCCAAGAATTTAGCAACATCCCTCAGTGCACTGGAGAAGAGGCAAAGGAATGAATTTAAGTTGAGAAACTGGGATAACTGGGTTGCAAGATTCATCTTATATATAGCAGTGATTGTGGAGAGGGACCCAAATCATGCATGGCCTCTTCTTTAATATTTTTTTATTCTGCTTAAAGCACATCACATTAGGATGGGCCAGCCTGATACTGATATGACTAGAGATTCTGGAAGTTGCTGGCATTGAACAAGAGCCTATAGCTGGAGAACACCATTCAGATATATGTTTAAGTGTTATGCTACATAGGTCCATACTGCCCATACTTGGGTTTGGGTGAATAAATAGATAAGGGGAAGGTTTATTGGACTTTCAATGATTACAATTGTGCTTGGCTGACTTATCACTCTGTTCATCTGTGATAAAGGATATCCACTGGTTAATTGCTGGTCAAAGGGAGGGCAGTCACCTGTCAGTTTTCCCAAGTGGGGTAAGGTATGAATTTGTATTCCTAGCCAGAACAAATGGATAGGGGAAAGGAGTTCCTTTTGTGGGTTTCACAGTACTAACTCCTTTTGAGGCATTTGCTACTAAAAGATGCAAGCTTTTTCCATCAAGGCATAGATGTTAGACAAGGAATGACAGGAATACCCAGATATACAAGTTGCATGCTGTTTGACACAGGGGTTTGTTTTTGTTTTTTCCATTGTCTGAGGAGTGTGTGAGTTGGAGGAGTTCAAGAATTTGCAGTCCATCTTAGACTAGGTGGAGGTGGTCAGAAAGATGGTTAATTAAGAGATAGTTGCTGTCAGGTCCCACCCTTTGTTCTCTTTCAAACCTCTCCATTGTGCCACGCCCTTAAGAAGAAAGAAGGGAAGTTCAGACTAATATATCAGTTGTTTTATTCCCGTGGTCCACCAGCCAATGACTGGATCAGCTGAGACAAGTCCCTAGTATATTATGCATATTTGCATAAGACCATCTGTATAATGAAGAAATTTCAGCTATTTTTTTGTGATTTATGATAGCAATTACGTGACAGAATGATTCAAACCTGCGACTTGACCCTTCATCCCTTGAAGAGTGTTTCCTCCTGGACTTCCGTGGGATTAGTTGTGGTCAGTGACGGACACTACTTTCATACAGGTAGGCCCCCACATGTTGTGATAATTCATTTAGGGAAAACAATACTGGTTTGGTGCTAAGGATGCATTTGTTATTCAAGATATTTAGAGACATGACCACACCTTGTGTGAAGGTGATTTGGCTGACCATAGGTCTGAGGATTCAGTAGGTTGGAGCAACAGCAGTGGAATCAGCAAGGAGGCTCATCATTCACAGAGTGGCCCCACTGTTGGGCTTTTCTACCATATTGCACCCAAAGTCTGCTGATATAGACCCGGTATGGTTTTGTTCTGATCAAATTAATTTACGTGACACTGGCTTTGACTTATTTAATTTACATCTTTCATTATTTCTACAAGAAAATGTATTAGTTGGCAACAATTGCTGCTTGTTCTTCAATCAGCAGGTTAATAAAGACTTTTTGTAAAAACAGTAAAAAATACACAGACTTGTTTTTTTTTATATATATATATATATATATATATATATATATATATATATATGTGTGTGTGTGTGTGTGTGTGTGTGTGTGTGTGTATATATATATATATATATATATATATATATATATATATATAGGGTCTATATTATATTATACCATGTCCCCCCCAAAACGTGCACGCTGATTGGCCAGCGTCATTGTAAATCGAGTTATACTAATGGAAAAGGTCCGTCGCCCGGACTTTTTCCATTAGTATAACTCGTTTAAAACACTGTCACGTTATGTAAATTGGGTTTAACATGGCGAGACAGCTTTAAAATAAGCAACGGAGATCTCCGTTGCTTATTTTAAGCTGTCTCGCCATGTTAAACCCATTTAACATAGCGAGACAGTGTTTTAAAAGAAAGCAAGATCTCCGTTGCTTTTTAGTTCGCTATGTTAAATGAGTTTAACATGGCGAGACAGTTAAAATAAGCAACGGACATCCGTTGCTTATTTTAAAACTGTCTCGCCATGTTAAACTCATTTAACATAGCAAAACACTAAAAAGCAACGGAGATCTTGCTTTCTCGTTGCTTTTGCTCAACTCTGATGTACTGCGCAGGTGCGCAGTACATCAGAACTGCCGCGGATGCCAGACATCTGCGGTAGGGCAGTAAACAGGCATTATACTATGCCATTATTTAAGAAAAGTAATAGTTTCTTTTTAAATAATGTCATAGTATATAGCAATAACCACTTCTGGGTGTGGTAATGCTAAATTACCCACAGTTGGCTTTGTTTGGTCCTCGGACCAAACCACGCCAACTGGGTACTTAGCATTACCCACACCCAGGCGTGGGTTATTGCTATATTATCGCATGCTTAGAAAAGCAAATGATAAATAACTGACCCCATGTAAGCAAAAGCTTTAAACGTCGAAACCTCAGAACAGCAATTTTTTTCCAAGGAAATAAAATCGGTATTTCAAAATAAAAAAAAAAAAACTTGAAAACATTACATAATGTGGGGGGCTTTGCCCCTCACACCCCCTGACATGGGAAGTTGTGCCCCTCACACCCCCCCTACTTAAATATACCAATGCAGAGATTGCAGTGCAATGCCAAAAAAGCAGCAAAGTAATGAAAGGGACCAAGCAAATTCTTTCCCAGGGAAAGAATTCACAGAAAAGCCACTTCGTTATTTTGCCTTTTCACTCTTGTCAAGATACATTCAACAAACTGCGTCTGTGATCTGGTAATAGGAACCCTATATATATATATATATATATATATATATATATATATATATATATATATATATATATAGATATATATATATACATACATATATATTGAACACTTATACAGGTGGTTGCATAATAATAGTCAGTACAGTATTCATGGTTCAGGTATTCTGACTGGTGCAACAGTAACCAGTCTGTCTTCGTGTGGCAGAGTTATGCAAGAGCACAGTAATGGAATATTTGTTGCTAGGAATGGGGTGAATGGCTGTGAATAGCAGCCTCGTGAGTGACCTTTGGGCAACCTCCCCCAACTTTTATCGCACCCTTTCTTTCTTGGGCTACTTGGCTATGGTTATGACATGGCAATGAATAATGCATAACATTGCACAGGAGTGATCATATGGTAGCCGAGGGAGGGCAGTGTAATGGAACCACATGCCTTAGGGTTGGACAAGCAGACTAGGGCAAGCAATATATTATGCTACATGGAAAAAGGCTGTCCAGCAATTTCAGTTCGCAGAGGAAGATTAGCACTTTTTTGATTAAGTTATCTGGGATTGTTTATTGGTTGGCAGCATTTATTGGTCCAAGGATATGGAATGCTGCTGTCATGCAAATAAACTGAACCACTGACTATATGTATATTTGTATACTTACTGATGTGCAAGCTAAGGGGACAAATGTCAGTTGTTGGAAAATGAGCTTGCTCCTTGTGGCTAAAGAAAAGGAGCGAGCATGTCATCCTGTTGGAGTGACTAGGGGTATTAAACTCCAATGAAGGAAAAGAGCTTGTTAGTCCAGTGGAACAGCTGATGGAACATTCCCTTCCTTTGTATACCAAGGTGCGGCAGCCACTCAAAGACCTTATCCCTTCTCTCTGGGTCCACTTGGCCATGGTTAAGATGGAGCAATTAGTGGTGCATAATGCTGTGGAAGAATGTTTCTCTTGGTAACCGAAGAGGGCACTGTGGAGATAACACTTGACTGGGGGGATGGACAAGCAGATTGGACTGGGTGGCATGTTATGCTACCTGGCAAAGAGCTGCCCAGGATGTTGAGGCTTCATAGATGACTTAGCACTCTTTATGAATAAGTTACTTGGGATTGTTTAGTGGTTGGAACTGTTTATTAGTCCATAGTTAAGGAATAGTGTTGTCATGCAAATAAACTGGTTGCATTGGCTATATGTGTGTTTATTTCCATAAGTCTGGCATGGGTTAAAGAAATAACTGAACTCTTTTTAATTTCAAGTAGAAAAAATTATGTCAACTGGATGCCAATAAATGCATACTGTGTTAAAAAAGTCATTAGAGTATTCTATTAAAGAACAGAGATGGGCTAATGAAGAGATAAACATTTTCTGTCTTTGTTGATTTTATTCTTGTCTACCTGAAAGAACCAGGAAAGGATATATGATAAACTCTGAACGTTTATGAGTTTGGCAATAGCTTGGGTTTAGGTTCATAGGTTGGTACTAGGCTATTGGTCCTAGGGCCAATACAAGCCTAGCCATAACAATTCCCTGGCTATTTCTTCTCCACAATATTTACTTCCCTGGACCCCTGTCTAGCAGGGTGACTGATGTTATCCCCGGGGTGAAATTTCTATCTCCCTTCCAATAGTCAAGGTTCCTTTTGAAGAGGGCCAAAGAGGCACTCTGCTTGACATATATTGGCAGTCTATTCCAGAGTCTGGGGAGTCTCTGGGTCAGGAACCTATTCCTCCAGCATGTTTTGTTCATTGTGATGACAAGGTTTAGATCCCTGGAGCATGTGGCTCTGAGGGATTGGGATTTCTTTAAGTGTAGCATGTCCAACAGCTCTGGGTTTGACATGGCCTTGTATGTTAAGCAGAGATTGCCTTTGAGTAGACGATATGTGACAGGGTATAGCTGGAGATTTTTAGATGGTCAGCAGAGGACATCTGCTTTAGGCCTGAGATTCTTTTAGTGAGGTATTTCTGCGGCCTTTTCAGTTGTTGCAGATGTCTTGAGAGGTACATACCAAATGGAGCATTGTATTCTATAATGGGTCTAATGAGGTTGGCACCTCAGCGTTCGTGAAAATCTACTGCCAATCATTAGTGGACCAGAGTTCCATTGTGGCAACCCCTAACCAGAAAAAGCCGAAAGACAACAACAACAAAAGCTATTTTCCCTTACCTTAGCAAGGTACTTTGCAATTATAGGGTGTTTAGTGCCTACGATTAATTTATCCTTATTAACAAAGAGAGTTGAGTGCTTGTATCAGTTTAAGGCTTCTTAGTGCTTTCCAGCAGGTTTTAGAGCAAGTGCTAGTCACAGGGGTGCTTAAGAGTAAGATGAAAAAAAATGGTTTATCCTAAACACTGCATTGTGCACTAGAGGAGTTAGATGTGAAAGTAAGTAACTTAAGTTTTACCTGTCTAAAAAGTTAAGTTTTAGTGGAGAGTCACTATTTTTAAAACAGCAAGCTAGATTGAAAGGGGGTGTTCAGTTCTGTATTCTGGTACTATGGAATACATTAGGATGGCCAATAAATTGAAATAGTTGAAGAGGAGTGATTTCACAAAATGATAATTTTGTGTTTACTCACACAAGCCAGTAAAAGCAGAGAGGAAATTAGATATATGGTCAAATTAACATAAGGGGCATGCAACTAGAAATACAGTTATGTTTAAGAACACAACAGTAACCAGGTAGGAGGGTGGTGAAAACAATTTCTGCCTGATTCACAAGAGACAGAGCTGTGGTCTCCTTTCAAGTTTTAATATGCAGTTAAAAGCAGAATACAAGTGAAACACAAGGTAAAGAAAACAAATCACAGTATTCAAAATAGAAAAAGGCAATAAAGTAATACAAAATACAACAAATAAAAAGCAAACTAACCTTTCCCTCACAGCAAAGTGTAGCAGAGTCTGGGTGAGCCTTTCTAGTAAAGCTCTGAAATGTTTTATTTTACCCCTTAAATAGAAGGTTTAGTTCCTAGCTCCACCCCCTCAGTTCACAGATGATTAACCTTAACTGACCTGTTCTATCTTATGTGTGAGTCCTTAATTGATCTGTTCTGATTTCTGCCTGATTCACAAGAGACAAAGCTGTGGTCTCTTTTCACGTTTTAATATACAGTTAAAAGCAGAACACAAGTAAAACACAAGGTAAAGAAAACAAATCACAGTATTCAAAATAGAAAAAGGCAATAATAAAGTAATACAAAATACAACAAATAAAAAGCAAACTAACCTTTCCCCTCACAGCAAAGTATAGCAGAGTCTGGGTGAGCCTTTCTAGTAAAGCTCTGAAATGTTTTATTTTACCCCTTAAATAGAAGGTTTAGTTCCTAGCTCCACCCCTTCAGTTCACAGATGATTAACCTTAACTGACCTATTCTATCGTATGTGTGAGTCCTTAATTGATCTCTTCTGATTTCTGCCTGACTCACAAGAGACAGAGCTGTGATCTCTTTTCAAGTTTTAATATGGAGTTAAAAGCAGAATACAAGGAACACACAAGGTAAAGATAACAAATCACAGTATTCAAAATAGAAAAAAGCAATAAAGTAATACAAAATACAACAAATAAAAAGCAAACTAACCTTTTCCTCACAGCAAAGGGTAGCAGAGTCTGGGTGAGCCTTTCTAGTCAAGCTCTGAAATGTATTTTACCCCTTAAGTAGAAGGTTTAGTTCCTAGCTTCACCCCCTCAGCTCACAGATGATTAACCTTAACTGAACTGTTCTATCTTATGTGTTAGTCCTTAATTGATCTGTTCTGATTTTTGCCTGACTCACAAGAGACAGAGCTGTGGTCTCTTTTCAAGTTTTAATATGGAGTTAAAAGCAGAATACAAGGAACACACAAGGTAAAGAAAACAAATCACCATGGGAGGTCTAGTTTTCTCAGATTTTCAACAATACTGTAGAACTGCTGAAGTACAACTATTTGTATCAAAGGCTATTCAAGATTTTAGTGATGTTGATGTTAATGAGGTGTGTACATCCCATCTAGCTTATGACACATGAGATTGAAAGCTAAGGAGTTTGTAACAAAGGTTAGACCAGAGATGATACTTTACTCACCTGCTGGAGGTCTGACTTCTGTTGTATGAGCACTATTCTATCAGGCCAACATTGCCCTAAATACATCTTTATTTCTATCTATCCAGGTAGTGGGTAGGCATAGCAGCCCATATTATTATGCAGCTCAGTATCTTTGTCTTCTCTGGAATGTAAACGTGTTACCAGACAGTTTGCCATTAAGCTTGTCTTTTGCAGGTGTGGTGTTGGTTCTTGAATATCACTTGTCTGGAGTCCTGTAACAAATTACTGCACAGTCCCCCTAGCAATGCAGCTTTTTCATCATTTTTAAAGGAGATATGGATCACTCCCATCCTGAAAAAGGCAGGTTTGGATGTTGATAATCTGAGTAATTATAAACCTATCTCAAACCTCTCTTTTGCTGTTAAGGATCTTGAGAAGGTTGCCTATATTCCACTAGATTCCTATATGAGTACTCATCAGATACACTCCAGTCTGATCTTCTGTCTAGGCCTACTGCAGAAACTGCCTTAGTCAGGGTATTTAATGATCTCATAACAGCAGAAGTCTAAAGTTGCGATTCCATCCCAGTCCTTTTAAATTTTTCTTCAGCGTTGAAATGAGTGGACCATGACATCATGCTTGATTGTTTCCTCCTTTTTCAAGGGTACAAAACAGGGGAAATAATTGCTAGAGATGTATCTGTTAAAATATAAGTCCAGTTATCCAGTGCAAAGGACTGACAGTAGTAAAATTAAATTGGTGACAGTTGTTAATGATGGTGTCCAGTGTTTATATGGATACTCTAGTTTGGAAATGAGGGAAATCTAAGTTGATATTATATACCTTCAGGAAAGATTCATAAGTTAAGCAGAGGACTGAAATTAAGCAATGGGTTTTAGGAACATGAGAAGGAGGAGGAAGAATACCTAGGGTAGGGAAATACTTTTTTTCTTGTTGTGCTATAATAGAGTCAGTTATTTTGATCTGGTAGAGCACTTATGAGCTTATCCTCTGGAAAATGACTCTATATTCTTTGAAAGCTCTTCTATAAAATTTTGAGGATAGTCATTAGTGATGGACCATCAGAAGAGGCAGAGCTTTATAAGCTTTTCTAGACAAAATGATATACTTTCCACAACCACGATCAATACTGGTTAACATAAAGAAAAGAAGAGTTTCTGCATGGGTTGGGATGTCATGTTTTGGCTCTGAATGAGCATTATGGCCACCTGGCAGTTGCAGGTTATTTTCTTTACCTCAGTGAAGAAACACCCAGAAGTAAGATGGAGACTAATTTAAAGGGTAGTAAGCCTGATGTCTGATGGCTGCTTCAGCAGAGCAAAATCAGATAGCAGCAGTAGATGAGAAAAGCAACTAAGCAAGAAAAACAGTATTAAGCAGTGTGCCCTTTAAATGTTCACAATAACTGCAATGCCAATAGTTACATGCTGCTGGAAAAGCACAAGTCTCTTCAGATTTCATTGTAAAATACCTATTTTACTGATCTCTTCAGTACCTAAACTTCAGGCTTAGCAAAATCAGTAGCATTTATGTACCACTTTCTCAGATAAATAAATTGGCATATTTCTTGCAAGAGCATAATTAAGCTCAAGAGCATATTGCATACATATATGTGTCTTATTTAATCCTGACTAAATAAAAACATTTTCCTTCTGAATCAATACATTTTTACTAATCGTGTCAAATGTTTGCTACCCCACTACAACACTCTTGCTAAACCTTTTACTGATATAAACATAAATACTTTTTAGTCATGATTTAATATTGAAATTGGTCTATATGAAACAGGGTCTGTGAAAATCTTTCCCCTCTTTAGGTAAAATTACTACCACCACTTACTTCCAGGATACAGCTATTCCCTGCCATATCAAGACACTACTAAATACTTTCTTCCATATTCTTCTCCTCCCAACTTTCAGAGTTCTTTGGGAATACCATAAAACTGACTTACCTGCATCCTGACTGCCCAGCACCAGTTTTATTTCTCCTTGCTCTATAACTGCAATTAATTGCTGAACCTCTGACTTCACCACATTTGTCAAGTCCAGGTTTGGTATGAAATCTTAGTTTAAAATCACACAGCATCTCAGGAGTAAATCACCAACTTTATGCTACACTACAGTATCAGTAATGGAGCATGACTTCGGCTAGCACTGGCCTAGGACTTGAACCCACAGTCTTCTGCTTCCCAGCATGAAAGGCAAGCAAGCTGCCTGTTAAACTATTAACACTTACAATCAATGGTAATTACTGATAATCAGACCAGACAGTGAGCTCCTTTACAAAGCCATTAGCTACCAACCATCTTGACCAAAAGTATTCAAGCAGCAATCACTGGCACACAGAGTGTAAAGCTTTTTCTTCACATATAAAACCATCATAATTTAAAGTGATAATTTTGGCAATCATTTATGAGTTCCAGTGATAAAAAATAAGTCAGCTAGAAAGACAGGATCTGCCTAATGAAAAGATAAATTGCCTTTTTATTATTTGCACACTTTTTAATTAAAACTCACTAAACAGTTTGAAAGCAAGATTATACAGCAATAATTTTATTCTACCATTTTTAATAGGGAAGCTACCTCTACAACCTAGCTTTCTGTCTAAGCTATTCCCAGTGTTCATACTACATTAAATAATCTTAGCAGAGATTACTTAGAATCTCATGCAGATTTTTGGTGCCACTGGTGATAACTAATCTAGCACGTATACCTTGTTTACTTTTAAATTTCTTAAACCAGCTACTGCTTCTTACTTGTCAGTCTTTCATTATTCCAGTCTTAGTGGGGAATGAAAAAAAAAAGCCAGTAAACATATCGGCTCCCTACTGAACTGTCGGCACTTGAAATGCTGAGTTCTGAAAAGATGTAAAAATAAGACCAAAAACCCAGAGAAAAGAGAATCTCAAAAATCACTCTTCTCTTTAAACCTTCTTTTTGAAGGGGGGGGGCAAGCCCCCCTATACCCGCCAAACTTATATATACTAACTCCAAGATTGCCATATGTCGGACAAAAGGGAATATTCTGAGAAATGTCATCTCGGACTTGGTTTTTGCAAGTCCAGTCTTTCGGCTATTCAGTCCCCGCATTTCAGGACTCTACATTTCAAATGGTTAGCAAACAAGGCTTTGCTGATCAGCTGTCTGAATTCTGTTGCTTTCCTAATTTCAAGATTATTCAAATCACCTGAAAACTGGGAACTTATTTTGTAATGTTTACCTGATTTACTTAATGTTACAGCCATCAACATTTTTAACTGCTAAGAAGGAGTTTCTGGTATGCAACAACAACTCCCAGAGTTAGTGTTTAATAAATCAGTGGAGTAGAGACAACATGAGGCTTTTCCCCTCATAAATATTTAAATTTTTTTTTTACTCAAATGGGCAAAGGCAATTTAATCAGTTTACTTTAGTAGCTAGGAATTTATTGTCTTTTTTTATACACAGAATACGTTTACACAGAGCACCTTCACTTGTGCATCATAAGTTATATAATACTAGGCAAACAGCTCCAAATATATAACTTGGGAAGGGCATAACAGCAAAAATTCAGGCCTTGTATATTGTACAATAAAGCATATGCAAGTAAAACAAGCAAAGGTGATTTAAAGCAAAATTGCAAATTTGTATTTTTGAACTAGAAATCTGTCTATTACAAAGAAGTAAAAAATGAACACTGGCTCTAGTACCATACTTTTTTTTTTCAATACAGTTGTCAAAGAACTGAAATGAATTATAGCAAACTTTGAAGCAATTCACATGGAACTGCACATTATATACCAGGAACCGGAGGCAATGTACATGCATTACAAATTACAAAGAAAGAAAAATAGGACTAAAATTGCATTTTGCTGATAATGGATATGCAATGTTACTTACCAGTATGAAAATAAAAGACCAGAAGTCCCGACTTTTGTTTAGTTGGCAGGATAGTAAATAACATAAGAAGACTATAGCTGTTGATTGTGTGAACAAGAAAATGATCTGTAAACAAAAGTAACCAAGTGTTTACTTTTTAGCCATTGTTACACAATCTGCAAATATTTTGTTCCTAGCAAGCAATACAAAACTTCTACAATTTGTTTTGGCAAAGAATAATGTTTCATATTAAAAACTGTACTTAAATGGGATCAACTCTTAAAATGTATTAACAGACATCGCAGTTACTATTTCCTGATTTGTATTTTTAAAAATATAAGTAGTACAAATAAAAATTTTATCCCTCTCTCTCCCTCTCTCTCTCTCTCTCTCTATATATATATATATATATTTTTTTTTTTTATTCACATAATATGACTAATATTTGCTCAAGGTATGACAATGACATTTAAAAGTACATAGTTTACTTTATGCTGCATTCTATCTGGATATGTACAGACCTTCAAGTCCAATTAGATGAATGAAGCATTTTGTGAAAATTAATAAGCTTAGCCTGTACCAGTACTGAGCAGACAAATAATGTTCTGATTATGGACCAGGTGACTGAAGTTTGATTAGTGGAGTCAGAGCTTGAAAGCACAGGCAGGGTGGATAGACATGACAATTTTGGGAGGGTGAGGGAGGGAAGTTATTCCTAGATGATTCACAATGCTGTTCTGCTGATACAGTCTCTGCTAGAGGGAAAGACATGTCAGGATGCTGGGAGCCAGTGCAGGGAGAATGTGGATGAGACCGCCCAACATGGAGATGGTTAGCCCTGATGGTGGGCACATGTGAAGGAGCATCTATGTGCTTTTTAAAGGGCAGGGGCAACCCTCACATGAAACAAAAATTGCCCTCTTAGTTGGTTTGCCAGCAAGGGAAAAAACAACCACAAAGTCTGCATGTAATGCCATCCCTTTCCAGATGGCTCCTGCTATATCTGAGTATGGAGATTTCCAACACTTGGGAAGAAGTGAGCTTCAAGTAGGGGACACCTTGATGGTCAGCATGCAGAAGGGGAAAAAGTATTCACTAAAACAAATTAATAAACTTTCACCAATTTTATGTGTGTGAGAACTCAGATGATGTTATATTAAGTACACGACTAGGGCTACAGTGGACCTAAATACCCTGCATATGTTGGATGCAGGGGTCTTAATGGCTCTCATTTAAGGCTTTTATGCTTATCTTCTGAAGTTAAAATATGATGAAATTGTCCATCAATGAAGTTAGACTTGACGAAAGCTACCATAACCACTATATCATCACTTTTGAGACTAGTCATAAATCAGTTTTTTTTTACTTCTTGTTGAGACCAGTCATAAAGCTTTCATTGTTACTTCCTTACTAGATATATTGGGATTTATGAAACAGAAAATGAAATGATACTTTAATCCTGGAAAATAGTATACATTAAGCAATGCTGTAACTTCTACAAATATTAGCATGGAAAACATGATACCTTAGGTGACACTTCATGACATTTTTCATTATCAGTCCTCATTTAAGAATGTAAATCTCAATTTGCATGTTAGGAAAAATATTTCTGATTCAAGGAAATGGCAAACCCGATCACTTTATCTACTTAGTTTAGCAATTTTTCTGCTTGATTCATAATGTAGACCTCCTATGCAATAATACAAAGGTGGTCATGTGTATCATTTTAAATTACAGTAGAAAATATAATGGCATTTATTATCAGAAAGGAGCTAACATTAAATTAACTGCATCAGTGCATGAACAATATAGAGTCAATGCCTTAAAATTCAAAATCTATAAGGATACTAATTTGTATGCAACACAAATGCAAGGTTCATCATGATATTAATCAGCATTTTACAGAACTGCTCATATCAGATGGCATTTTACAAGCAGACTACACAGTCTGGTAGAAATATAAACAGAAA
The DNA here is from genome assembly GCF_019279795.1 of Protopterus annectens. Lineage (NCBI taxonomy): Eukaryota > Metazoa > Chordata > Ceratodontiformes > Protopteridae > Protopterus > Protopterus annectens. The sequence goes on along the minus strand of NC_056739.1, from coordinate 688,114,080 downwards.
GGTCAAGAAGCAGTAAGTGGATAGTGTTAATGTAAATTATCACTGGCATTGGTAGTCATGACTAATAATTCTAGCATATCTGGGAATTACCACCTAGGTTCCTAACATAACTAAAGAAAGCCTTGTGATTATCCTTAGCAGATCTTTTATTAGAGCCCGAGTTTTGTTTTGTGTGATTATGTGTTGTGTTTGTTGTGTGGTAGGTCGTCTATGGGACTGAATCTATGTGAGACGTGTTTTTCTTCTCCTCCTGACTGGCTATGCCAGTACTGAGTTGACTAGAGAGAGGCTCCTCCAGTTGGCCATATATCTCTCACATGTGTTGGAATTTGTTGGGAGGAGGAGAGGGTTGTCTGTGTACATGAGGTAAAACGTATAGGTAACTTATTCATTTTCTAATCTTGCTTTCATTAATCTAGTGTTTTTATAATGCATCATTGTCATATAAGTGGTTTAGGGAAAGTTTTGGATTCAGTCCTTGTTAACAGAGGGGAATGAATTATGTTATGCAATGTACGAGAAATTATATCTATCTTTCTGTCACTTTAAAATATAAGAAAAATTAATAATTATTTAGAATAAAAACAAAAGTGAGCGTTGTCATGATGCATATCTCTGGTTACCAGGTCATGTCAAACTGCGGTGTTAATAACTTTAGGAAGCATCAGCATTTGCATAAAAATTATCATTTTTACTCTGACAAAATGTCAGCACAACAAGAATTATTTTAACAGTCCAGTCATTCTGAATACATTGATAACTGTTACTAGACAGAATGCATTATAAGATATCAATGGAGCAGAGGGATAAAGCCCATATGGAGCCTTTCAAGTAGTGTCATTGCATTGGAGGAACCAGATTAAGGAAGAAAGGAGTGGCAGGCCAATGTCACTATGGAGAAGGACTGCAAGGCTACAAATTTGTACATGTCTGGAAGCCTGCATATAACTCTTGCTGGCAGTGACTGGAGATCTCAAGGTTACTGTGGGGTGATAGGGGGTTAAGGCACACTCCACAGAAGCACTGTGATGGAGTACCAGCATTCTCAATCTCTTCACTGGCCTCAGACATGGGTCAGTTTGAGCTCAGGGGAGGATGAGGCAGTCCAGTAGACCCAGCTGATGACCAGGTGCAGTGATGGAAGAAAATGCATTATGGGATATAATAGTTCTTCAATTATCAATACTATATTTTTGTCTTAAAATGGCAATACTGCAATACATATTCCCAATCTCATAAATCACAAAATCATATAGATGCATACACTTACCATCATAAGTAAGTACATGGTTTCACCATAACTACCTGCTGCATGTATCTCTGCAATTAATAGATGTGGCATACTTTGACAAAATACAATTTTTCACCAATATCATGAAAGAACCATGTGTTTTTTTCATTTCTTATTAGGAGGAGGTCTAGAAAGGGAGAGCCATGCATGAATAAAGAAAATTCATAGCAAATATCACTAAATAAAAATAAAGGTATCCTAATAACTCATCATGTCTGAAATAATCACTGAAGTAATCACAGCTGCAGCTCATTGTTTAAATTAAATAGCATAATTTATATTTACACACACATGCACACACATGTGTGCGCGACACATACACACACACACACACACATACATGCACACAGACAGACACATGCGCACACACGTGCATGTACACACACGCACACACACACACACACACACACACACACACACACACACACACACACACACACACACACACACACACACACACACACATTTAAATCATAAATTATCAACAGCAAGCAACTAAGATTTATAAATAAGTTTGATACATATAGGATATATTTTCAAAGTAACCATGTACAGATATTTGTTAGAAAAAAATAATTTATTCAAAAGAAGTGGCTAATCAGTTTAACCAATATTTCAGTGGTTATCAGAATTAGGATACTACTAAAATATTCCACTGGTTGTTGAGGTGAAAATAAGTGTTGCTTTTACTGTCTAAACAGGATATAGTAGAGGAAGCTATGAAATATTATATTCTAGGGTCAGTATTAGTTATGGATGTTTAATGTAATACTTAGGTCAGACAGCAAATTAAATCATCAAAACATTTTCCTTTCTATTCATGTAACACTTCTGAACTGGGTTGTTATTATCCAGGCATATGGAAGGATGCACATGCGGATAAAGGTAGTAGAATACTTACAGAGAATGTTTGTCCAGTTATATCTTTGTCATATCTTCAGATTGTTGTAAAACTGTATTTCTTTTGTTTGTTTGTTTGTTTTGCCCCATTCCCCACACCAACTATAGATCCTCCCATGACTGCTTTACTTACTTCTTTTCTTGGGATGAGAACATTACTCATTTGTTAGGCTCCCTATTGAAATATCAGCACTTGAAATGCCAAGTGCCGACATGACAAAAAGAGACCGAAAACACGGGAGAAGAGTGAAGCTCGAAGATCACTCTACTCCTTAAAGCCCTCTACCCTCTAAATTTATAAATACCAACTCCTAGCTCATCACACCTTGGAGAAAAAGAGTTTAAAAGATTAGGCCAGATAAAAATCACTTTAGCTAGCAGATCTAGGAGACTCTCTCTCTCTCTCTCTCTCTCTCTCTCTCTGATACCCTCCCTGTGGGACGAATAAAGACACCTTGTTGAAGTTTTCAGTAGTTTATTCAGTTAAGCAGGTAGATGTATGAGTGTTGTGTATTGTGCAAATCTGTCCTTCATTTTCCTGAGTTATGTTATGTGAGATCACAGATGCCCCACTCCTCCTCTTGGGAAACATGCCTCCATTGGCTTTCTTGTCTCCATTAAGGAGCTCATTGTGAAATATGCATTCATCTATGTGCTTGTCCCTTCTCACTCTGAAAGAAGCAAGTGGGATAGTTCCTCCATTCTTCTCCTCCCCACTTCAGCGCCTCCAGTGCTGCGACCACTAACCGATTAACTGGTCCTAGATAGACTGGGCCCTAACCAAGGCTCTAACATTGTATGCCATGCAGCTGACAGGACTGTTCAGGAAGCTTGTACATGGCCAACTCCGTGCATGTTTTCTAATGGTTACTCTGTCTCTGAGAATCAGAATGGATTCAGGACCAAAGTAAATAATGAGACAGTTACATCTAATCTAATCCAATGATGAGCAGACATTTTGTTTCTTTCAGATGATATGAGTGGACTCGCTGTTACTTTCTCTTTGGGCATGACTAAGACTTCTGACAATGCGTATCATGCACAGATTTTGCTGGATCTCATATATTGTGTGATGAATGTGTTTAGTGAAATAGTGTGAACTACTTTTGAGGAATGCAATTTCAGAGACGCCAGAAGCTGTTGAAGACTGGGGGGGGGGGGGGTGAGAAGGGCACTTAGTGAACTAAAAAGAACAATTTTTATAAACTATTTACTGCCACAATGTAGATTAATTTAGATGACATTTTAAGCTTAGCCAATTTCCCTTTGGTGCTTGAATTAACATTTCTTGATTGGTCTTACCTATCCTATGGCTGACAATTGTATATTAGCCCTAGTGAGAATAAATGTGATCATACTATAGATAATTTGAGGGGACCCATGTAAGAGATGCAGCATTTAGGAACTGCCTTTATCCATTAGTGGCATGAGGGGGAATCCTGGAATACATTTTCAATTACCCATCCTTAGATCCAAGTTGCATTCGAATATGGACAGGGATGAACTTTATTTTACTTGAATGGATAGTCTGTTCTCGAACAGTGGTAGCCTCTGTGATATATATCCATCTCTCCACAGCATTCAGTTTAGATACCTGGACTGAGTATTTCTGATGCCATTTGATTTGCTGATGTTCAGTAGGTCCATCTGTATTAGTTCGGAGGATGCTTTGTATGCCAGACATGTTACCTCTAAGCACTCTATAGGATACTGAGTATAGTGATACATCTTTGAGGTGGTCCATGCAAGCCCTGTTGTTTAGGACTTGTATCCTTTTAATAAGGTATCTCTGTGGGTATTCCAGTTGTTGCATGGGTCTGGACAGTTACATGTCAAAGTGGGCATTATACAAAATGATTGACCTAATGAGGGCTTTGTAAAGGGGGGCAATAACATTTCTTTATCTAGTCACAATCAATTTGTTTATAAGCTGTGCAATATAGAAAGACTTTCTTATGACTCTGGGCACATGTTGGTCAAAAGTTAGGTAACTGTACACACAAGTTCCCAAATGCGAAACAATTGGGTCAGTTCTCAGGGGGCATTGTCAATTTGGCAGTTCCCTGGAGTAGATGACTTCCCAAAGGATACGATAATGTATTTCTTGGAGTTTAGTTTCAATTCATGATTCTGTCACTAGTTATTGTTTGGGGCAAACCTTCCTGCATGATGGTTAAGTCATTTGGGGATTCAATAACTGCTCCTAGCTTGCAGTCATTTCAAACTTAGTCAGCCAAAGCCCTTTGGTATCTCCTTTTACTTTTGAGATGTATATGCCAAACAGAAAAACTCTCAGCACCTAACCCTGGGGGACACCATTGGTGACTGGTCTCTTCCCCTATTTTGATCTCCTGCATTCTGTGAACAAACATACATGTATACATTCTTTGATTCACCTTCCTGATTGCATTAACCTGATTGTATTAAATTTTATTCCTTGTATAATACAGCACCACTTGTTAGAATGTGTTTTAAATTTGTAGTTTGGAATAGTCTTCTAGTGAGCAATGAAACAAAATGTATGAACCAATAATGATAATACTACCCATTTCTGAAAATGCCAACCATAAAAGGCCACTCAGACTTCTGTCATTACAATCCACCAATATCAATAAATATGCAAAATCTCTGCAGAAGTAAGTCATCTAAATGATTCCACATTAAAGGAATCTGTAACTAATGAAGAGGTTGCTGCTAGCAAATAATTTTATATTTCATTGTTTCATCTACAAATAAAGTGCCTGTTGCCCTTGAAGACTAAATTGCCTATGCTACATTAAAAATGATAAGCTGGTAATTTTGCAATGGGGAATGGCTGGCAAATTGATAATGGGTTCATATTTACTAAGTAACTCCTCCAAATGAGGATAGTCATAGGACTGCAGCATCCACTCCCATTAAAGTACAATGCATACAGTATCAGCGATCCATCTACATACTGTGGGAGTAGTACCCACATCCTTCTGAATCAAAAGCAAGTGTACTACCTGTTGTGCTACTAACAATGCAAACAACTTAGCATAAGTAGCATTAAACTTCTCTTCCCCTGAAGCTTTCAGCTCCTTGTAAAATCCACTTGACGATCAACTAAATCTCTCAACTTCGCTGCACAAGAAATCTGGAAAACGCCAAACTTTATTTGGGGGCAAAGGCTCAAAACCAGGGGACACATTTTAAATATTGCTTGTATAATCTTAGAAAGCTGCTAAAATAGTGTTTTGTGTTACCATATGATTCCTGAAAGATAGGAAGACTGAAACTTAGAGAGCTATCATTATTTAGTGAATTGAGTTCTCACAGATTTGCCAGAAAAATGCAAATTTTAAGAACAGACCAAAAGTATGAGCCAAATATTCTGTGAAAATCTAAACAGTGGAGAGCTATGGACTCAAGTCCCTGAATCACAAGTGTTGGTATGGCTAGAGAGTTCAGACTCTTGTTTGAGCCTGAGTAACACTAACCGCCAGGTATCTCTAACTGGGGCATTTTACACACACACACACACACACACACACACACACACACACACACACACACACACACACACACACACACACACACACACACACACACACACACGAGCAGCATAACTTCTGCAAATCATCTTCTTTCAGCTTTTTCCCAGTTAGAGGTCACCACAACGGATCACCTGTCTGCTCATGATTGGCAGTGGAGTTTTATGGTGTCGAATTGCCAGCCCGGCACCCAACCTTCCACAGAAGGCACACACACACACACACACACACACGCACTCATGCCTAATGCCAATTTAGAGTATCCAATCCACCTACAGCATGTCTTTGGGAGGAATCCGGAGCACCCAGAGGAAACCCACGTGACCACAGGGAGGACAAGCAGACTCCGCACAGAAGGCACCCCAGCCGAGGATTGAACTGGAGAACCTCTTGCTGTGAGGTGGCAATGCTAACTGCTGCACCACCGCGGCCGAGTCATGCTGGTAAGGAGAGTTTTGTTCTTTTATTAGCATAACTTCTGCAAATAAAAGTACAAAACTCTCCTTACCAGCATGACTTTGGTAGCGCCAACAGAACAGTGGCAGCATAACTCCTGTAACACAAAGCAATAAGAGAACAAGAACAGCTAGTTTAGTTAGTTTAACTTCCCCACACGAATCCACGTTAGAGTGAAAACTCCACTTCATTAATTTTTCCCAACAGGTTTTGCAGCTGTAAATGTCAGGGGACTCCCACTCCCCCTGGCTCTATGGTTCACTGGTAAATGGGATTATTATTTGTGGAGGGGACTGTAATTGAGGCATTACAGGTGACAGAAGGGTAAAATAGGTAGCAGTATATGAAAAAATCAAGATATTTTGTTCTGCAAGAAACTGAATGTGGTAGATCAGAAGCAGCATATTTAAAGGAGAGGAAAGTTGACTGCAAAATAGTCTTTACTGCTCATAAAACAAAGGAGGGAGGTGTTATGGTTTGGAATAAGTTATGTGGGATTTTTCAAACATAAAATGGTGTTTATTAGCTTTAATGATATTAGATGTTAGAAGAAGGGATATATAGGATGGATGTGGACTTTATACTTAAGAAAATATCAATGAATATCTTGATAAGTTATATCAAGATTATTAAGGTTAAGAAATCTATATGGCATTGAGGGAATTAGTAGTAGGCTTGTAAATTAAAAACAAAATAGCAATATAATATACTGGAAATGAAGGAAGTTACATGAACAAGAGGGGGAGTATTTCAGGACAGAAGAATGTGTGTATATTAAGTACAGCAAAGAAATCAAATTATATACAGAAAAGGAAAATAAACTGAAGGGTTGGTTGCTTCTGAGTATGATAGCCCGACTTATAGATTTTATAAAACTTTCTGGTATATGGAAGATTAAAGCAGCTGAGGCCACAAACCTTTATAAAAAGAATGCAGTTTATCATACATAAATTAAAATATGGCAGGGTCTTTCAAGCAAATCATCTTGTGGTTTAACTAAATGCACAACAAGTACACTTAACTCAGTCTTATACCGTTGAAGAACAGTCTCTGTTAGTAGTTCTCTGAATTCCTCTGTCAGAAAAAAATGTTCATCTTCTTATTAAAGATTTTCTTTCACTGTGGATGATTCTGACTCTCAGAGCTGTTGCTGTGTAGAACCAGTCCCTTTCCACAAAAGGCAACTACTCTCTAACTGTGGTTCTCTCAGTCCTCATTTTAACTCATATTCAACAGTTATTAAGCAACCTGCTTTTACAAATATGGCTTGGTATTTTTCAATTCTTAAAGTGACAGGTTCAGATTAACAAAACACTTACTACATTCAAAGGAACCCACTCTATTTACAATGGATTCTTAATGATAATCCTATAAGCATTGCTTAGACAATGGGTGAATCATAAATCAAATACCCTATTTGAGAATGAATGCTCTCCAGCAAGGTATTAATATAGAGATATCACCTGGTCTGCCACTTCATGGCAGCATACTAAGCTGTCATGAAGCACTGACTTGAAAAAAAAAAAAACAGGTGTCATTTTTTATGCTCATTAAATGTGTCTTTGCTGCTTAGCAAGTGTAAAATAAATGAAAAAAGGTAAATAAAAACATAGTTTTGTGTGTGTGTGTGTGTGTGTGTGTGTGTGTGTGTATGTGTGTGTGTGTGTGTGTGTGTGTGTGTGTGTGTGTGTGTGTGTGTGTGTGTGTATGTGTGTGTGTGTGTTAGAGACAGAGACAGTGAAATTCAATGAGAAAAGGAACAAGCAAAAGTGTGATAAGCAGGTAAAGAGTGTGAAAAACAGCAAGTGAGAAACAGAGAGAGATGCATATCTCTTAACCAGTCTGATCAAGAATTCTAGATAAAGCAAACAGATAACAATATATAAAATCTGGGACTCATTTTAAGAATGACCTTAACATTACATTAGCATGCATTTTGTCAACAAAAAGAAGTATAATGACACTTTAAAGTCTGACTTCTCTGACTGAAAGTAATATTCACTAACTTATCAGAAAATCAAACATTTGGAAGGGATAGAGCAAAATTAGGGACAGATTTGAGGCATGAGGGTTCAATGCCTTACATTGTATGAATGTATTTCATTCATTAAATCAGAATGGGACATCTAAGGTGTAGTCAGTCAAGAAAATAGCTATGATTGCTGTGCACATATGTTTTATCTGTGTGTCTGTACGCGCATGTGTGTAAGTCTGTGTGCATGCATGTGTGTGCATGTATGTCTCTCTATATGTATGCGTGTCTGTGTTTTCTGTCTATAGGAGAGCGAGTCAGCCTGCTTAAGGCTATACTCTGTGTGTGTGTATGTGTGTGTGTATGCTGATACTAAATACTCAGAGTAACATATTTTAGATGTAAGATGCTTCTTGCAACAGTTACATATGTTACAGCAAGTATGAAACATTATGCTAAGTGAAACATATAAAAAAAGTATATACTAAAAATATAAAAAATAACAGAGAGCTCATTGTCTGTGTACAATAATGCTGTCCAGGGTGGGTGGTAACACAAAATAATGGACATTCCCGGGGTGTTGAGGCCCCCTGCTAGTGACATTCATTTTGCAACAGAGCAGCCTCTCTCCTTACTTTGATCAGCTCTGTTGCCAGTGTTCCCATCTCAAAAGTCGGGCTCTGCATATAAATTAATATCTGATGTATTTTCACATCCATTTACATCACTGACCCCTCTTGCTAAATGGTCCCAGCATGAACGCAAACTCTGTACTGCTTTTAATTGAAACATTACAAATAGAAGCTTTACTTTCTTCCTACTGAGGCTGCTAAAAGCAGAGCTTTGATATTAAGGAGCCATCTTGCTGTACATTTCATCAGGACCCTTAATATGAATCTAATAACACAAACTAAGTAATCAAATTACTTTTAATGAAGAAGCACTTAAAAAATTAAAAAAAAAAAGAAAACAATTTAACAGAGATCCCATTGTCTATGTGCAATAATGCGCTTCAGGGTAGCTGTTTACAGGAAATAATAGACATTCCAGCGGTGGTGAGGCCATCTGTCTGTGACATCATTCTCAGACCACCCCGGGTGGTCCGTTATTTCCCTGAGAGTGCGCACCCTAAAGGGCATGATTGCCTGCTTATACCACTGTTTACACATTTTAAGTTAATCATTCCCTTTTATTTGGTACCACCATATTGTGTTAGAGAATTGTAAATTTTATAGGAATGGTGAGAGAGAAGTGCTAGGTATGTCCATATTTTGAAATTTGTTTGAAAATGAAAAGGCAGCACAGATTTATGAAACTGATATCATCTATCTTTGGTTGCCACAGAGAAGTTACTTTCTAAGATATTTCAGCTAAGGTCAAGTAAGTAGATTCAAACTATTGTGGAGCCAATGGTCTTTTGACTTTTATAAGAGAGAAAAGTGCAAGATTTATTTGCTGTTTTGGCAAATAGGTTTGGAAGTGAAGTGTAGTAGGGTACAACTGTAGTGGATGATATGGCAAATGCTTTTGATAATTTATGTTATGAGGTTATTGTTTATACTTTAAGGGAGCATGGATATAAGGCTAGGATTGTGAAGCGTTTGTGAGGGCGGTGTATTATAAGTCATATGTGATTCCTATTGTATTAGGTGGCTAAATAGATGGACCAGGATGATGACTGGGGTGAACTAAAAGAGTTCTTTCACTCCTGTGCTATATGGTTTGAAGGTGACTGTAGTGATCGAAAAAGTGAAACCGACAATGACAGAGTCACAGCGGATACTGGAGCAAGGGATTATCATTAATGTTTTCAGCTATACCGATGACATTTTATATGTTGCTTACACTATAAACAGGCAGGTGATGTCTTACAATAAGTAATAGGTGAGACTTAATTTGAAATTAATTAGGTTTTGGTGGGAAGGGTATATTGAGGGTAGTGGGCTTTTTATGATGAGCTGGAGGTATTAGGTATGAAAGAATGGAGATGAAGAAGAGTTTGTGGGAGAAGTTGTTACAGGAAATAAAGGGGACATGCAATATATGGAAAGGATAGGACATATTTATTAGGAAGAAGGAGTAAATAAGAAAAACATGGGTATTTGGCACAAGTGTATCCTTTCCTAGAAGAGACAGAGATGAAAATTATTAAGATGTCTTTTTTAGTTATCTTGGGTTCAGGAATTATTTGTCTAGATGTTGCAATATATTTTCGTGTACAAGAGTCTGATCAATTTCCATCTGGTTCACTTCCTAATCCACACAATTACCACCTCCCTCCACATATTGCATATAACTTTCATTGTACTGAGTTTTGCTGAATTTACTACCTCTTGTCGATTGTCTTGTCTTGTGTGTCTGAGTAAGATGATGTGGCTTGGATGTTCATTTAAGTAGTTTATTACACACAAACACATCAGGATGGATGGCAGGAACATTAAACTTAAATGAACTAACTGACTGACTGCTACACTCATACATGCTTTCACTTTTGCTGCTCACTCAAAATGGCATTCTTGCTTGCACATGCTCAGTACTTATATGCACATGCCCACTGACTCGAATGCTTCTTAAAGATGCATCATGTGCTCTGATATACATCCTCCCTCTTTTGACTAAGCTGTCTCATATTGGCAATGACAATTGACTAGACATGCAATTATACAGCCAACAATAAACAAAACAACAATTATGTCCAGGTTGCTGTGGATCTGGTATTAGGTCTTGAAATAATGGGAAGAAACTGAGGGTAATGCTGCTCAATGCCAGAAGTCTAAATCTCAAAATGCACGCACTCGAGGCCCTTCTCAGTATGGAGAACATCGATGTCTGTGCTGTAACTGAAACCTGGTTCAAGGCTCCTGAGAGCACCCCGGCACTATTAGGTTTTACCTCATATCATGCCCGCCCCAAAACCCGGACCACACCACAAAAGGAGGGGGTGTATCCATATTCATAAAGGATACCCACACCTCCAGGTTGGTGGCAACACATGAAGCTTCGGAAACCATCCAGGTGCAACTAACCATAGGCAAAACTGCTCTACAAATTGTAGCATGCTACAGGCCACCCTCTCAAACTCAGGAACCCCACACAGCCTTCCTGAAGACACTGGAAGGTATAAATATATCTCCAAACACCATCATATTGGGTGACTTCAACTACCCGAATATAGACTGGGAACATTACTCAAGCCCTAACTTTCTAGCCCAACGGTTCCTGGAGTTCATAAATTCAAATGCCATGGAACAGCTAGTCACTGTTCCCACGAGAGGAGAAAATATACTGGATCTCATTGTCACAAACATGGGGACAAAATGCTCCACACCGGAGGTATGTCCCTCATTGGTGAGATCTGATCATAAACTAATCTCACTGGAAATCCACATCCCGCCCCCACCCCAAACAAAAAAGACCACAGTGAAGAACTTCTCTAAAGCAAACTTCACACTACTCAAGACTGGTGTGGTATCCTTCAAGGCCCCTGAGCCAGTGGAAACCACAACCCAAGCTGCGGAAGCCCTTACAAATGCCTTCTATGAACACCTCCAGGACTGCATGGATCAGGCAATCCCAAATAAAACCAAGACTCTTTCCACAAAGGGCAAACGTCCAGTCTGGTGGACCCCAGCCATTAACAAACTTTACAATAAGAGGAGAAAGCTATTACATGATAGAACAAAATCCATAAAGGGAAGTCACCCCTGATCATTCTTAGTAAAAAATACGAGCACTCATAAAATCAACTAAGGCCAATTTTGAGAGAAAAATTGCCATGGATTCAAAGGACAATCATAAGGCCTTTTTCAGCTATGTTAGAAACCTGGGTGGAAACTCCCAGATATGCTCAGAATTAGTCCAAAATGATACAAAAATCACTGAACCCACAGACATTGCCAACATACTGGCAGACAGGTTCAGTGCAAACTCACTCCCCCCAAAGGAGAGATAACTATCCCAGCCGAGTGTAGCCTCCCAGACATCTCAAATGCACAGGTGAAAGCTGCTCTCTCTAAAGCTAAAACACAGCATCAATGGGACCGGATGATGTCCCCGGCTGTGTGCTACACGAGCTAAATGAGGAATTAAACCCGCACATAAGGCAGCTGTTTAATCTCAGCCTTACCACAGGATACGTGCCCAAGGAGTGGCGACGGCAACTGTGGTCCCACTCCACAAAGGCGGCGCCCACGGACCCTGGAAATTACCGCCCATAAGCTTAACAAGTCTAGTCTCCAAAGCTATGGAGAGGATCATAATGGAGCTCATAAACAAAGATATAGGGGACTTGCAGACATTGGACCTGACCCAGTTTAACCGTCAAGGGAAGATCATGCCTTTTGAACTTGGTCGACTTCTTCAAACAGTCACCAAGGCCATTGATGAGGGAAAGGCAGTCCATACAGCCTACCTTGACCTTACACAATACCCACTCGGTATTGTAGAAAAACTACCAGCTTAAATGTAAACCCATATGTCACAAGATGAGTTGCAAACTGGCTTAAGGACAGAACCCACAGGGTTAGAGTTGCTGGCGCTATGTCAGACTCCAAGCCGGTCACAAGTGGTGTCCCACAGGTCGCTCGTCCTTGGCCCCTATTGTTCGGCATCTACTTCTCAGAAGTACAGGCCAACATGGGAGGACTTTGCTGACAAAGTTTGCAGACGACTGCAAACTGGGCCATAGTGGAAAATGCATCGGACACGGATATCCTTCAGAAGGGACTCACGGAAACAGATAGCTGGCGCCAGAGCCATGGCCTGAAGTTAAACGCCAAAAATGTATAGTCATACCGGAAAAACAAGGTAACCCCAAGCTACCATATAGGTGGCAATCCACTAAGCACAGAAGAGGTTATCAGGGACCTGGGGACCCAGGTTGACAGTGGCCTTTCTTTTGACACTCACGTTGCTAAAGTGGTTAGAAAGACCTTCTACATTGCCCACCTGATCATGAAGGGATTCACATCCAGATCTAGTGAGGTCATTGTTCCCCTGTACTCTTCACTTATCAGACCAATGATCAAGTACAATGCCCCATTCGGGATGTATCTCACCCGACATCTGCAGCAATTGGAGAGACCCCAAAAGTTCCTCACCAAAAGGATAAAGGGACTCCAAAATCTGTCATATGCTACCAGATTGAAGAAACTCCAGCTCTATTCAGTCGCATACCGTCTGCTCAGAGGTGACATGTGCCTGACATACAAGGCCATGTCCAACCCGGAATTAATGGACATGCTCCACCTCAAAAAAGCCAAATCCACCAAAACCACTAGTGCAAGCGACTTAAACCTTAGCACGGATATAAATAGGACGTGCTGGAGGGATAGATTTATCACTCAGAGACTCCCCATGCTGTGGAATAAAATCCCGGTCCATGTGAGGCAGAGCACCTCGCTGACTCTGTTCAAGAGAAATCTTGACCTGTGGATGGGAGATCGGAATCATCTCTGTGTCACTGCTGGACAGAGGCACAACAAACTAATGGGCACAGTATTTTTCATATAAGGAAAAATTTGGGCTAGGCTTATAAATGCCTTAGGGCAGATAGCCTAGTATAAACCTATGAACCTATGAAATATGACCTGACCTCATAATATAATAGTTAGAACTGGGTTTAGCAACAGGAACAGTCACTGGGGAATATTCTACTTCAGGATGTCAGGGACATCTTCCGAAACAGGAAGAAAAGATGGAATGTTCTCTGGAAAAGGAACACTGGATAAATCACTATGAGAATTAGAGTCTTTATTACAGATAAGATGCTGTAACACTGACTCGGACACCGGTAATAAATGTTTTTGATTCCACCGAAATTCCATTCCCTGTGATTCCATGATGTATGAACTTGGTTCTTCACACAAACTTTTCACAAGTCCAATCTGATCAAATCCTTTTGCTGTCTGCATCCTCATTATCTCTCCTTCTTCTAAAGGATTGAGAGGTTTGCTGGTCTTATAATAGTAGGACTTTTGGGACAAATGCTTTTTAGAAGTTGGGCTTTTACTACTTTGTTGTTTTAGCACATGGAACCAACAAAATGTTACTGATTGGCAATGTGGTTCTGGTTGTCCTTGACATAAGTCTCTGGGCAGGTGAACCAAGTAAATTATCACGAGGAATGTTTCTGAGATTAAGCAAGTTTAGACAAACATCAGTATTGTCACGTTTGGATCTCTAACAGCTGTTTTGCACTTCAAACTGCACATTCAGCCAACCCGTTTGATTATGGGTATTCAGGACTACTCATAATATGAACAAAGTCCCACGTTTCAGCAAATCTTTTAAACTGCTGACTTGTAAACTGTGCACCATTGTCAGAAATGACTCTGTGTGGACTGCCATGGACAGAAAAGTGTCTCTTCAACTTAATAATGACAGTATTGGACATTAGATTAGCAAGTAGGTCAATTTCAAACCAGTTTGAGTAAGAGTCTACTAACATCAAGTAATGTTGACCATTCCACTCAAAGATATCTGTAGTTACTGCCGACCAAATTAGTTCAGTAATCTGACTTAACTGAAGTGGTTCTTTTAGTTGATGTGGTTTAGTACTATTACAATCAGAACAAGAAGAAAGTATTTCCTAAATATCTTTTGACATAGAAGGCCAAAATACTACTCTTCTCAACCTTCTTTTAGCAGAATCAGTTCCTGGGTGGCCATGATGCAAGATCTTAATATACTCTTGTTACAAGGATTTTGGAACAATCACTTTTGGACCTTTCACGATAATACCACTGTCTGACAAAATCTCGTCTCTGTAAGGAAAATGCTGTTGCAAATCTACTGGTAAACAAGATTTTTTGAAGGCCATCCTTGACTGATAAAGTGGTTAAGCTTCTGGAGAATTAGATCTGAAGCTGTGCGAGTTCTAAACTCATAAAGATGTGTGGAAGAAAAATTTCTCACTTCCATGACCTCAAAATCAGGTTGCTCATTCTCATGCAGTTCAGTGTTTTTTCTGAGTGATCAGGATAAAGTATAAGCAAGATAAAGAAGTTTGCCTTTTGTGTAAACAAGATTGAAATTGTACTTTTGCAGCTTGAGCAACATGTATTGCAATTTCACTGGTGTGAATGTTATGTGCATTGGCTTTCTCAAAATAGTGACTAGAGATTGGTGGTCAGTTTCGATCTTGATAGGTCAGCTATAAATATAATAATGGAACTTCAAACATGCAAACACATTTGCCAAGAGCTCTTTCTCATTTTAGGTATACTGCATCTCAGTTTGGGTTAGAGTTCTCGATGCATAGGCTACTGGTCTACCCACTTGAAGAATGACTGCACCAAGACCACACTTAGAAGCATCACAGGAAAGAGTTACTGGTTTGTGAACAGCATAGTATCTTAAAGTGGGTAGAGTGGCAATTTTCTGTTTCACGACATCAAATGCTCTTTGGTGGTGTTTTGACCAGGACCAGGTTACATCTTTGCCTGTCAGCTCTCTGAGTGGTGCTGAAAGTTACTGAAGTCTGGGATGAATTTGCCTAAATAGTTGATCATGCCAAGAAAATGTTGTAAGGCTTGTACATTGTCTGGAGCTGGCATCTCAAGAATTGCTGCTGCTTGGAAGGATCTGGTTGTAAGCCTGAGATGGCAAACAAATAGCCCACATAAGTCAGCCTGAATTTACATTTCCGAGGATTCAGCTTAAGATTCACTTGACAAGCTCATTCCTGCAAGAATTTTACAGATGTTTCTTTCATGTTTGACTTCACCATTGCCTTCTAGAAGAATATCATCTACTATTATAGCACATGGATAGCCAGAAAACATTTGTTTCATAGCATTTTGAAAGACTTCACTGGCAGAATTTATTCCAAATGGCATTCTGAGAAATCTGTACCTTCCAAATGGTGCACCTGATGTGGTTAGCAATAAAGATTTCTGATCAAGCAAAATTTGCCAAAATGAACTTTTTACATCTAATACAGAAAAAAACAGTGGCATTTGGCATGAGGGCAGCAACTTCCTCAACTGTGCGCATTGGATGATGAGGTTGTTTTAGTGCTTTGTTCAAATCTCTTGGATCAATACATATTCTAATATTAGCTGAGCTTTTCTTGTGAGCTTCTACAATGGAAGATACCCATTCAGTTGGTTCTTCTACTGGACAAATTACTTCTAGCTGCACCTTTCTGTCTAAGTCAGTTTTGACCCTATTCTGCATAGTCACTGGTGCTTTCCATGCTGGCCTCATGACTGGGCTTACCTCATGATCTAACTTCATGGGGTACACAACTCGGAGTTTGCCTAGTTTGTCTGCGAAAATATCAGCATATTCAGAAAAAATTGCTGGGGTGAAATTTGAGCTGTTATCATTCAAACCTACATGGCGGACTTCTTTTTTAAATGAAAGCAGTCCCATTTTTAAACTGTCTTTGAGGCCTAATAATGACAGCACATGTCTCTAACTACGTAAAACTGCAAGTCATAGCTGTTCCCAGCAGAGTAACATGAAAGCACTACTGAGCCTTCGGTTTGAATTTCTTTACCACCATAAGCAACAAGCTTTGCATACTTTGCCAAATGAAGTTGTTCTCCTGCTTTTACTCTAGCAGATGTTTCTGCTGACATTGCCCTTTGAGCCAGTATCTACTTTGAGCTCTATGGGTTTCCCATTAATCTGAACAGTACAAAAATGTTGTTCTTTGCCCACAAATGTATTGCACTGACTGTTTCACCAAGCACAGACAGACCATCAACATAAAAAGTAGGGTTGCAGCTTTCTAATTAATCAACTTGCCTCTTTGTATGCACTCTTTTAATAAAAGAATGAGCTTTGTTTTATTTACAAAGCCTTTTGAAATGAATCCACATTTTACATTTGTGGCACTGCTGACCAAAAGCTAAGCACTTTTCTCATTTGGGTTCATGGTTTCCACCACAATTATGACAGATGACTATGAGGCTAGCTACAGGTTTTGCTGAGTCACTCCTGTGCTTTGCTGAATGTAGCCTAAGCACCACTGAAGCTGCTCTGGATTTTACTGGAGCTGCCAAACCTTTAGGCCTGTATCTTTTAACCTCATGCTGCATACTATCTACATTAGCTTTGGAAGGCACTGAAAGCATGCATTTCTCATTTGTAAGCATATTTGTCTGCTTTTCTGTAAGCTCGTATATCTGACAAATCTCAATGGCCTTATGTAACATTAAATCACTGTCTTGAAACAGTCTTTCCCACTGCATCATTATTAACACCACACATAGGCCTGTTCTTTATCAACTCATTTCTCAGATCACCAAATCTGCATGTTTTAGCCCTATTTCTCAAGTCGGTTATATATTATTATTTATTTACATTTGTTGACTGGGAATGTCCGACTGGACGCAGGTCCATTTTCAGCGGAGGCCTGGGGAAAAAAGCTCCACAAATTAAAATATTACAGACATAGTTACAGATTAAGAATCCTAGCAATTAAAATATTACAAACATAGTTACAGATGAAGAACATAGTACATTCAGTAGATAACTAGCATCTGTTCTATCCACAAAGTCATAGCAGATATTAACAATTGTTACAACAAGAAGTTACTGCCATATAATAAGTAGACAGGCATGGAAGTATCAGGGCTTGCTGTAATCAAAGGTAGTTTGTGGGGTGGAAGAGAGGTAGAGGGTAGATGGAGTGGGAGAAGTTAGAGGGGAGAGTTACAAGGGCATAGTCAGCATGTTTTTAGGTGTGCTTTAAGTAAAGCTTTGAAGTGGGTGCATGATGGTAGAGACGTTATTGTGGGGGGAGGGGTTCCATAATTTGGCTATAGTGCTGGAGAATAGTGCTTCTCCAGCAGTGTTATTGGCTCTAGTAACCTGTAATTGATTTTTGTTGCTGGATCGTAGTGGTCTGGTGGTGAGATAGGGTTGGAGTAGATACTGGAGGGATGGGTCCTTTAGAGGATGGTTAACCAGTTTGTGGGTGAGTGTGAGTTGATACCATTGAAGGAGGTAAGGGAGTTCTAGCCAGCCTAGTTTAGTAAGTGAGAGACAGTGATGACTGTGGTAGGATGCCCGGTGGCGAATTTGGCGATTTTGTTGTAGCAGATCTCGAGTTTATTTAGATCGCATTGCTTTAGGTTGGTATATATTGGAGAGGCATAAAGTAGGGTGGAAATAAGGTGCAAATTTGCAACTGAAATCCTAGCTACTTTGTTGAGGAGTTGCTTATTTCTGTATAAGGCTCCTAGTTTTTGGTGGACTTTGTTTATGGTCATAGATATGTGAATGTCAAATTTGAGATTGTTGTCTATTTCAACTCCTAGCAATTTGGTGTGATCTGTTGGGTGGATAGTGGTGTTGTCTTTTGCTGTGGTGTTAAAGTGAGAGTTGTTTTGAGTATGTTTGGTGGGTTCAAAGATGAGGAGTTTAGTTTTGTTTGGGTTGAGTATTAACTGGGCATCGGATAGCCAAGTTTCAATAGATGGAAAGGCATGCTGTGTGACCTTATGCAGTTTGGGTAGGGACTGGGTGGATCAGATGATGGTTGAGTCATCTGCATATTGTATGAGTGTGCCATGTTTGGTGGCAGAGGCTAGATTATTGGTGAAAATAGAGAAGAGTAGGGGTCCAAGGATGGATCCTTGGGGAACACCAATAGAGACAGGTAGTTGGGGAGATATGTAATTTTGCCATACAACAGATTGCTGGCAGTCAGACAGGTAACGTTGAAACCAGTTGGTGACTGATTGAGAAAAGGATAGGTTATTGAGTACAGAGAGGAGTTGTTTGTGCGGGGCCATGTCAAATGCTTTAAACAGGTCTAGGAAAGTAGCAGGAGAGATGGCCATTGTTTTTATGGTGAAGGATAGTGTTAGTAAAAGAGAGTAAGGCAGTGGTGGTGCTATGGTTTGGTCAGAAACCATGCTGAGTATTAGAAATGAGGTTGTTAGTAAGGAGGTAGTCTGAGATTTGAGAGTGAATGCATCTCTCTAGTATTTTGGAGAGTGGAGATAGAATTGCTATGGGGCGGTAGTTGGTTAGTTCTGTGGAGGAGCCGCCTTTGTGAAGGGGAATTATGTGTGATATTTTCCATAGTGTAGGGACATAGCATTCTGACAGAGATCGGTTAATCAAGATGGATACTGGGTAGGCTAGGGCATCAGCTGCAATTTGTAGGAATTCACTTGGGAGGCTGTCTACTGCTAATTTTGTGGGTTTAAGTTTAGTTAAGAGTTTTCTTATGTTGGAGGTAGGAATGGGAGAAAATGAGAAGAGTGTGGGGAGATTACTGGGTGAAGGTGTGGGGTGTAGGGGAGGGGGGGTTGTGTTGTCTATCTAGTGATAGTACGGTTTGTGTGAAGTGTGTGTTGAATGAGGTAGCAATAGTTTCTGAGGAGTGAGGAATGTTAGGTGTAGGGGTATTGATTTTACCTGGATGGAGGATGGAGTTTATGGAGGTCCAGAATTGTTTGGGGTTGTGTTGGGAGGAGTTGAGGGCAGACTGGTAGTATTGGATTTTGTCCTCCTTTATTAGCTTTTTGACTCTACTGCGTAGTTCTAGGAATTTCTGTCTAGCTGAGCGGGTTTTGGTTTTGCGCCAGTGTTCCCAGGCTTTATCTCGGGTTTTCATTTCTGACCTAGTGGTTTTCTGTAGCCATGGGGAGGGGTGGGCTTTGGTTCTGGTAAGTCTTATGGGGGCATGGTTATTTAGGATGCTTACAAAGGTAGTATTGAAAAATTGGACTGCGTCATCTAGGCTGAGGTAATTTAGAGGGTGCCAGTTACATTCTTTGAGGGATGAGATGAATGTGATTGGGTTAAAGTGTAGTTTTTTACGTATTTGACGGAGACGACTGGTTTAACTTGGTATAGGTGTTTTTTGAGTAGGAATGTTGTGGAATGATCACTGAGGCTATCTGATAGGCAGCCTGCTATATAGGACTGGGGAATCTTGCTGACTAGTATCCAATCCAAGGAAGTGTGCTTGTTGGAGTTTTTATTTATTCTGATTGGTGACTGAACTAGTTGGATGAAGCCATGAAGGTTTAGATGCTGGCTTGGATGGTTGCCGCAACACGATTGCCAATCAGTATTGAAGTCACCTAAAATTATGGTCTCTTGAGGGAGATGGTGGGTAGTCCAGCTTAGGAGGTTTTCTAGTGGA
The DNA here is from genome assembly GCF_019279795.1 of Protopterus annectens. NCBI lineage: Eukaryota > Metazoa > Chordata > Ceratodontiformes > Protopteridae > Protopterus > Protopterus annectens. Next base: position 688,093,834 of record NC_056739.1, on the reverse strand, counting down.
GGATATTTTGGCCAGGTGGGAAGTAGCATCCTATTATGTTGATGGTTTTATTTTGGTTTATTTTCAGGTTGGTATATATTATTTCTTCATTGGCAATTTGGGGAGCTGATGAGTTTAGAATCTGGATGTTTAGATGCTGTTTAAATATTATAGCTATACCACCTCCTTTCTTGTCTAGTTGGTCTAGTTTTGGTATGTTGTAACCATTAGGGAGTATTTGCTCACTGGTAATGTGAAGTTTTAGCCAGGTTTCTGTCAGGATGATTATATCTGAGGAGTATAAGTTTATGGTGGCATGGAGTTCACAGACTTTTTTGGCTATACTTCTGATATTTAGGCTTAGCAGAAGGAGGTCATTTGGTTTTCTACTGGCTGGGATTTGGAAGATGTGGTTGTTAGTCTGATTATTAGAAGTGGGGTTGGAGATGGAGGGGCCAGAGTTGGGGTGGATGTCTCCACTGAGGGCAAGTTTTGATATGCATGCGGTTATTAGTTTTATCAGTTTGTGAAAGAATTTGCATTTTATGGAAGTTTTATGATTGGGTGCAGTCGGTAACAGATGTGGTGGGAGGGTTATTTTGTTAACTTGTAGGGATGCATTTAATTTTAGTATTTTAGTTGATAGAATATGTGGGGGATGCATAGGTATGGTTCTTGAGTTAATGGGAGAGGAGCAGAGGGAGGGTGAGTCATGAGTGATGGAGTGAATAGTTGTGGAAGTGGTTGAGTGGAGGGTATAATGGAGTTTTGGTAAGATGTAAGATATGCAAGGAGAGGGTATGCAAAGAGTATAAGTATGGTATGCTTATTCATGTTATCAGAAGAGGAGGGGTAGTAGTGGGAAGAAGGTGGATTTAGAGTTGGGAGTAGTGTTGTGGTTGGTGGTAAAAATGATGGGAGGGGTTTGCTCTAATAAAGGTAGGACCACCGGCGGTGTGTGGAAATTGGGAGCAGAGTGGGGAGCGAAGCAGGCAGAGACCTGTTAGCTGCTCTTAGGAGGGGTTGTGGGCTGGAAAACAATCATATAACAGTGAATACAGGCCTTTATATAACTTCTGTGCTATGCATTTCTAGTGGGGGAGGAGGGTAGGGACTTATTGCAGGAGGAGTCCTGTGGGAGTGATTGACAGGTCTCTCAACCAGATACTGGAAGATGGGCAATTCAAGCAAAAACAAAGAATCAACTGACACAAACTGTAGCTAAGTGATATGGAGAGAGTACCAAGAGAATAGATGAACTGCAGTTAAGTAAATGGCAGTACAGTTCAAGGGGGAACTAAACTAGCACAAGTTATTTCTGGTGTTACTAATTCTGGGGTAGTGCAGTTTAGTTTGGAAGTGGATAGCTATTGCCATACAAAAATAGTCTAATATTGACTGGCCACAGATGAAACTGGGGAAAAAAGCACAGTTGAATGTAAAAGCATAGACAAAAATTTAAAATTTTGCCTTGCTACTCAGAGAGAGGTACAGAAACCAGCAGTGTGTCATCAACTTGAGTCTGAAATGGGGTCTTACAGGATTTGAGTTAGGAAAACTGGTCTAGCTAGACAGGCCTCTGCAAGTGTGCATGCTTTAAACAAAAAAAACTCAGTATATAAAGGCATTAACATTAAGTCTTTATGTTGAAAGTTAAGACATACATTGCATTTAATTTGAAGAAAAGCCGTGCTTGCAGAGAAGCTTTTGTAATATTTTCACTGGAATTGCACTTCAGCAATAGTACTCATTCAAGTTTGGAGGTTGGGGGGGGGGGGGTGCACCTGCATCCCAAGACGTTTAAACAGAACATTTAATTTGAAGAAAAGTCGTGCTTGCAGAGAAGCCTTTGTAATATTTTCACTGGAATTGCACTTCAGCAATAGTACTTATTCAAGTTTGGAGGGTGGGGGGGTGCACCTGCAGCCCAAGACATTTAAACAGATTGCATTTAATTTGAAGAAAAGCCGTGCTTACAGAGAAGCCTTTGTAATATTTTCACTGGAATTGCACTTCAGCAATAGTACTTATTCAAGTTTGGAGGGTGGGGGGTGCACCTGCAGCCCAAGACATTTAAACAGATTGCGTTTAATTTGAAGAAAAGCCATGCTTGCAGAGAAGCCTTTGTAATATTTTCACTGGAATTGCACTTCAGCAATAGTACTTATTCAAGTTTGGAGGGTGGGAGGGTGCACCTGCAGCCCAAGACGTTTAAACAGAGCGAGCACACTTCACAGAGAGGGGAGATGACAGCAGAAATATTAGTGTTGCAAAAGTTTCACCAGGCTTTTGATCGTTTGTGTAAAATAAGTATCTTTCCATTGTAATATTTGTTTGGGGTTGCACATTTCTCTAAATTTGCATTTTAAGCACTCCGGGTCTTCCCGCGTTTCAGCCAGTACCACAATATGACGGCTCACCCCGCTCCTCTAAACACAGCAGGTGCATACACAAATGAATGCTCCCTTTTAATGGCTTCCTAACTAGATAAATGAAGCAGATTGAATGCTTTGTACATGCTTCTTTCTCAGAAAAAGCAGCCTGTATGAAAATATCATACTCTTGCTCATACACTCTCCAATTTTCTGCAATGTTGTTATCAAGCAGAAGTGAAGCGGGTCTGCAAAATCCCTCTGCCATGCCAACAAATTACTTAAAACACAGAGCAGACTTGGCCCTTGTAAATATGTACGAACATGCACACACACCAGGTGCTTGTAATAATATTCAAATGCACAATAATCTTTTTGAAATGACTGTACTTTGTGAAACAACTGTACTGTAATAATACACACACTTGCAAACACTTTGCACATATTGGAAACTTTGAATAGCTTTATTTAATGTAAAAAAGTAATACATTGTGAAAAAAATATGGTCATTTTCCCTTTTTTTATACATTTTATGCAATTTGGATATGTTTCAAATGTTTTTGTAATTATTTAGAATATTTTTATCAATATGTCACAGTTTCTGACATTTTGTTTAATTAGAAATTCGTTTTGAGTGTTTTGAATGCTTTGTTTTATATTTGATGGGTAAAAAATCATTTCATCAAGTTTTAGTACCTGGAAATTTGTTTCTGACCTGTTTGCGAGTCTTTTGAGCAGTAGGGATAATCCACTCCTGTGTATACCTCCATTTCTAAATGTGTGCCTCATGGTTTTGACTTTGGATCCCATTCTGACACCATGTAGCTCATCTTGTGCATCTGAATAAGACAATGAGGCTTGGGTGTTCATTTAAGTAGTTTGTTACATACAAACATCAGGATGGATGGCAGGGACATTAAACTTCAATGAACTGACTGACTGCTACACTCCACTCATACATGCTTTCATTCTGGCTACTCACTCAAAATGGCACTCTTGCTTGTCATGCTCAGTATGCACATGCCCACTGACTGGAATACTTCTTAAAAGTATATCACACACTCTGATCTACACCTCTGGAAGCAGTCACCATTTGTGCTGGCCTCCCATTATCCTTGAATAAATCTAAGTCACCTTCCCATTGTTTCAGCTTAGTAGCCATCCCCTTCCATGCAAATCTCAAAAGAATTTAGATAAACCAGTTATACTGCAGCCACATTCTGAGAGAAATCTAGAACTTTTGCATACATATCAGACACAGTGAAATCTTTAATCACATTTTGCCACACTAACTATTCTTAACATTTGTATCTATGCAAATTAACAATCCAGTGCCTTAGTTTACTTCCTGGTAATTGTTTTCCTACTCTGTGGGCCCTATCCAACTGGTAGTCCAAGTGATGTACTTCGGTCACTTCTTTAATCCAGCACTTCATGAAAGTTATAGGATGTCAGACCTCCTCTCCTTAAACCAAGCTAAGAATCCTTGTTCTTTTCATGACTTCTGCTGCCCAAATCATCACATTTTGCTACTTTCACTTCTGAACCTTGCTTTATTTCTTTAATATCACACTTCAACTTTTGAACCAACTGCTCTTGAACCAGCTGCTCAGTCTGATCTACCCTTGCTCCTACCAGCAACATTGTTTTTAGCAACAGTGAAACTTCACTCCTCACTTTACTCAACTCTGCTCTAAGGGTTCCCATCTCAACAGCTAGATTCTGCATGTAAATTAATATCTGATTTTTTTTTACCTCCATTTACAACACCGACTCCTCTTACCACATGATTCCAGCATCAACAGAAACTCTGTGCTGCCCTTAATTGAAAAATTACAAATAGAAGCTCAAATGTCCCCCTACTGAGGCAGCTAGCAGCAGATCTTTGATACTAAGCAGCCATCTTATTGTACATCTCATCAATTCCTCAGCTATGAAACTAATAACACAAATTAAACAATCACATTAGTTGTAATGAAGAATGTCTAAAAACAATAATAAGCATGTAGAATGGATAACCCCCCAAATTTTGAAGTACCTCATTGTAATGTTTATGGCTTATTTTAACAGGCTGGATAGATTGCAGTCATCGTACGTGCAATAAAGGTCTTGCATTTCCACATGTTATAAGTTTCTATAAAATAACAGTAGGCTATGGTCTGATCTTGCAAATGACTTATTCAGATCACAATAAAAAGCATAACAGTAATGAGCTTAATGACACCAAGTAAGAATACTGACTCCCTCCTCTTGAGTTCCAGTTTCTGTTAAGGATCAAATCTCTCACATTAAATTTTCCAGTATGGCAAAAGGTATAAAACCTATATCTGATCAGATGAAATTTGCCCAGTGAAACTGACAGCACATTTGTCCATAAACCATAAAATCTAAACAAATATATTTTGTAATTAAAAATATGTGAAGACATAAGAACATTGACAATGCTTCTTTCAGATGAGCAACAAAATATTTTTTTCTAAAAACATTCAGCAGAAATCTCATTTACTATGCACACTTAAAGACAAATTAATTAAAACATGTTTAGCCATTGTAAGAAAACAAAAATCTCACCAGCATACAAATAGAGCCAAAGGAGTAGGTTACTGGATAAAATGTCGATAAAATAATTCCTGTTGTGAAAGTTGTAAGACCAAAATAGAGTGGGATATCCATAAGGGATTGCCCACACCAATAGGCAGATGGGAAAAGTCCAGAAATGAACATCTGAGAGTGTGCAGCAACCTAGGTAGGAAAAGCAGAAAATAAAATTATAATTAACTGCCATGAGATGCATTAAACAACTACAATTGTCTTATTATATGGAAAGCAAACTACTGTTATAATCATTGCAAGTTTTCTTTCTTAGCAAAAAAAGTCTACCTGTAACAAATGTATGTAGCTCATTTGTTCTTAGTTTTGTTCTGGAATGAAAATATTCAGTTTTAACAGTCAATCATGGATTTGTGTTCTTTTTTATCATCTTGATTATGGGGGTGTGTGTTATCTAAACACCAGCAGAACAAAACATAACTATGTGACTAGAAAATATGCTTCATTTATATATTTCTTTTATTTAAAGCCATAAAAAGTACAGTTTTAAGTACTTCCTAATATAGTTAATAGTGCCTTCTGTGTGGAGTCTGCATGTCCTCCGCACGGTCGAGTGACGTTTAAAGACATGCAGGTAGGTGCGTGCATAAATGGGTGTGCCTTCTTTGAAGGGTGGGCATCGGGCTGGCACCTCGGCACCGTAAAAATCCACTGCTAATCATTAGCCGAATGGATTTCCACTGTGGCAACCCCTAACTGGGAAAAGCGGGAAGACTTATTAATATAGTTACTGTAACCATGAAATAATTACCTCAGGATATTAAAAATCTTACCAGGAAGTGAGCTCCTCTTCTTATTAGCATGTAGTTTTACTTCCCCGGCTTTGCAATAATTACATATCATAGTGAATCAACAGCATGACTTGTACACCTTGTTCAGGTATTTTTTCATTGCTCTTTAGTTCTTTCGCTATAAATATCTGCTGTGATCCTCAGGGGCAAGTTTCTTTTTCAGGCGTGTAGAAAAAATACTGGCAGAGCAACAGGTAAATGCATGAGTGATGTTAACATTGCAGGCTGTGCACTACAAAGTCATATATGAATTATGGATTTTTTTTATAACAATGGAGAACAATCATTAGCAACAAATGTTATTCCTGGCAGGATACCTAAATGATTATCAGAAAAGTGCACATAGTCTGCAGTTATGTCTCCAGTGAGAAGACAGAGAGAGATTTTTTTTTTTTTTGTTATGGAAAGCATACAACATTTACTTGACCATAATTAAATTATCACAGATATGGCTATTCAGGCTGCAGAATTGCTTGAGTGTAAAAAACAATATAAAATATATTACTTGTTGAATATTTTTTTCACTTTATCATAACTAAATACGTGAGGTATACACACTCAGAAAGAAGAGGCTGGTATTGGGTTGTTGGCTGTGGCAGTAAATGCTGCATGAAAATAAAGGGAAACTACTTGATTACTGTTAAATAATCATAACTATAGGTGTCAGAGGGGAACAATGCATGTACCTGAGAACAAAAAGTTGAAGTACATTAATTTCATCATTAATTCCTTGTCTTTGTTCACAGGTAAACCTTATAGATGTGTGCAGTGCAACACATTAGCAGTTTCTGTTGTGTCAGAAATGTTTTTATTGCCTATGAAATTCTGTATGCATACCACATGTGCATATATGGAAAAATCTTTGTAGCAACATACATGCATAGTATAATATCATACTACTGTGAGCAAATAACTCAGGAAATGTGCATCACCTAGGAAAGGCTGAAAATGAAGGGCTGGAAGCCCACATAATCAGGGACTCTCTTGAAAAGAGGATTTGGGGGGGCTACAGTAGACACTCAAAGTAAGACACATCCAGAGGAAACTGTGAAGCTGTGGAATATCAGAAAAGAAGGACCTGGGGATATTACCTCTGAGTAAAAGGAAAACTACCTTTGGATAACTTTAAAGTAGTTTGGCTAAAATTGTCAGAGGAGAACTGCCTTATTACTGATAGGAGACTTTGGCTAGCAGGTTACAAATTGGGAGTTACTTAGAACTTTGTGTACTTGCTATTTTAATTTCATTTTGGGAAACAGACTTTACATTTATGTTTTCATTGTATACAAATTGTACTTGAATAAGAAAAAGTGCCTCAAGAGTGTTGTGCCTACTACAAAAGCCAGAAAGTAGATACATTTTTTTCGTGGGGGCCAGGCCGGTCCTGTGTGAAAGTAATTGGCATTAATGAAGATGAAATGCAATAGGCAATACTTTGACCATTATTTCTTCCACTTTGAACACATGAACAATTTGAATTGACTATAGTGTGAAAGTAGCTGTAATTGGAGATTGAGATTTAGACTATATGTAAATATAAGGCACACTATATTTCATTGATGATGAGCCGTGGTGGTGCAGCGGTAGCGTTGTCGCCTTACAGCAAGAGGTTCTCCTATTTGATTCTCAGCTGGAGCGCCTTCTGTGTGGAGTCTGCATGTCCTCCCCGTGGTCGAGTGGTGTTTGAAAGACATGCATGAATGGGTGTGCCTTCGTTGAAGGTTGGGCGTCGAGCTGGCACCGTGAAAATCTACTGCCAATCATTAGAGGACCGGAGTTCTGCTGTGGTGACCCCTATCTGGGAAAAGCCAAAAGAAGAACAAACAAACTAGATTTCATTGATGAATGTATAATGGTCATCAGTATGACTTGCCAGAGAGGAGGTGGCGTGTGTACATAAGAGCAAAATAAGTAACTGAACATTAGTGTAACTATTTCTTTCAATTGCTCACTGATATCAAAGCTACAAACACCTCCTTTTGATAACCTCATATTATTCTGGCTGAGTGACAGTCTATGTATGAAAATGACAAACCACTGTTGCCCCTTGATCACAGTTACACAATCACTGATTTGGCTCGAAGGTAGTTTAGGAATATGTGGAGATGGCTAATCTGTTTATCAAAAATAATAATCACAGCTACTTTACGGCACCTATTTATGTGAGTTCTTTAGAGTCAAAGGAGGTACACTCTTATGGGAAAAGGTATTATTTAGATGATTTGAAAAAGGAGATAAAACTAGTATTTGTGGTATTTTAGGAATCCAGTGAAGAAACTCTTGTTTAACCATTCAAACTATTACTTTATTATTAATCTTTTTCTATATCTTTAATGCAAATCTCTTTAGAATAAGTTTTCAACAAATGTGTACTTTCATTTGTTTTCACAGCAGCAAATATATAATGCATAAAATCATAAATAGATTCATAGGTTCATAGGTGTACAGTAGGTGAATGACCACTGGGGCTTTCATAAGCCCAGCCAAGCATCCCATCTGTATCCATCATGTTTATGTGCCTTAGAGGTTATTTTAAGGGGTATACATTAGTTAGAGCAGTATTTATATGCTGCCTCTGTTCATTAGAGACACAGGTGCTAAACCAGAGGAGTATTTCTAATTTCTCATCCACTCATCCAGGTTTCTCTTGAAAAGGGTTAGGAAAGAGCTTTGTTTCACATGGATGGGAAGCCAGTTCCAGAGAAGGAGATTTCTCTGAGACATATACCTCCCCTGCCAATGTGTCTTTATGTCACAAGCAAAGTTTAAATCTCTAGACTGAGTAATGCTATTCATTTTGCAGAGTTGCAGAAGGTCCATCAGAGCCGTATCCAAAGAAGCACTGTATGCCAGGCATATATTGCCTCTCAACATTCTGTAGGGCTTTGATGTGATTTGCATGGCACATGGTTTTTTTATGCCAGCATGCCTACAAGTCATCGCTGTCTCTTCTGTCATGCATCCTTAGTGTGATGGCGTTTGATTGTGATGAGCTTCATTGCCATGTAGAAAACTGAGCAAGTTGATGGTAGGTTTTTTTTTTCATTTTCATCACTGTTGTGCAAATGTGAAGTTGATTTGTATACTTTTGTGTGCGTGTGTGCAGCTTGCTTCTCACATCAGGGAGTAGGGGGCTTGCCACCTTGTAAAAAACACAACAAACAAAAAAAATAACATAAAGAAGATTTTTGGTGCATTTTATGTTTTTCTTTGGTTCAAAATATTTCAGTATATAACTTACAATGAATGGTGAGCTGGAAGACAATGCTTTGGGTAGCTAAACAATTTTCACCCTGTATTGTTTTGTGAGGAACCTCTGTGGATGTTCCAGTTGTTGCATGTGCTTGGTCAAGTACATACAAATATACCATGCTTAGAACGTATCAACTAAACCACTAGTTATTTTGTCACTGAAAGTGAAATTTCCAACATATAAGTTGTTAACAGAGAACAATAAAGAAAGAAAATTAATGGAACAGCTGGGTGTGCTATATCTTAATTTCCTCCATGGGAATCTGAGACCATTCTGCTAGCTGGGCATGCAGAAAATTAGAGCAGTCTGATCTCTTCACTTTCTTGCAAACGTACAGGAATAAGTTTCCTCAGCTAACAGTGATAAGATCTTTTCTTGTCACCAGGGAATATTTTGTTATATAAGGATGTGAGGATTTTCTGTGACCTTGAGTACTGCACTGAAACCCAGAATGTAGAGATGCTTTTTGCCCGGCAGTTAAAGTTTGAAGCATTATCAAATGGAAATGCAGCCTTAACTACCCATCCACCTTGAAGGTTAATTTGCCTCCTGGTCTTCTTACTCTATGGTCTTTGGAGGAGGTGGAATTAAAGCCTGGAGGGGAAGCCAAAACTCACTTTTTATCTTTTGGGGAGTCCCTTGCCGCTTTATCTAAAATTCCTACTTTTCTGAGGTTATTGCAGGGCCTGAACCCTTCCATTTATTTTAAAAATAAACTGTTGGACTGATGCAGGGTGGCTTCTGAAGCTACAAACTCACTTTTTGATATTGCTTTACTTAATGATTGGGAGATGACTGTTTATCCAGTCATATCTCTTGTCTTGTCCTGCATTCCTAACAGCTTCTTGGCTGGGACTATTTTGTATGTTGTTTTTGGCTCTCCAGTCTATAGCTACTGTTTGCTGTGGCATTCTCGCTCTTACAAGGCACCAAAGGTGTTTTTCTCTTTAGTTTGATGCAGTCATACTCCTCTGGCAGATTACTGCACAACTGACTGTTTATTGGATAACTTCTTTGTGCAGTCAGCTTTGGTGTAATCAGTGCATTACTTGTATCAATAACTTTTTTTTTTATTACTCCTTGGATTTATGATTTTTAAGATATCTAGTTTATATATTTTCTTGGCAATGTTATTTTGTCTGGAATAGATTTTTTGAGCTGTCTGGTATATGGTAAGGGGGTGGGGGTAAGAGGAGCTTGAATGGAAGATAATGAGGTATGGGACTGTTTTAGCAGTTCCCCCTCATTACTGCTACTTGGCTGTGGCTTTCCTCCCCATTTCCATGCTTATAAGAAAAATTGAGCTTCCTTCTCCAAAGCAAAATTCTACTTTTTGTAAATATGATGTTGTTATATGTTTAATGTTATGATGTTTGGTACAGTTTTATTATGAGTTACTTTACTGCTTGATTTAGAACTCAGTTTTGTTCTAATTTGCCCTGATGCACATTACTTGATTGGTTTACTGGGTCTATGGTTCAACAAGAGATTTTTGGATTTGTTGGATTAATTGTGTTTTTTGCAGTTTAAATGAAGTTGCTTTAAAAAGTTTATTATGGGATGTTAATGGACTTCATAGCCCAGTTAAATGAGCTAGGATCGTCATATACATCACAAATATGAACTCTTTGTTTTTCCTGCTTCAGTAGTCTCACCTCTCACAGGTGGAGCATGCTAAACTTGGGAGATTTGGATATATTTTGGGAGTGGTTTCTTCCTAGCATTTTGCTGGTAAGCAGCAAGGGATAATTACACTATTTATGAAGACTTTGCATTTACACCCATTAAGCAGTAGACAATATTGGAAGATTTTTTTTCTAGTAAAATGTCTCTTAGAGGGGGTTATGATACGTTTGTTAATCTTAATGTTTCTCTGGGTTCCCCTCTTGGGAATATCTCCCCTTTATTGAGAATATTGGTAGCATCTCATTAAAGGGTTAACTTTTAGGTAAAAGACTGTAGAAACTATAATAGTGATGAGTAGATCCAGGCAAGTCAAAGGATAGAGACAGTCCCAATGTTGGGGAATATGGTCTCTCAATTCTTATTGACCATGGGGCTAGTGAATTTTTGTAGAAGGCTTCAGGTCATAGAGGATGGATATACTTCTTTCTCTTTCGACATCACATCGACCATGTAGCTAGTGAATGTTTCTAGAATGCTTCAAGGTATAGATGATGGCTATACTTTTTTCTCTTGCAGATATTGGTCATACTCTATAACAGATGAGATATTTATCTCAAAGAAGTTTGCTCATTTTATAAATGATATTATGATTCTCTCTCAGGACCTTTTGGCTTATTCATTTCTCCTATATACCTGGCACTAGTATCATGGGTGTAGGGGGATAGGATATGGAGAATAAAATGTTATTTTTTTGAGGATAATTCTTTCAAGTGAAAATTACTACAACTATTTAGTAGCTCATCAGACAGTTATAGCCACCATGAGTCTTCTCCTGTGAGGGTATGAGAAAAATTTTCCTTAGGTCTTGTGAGTCTTCAGTTATGGAAAAGGCTAATTATACGATTTGGGAGACCCAGTCAGGTCTTTCTCTGGCCAAGCAGCAGCAACAGCTAGTTTAAAGTAGGCTTCAAGCAAGAGAACATCTTCATGATGCAAAGAATATACTGGATAATGATTTATTTAACATTTGTTGACTGGGAAAGTCTGACCAAGACAGAGCCTATTTTCATCAGAGGCCAGGGAGAAATGTTCCAGATGCAAGTCTTTAGAATGTAGGAGGAAACTGGAGTACCTGGAGAAAACTCACATGAACACATGGAGGAAATGCAGAGTCTGCACAGAAGGCACCCTAGCCAAGAATTGAACTAGAGAACCTCTTGGTGTGGGGCAACAATGTTAACCCCTGCACCACTGTGCTACCCTATAGATTTATATTTAGAATGCAAAGTAGTTTTTTTAATTCTCAATCAGAATAAAGCAGTTTGAGAATTTGGATAAATGATAAAACAACTCAAACAGCTAAATGGGCTCCAGTAAAATCAAATATCATGAACTGAAAAACAAGAACTATGACCACCACTTAAGCAGCTTAAATAATTTAATGAGCAGAGCTTTCAAGAAAAACATGCTTCTTCAATGTAATATAAGAATAAAGACCCTTAGAAATACACACATATATGCCAGTATAGATTAATCAATAAATCACATGACATATTAATTCAAGTTACAAAGCCCATAATTTTTAAAAAACTTAAACCATTTTTTTTAAAAAGAATATTGATTCATCTTTAGGAAAGAACATGTTCACATTTATCTGAGATATGAAGGAGAATAGAGAAGAATGCTTTATGTAAACATAGTGAACTGAAGGGCAAAGAGCATGAATTTAAGTTTAGAGTTATACAAAGGATTTACAAAAATGGACATGGAGGTGATTTAACTGCATCCACTGAATTAATGGAATATAAATGGATATATTATTTTAGTGCTGTTCATGCACTAGGTCTTAATGTTGTGAACAGTGTAAACCAGTCCTAAAGATGAAACAATATTCTTTTTAAAAAAATGTTTTTAGATTTTTAAAAAAATCCCCGGTTTTGTAACTTGAATTTATATGTCACGTGATTAATTGATTAATTTATACTGATGTGTATGTATGTGTATATATATATATATATATATATATATATATATATATATATATATATATATATATATATATATATATATATATATATATATATGTATATGTATGTGTGTGTGTGTGTGTGTGTGTGTGTGTGTATGTTTGTATTTCTAAATGTTGTTTTTTTCTTGCATTGCACTGATGAAGAGTGTTTTTGCTTTTAAACTCTGCATATTACATTGTTATTTAGGTGACAGTCCTAGTTCTTGTTTTTCTGTTCATCAGTTTGAGAATTCTCCAGCTAATTTAAAAATTTAGCCCAGCTTCTTAGATGACAGACTTGAAAGGCTTATTTCTAAATTAGAAAACACTGAGACTGGAGCCTTAATAATTAGTCTGGAAAGAATATTCTCAATGATCCATAACTATTATGGCATCCTATATTAGGAGGCTTCCTCTTTAATAGGCTTCCACCAACTAGCAGTTAACTACATTTCTTCTATTAACATTCCCTCTTTAACAGTGACCCAGCAATCTCCCTTGCTTGCACCTATCACACATGAGAAGGTCAGACTGGCTTGCTCCTCATCAGCTAAAGGTAAAGTCCTGGTCCCCACTGGTCTAACTACTGAAATATTTAATAAATCAGGACAGAAATATCCATAAGTTTGTCAAATTAGCTAATTATGTACTAACAATTTGGGCTATCCAGATACATGGAAACAGATAATTGTTTAAGGATACATATTACGTTGTCGAACCGTAACAAGTTTGAATGCTATATTGTCGAACCAATATGTTTGAACTTGGAAAAGTTTGAACGTTTCAATGGGGATTTCCATTCAGTGTGGAAAGGGATGATTTCCCTTTACTGCACTGTAGTGTGATCTCGGAGTTGGTATATTTAAAAGGAAGGGGGTGTGGGGTGCAGGGGGCCTTGCCCTCCTGCTTACAACCATCAGGTAGGTTTTTTTCTGTTTTTTATTTTTTTTTTGACATTTTCAAACTTTTGAAAGTTTGAACGTATGGATTCGACCATATGGTGTTCGGACTTTTCGACAATGTAATATGAACCCATTATTTAACTGATTTTGAAACAAGGCAAGGATCCCACTATATATGGCTCTTAAAGGCCAATTTCTGGTAAAGATGACAGTAGGTCACTTTAGTTTAAAGTTTGCCATCTCCAGCATGTATAATCTGATGCCTGGGAAACATTCTCATTTGACTAACAAATATAGAATTCTTTGATAGAGAGAGAATTTAATGTATCCATTCCAAAGAACTTGTGGCCCAGGATCCTCCCAATTTCCAGGTATGCTACTTGTCTTAATTTCAGTTAAAACAATTAGGGTGTCTATTTTCCTTCTTATGTCATTTATCTGACTGGCTTTATTAAAGGACTAACTACCACTAATAACTTGCAGATTTCCTTGCTTATTGAGCAAATGCATAAAATCAGGTTGATTCTGCTTCTAGCCAGTCTAGATGCAGAAAAAGCTTTTGACAGAGTGACGTGGCTCTTTCTCTTCAAAGTGCTGGAGTCATTTGGGTTTCCACATAAACTGAAAGACCTGCTGACTAATTTATATTCTGGTTCATCTACTAACTAAAAAAATGAAAAGACCAATGGTTAGACCACAGCTGAAGATAAACATGGAATAATCCACGTCAGGAAATAAATCACTTGCAGCTTCATAGTAGTGCCCTTTATAAAACCAAAAGTTGTAACTGAGATGTAGTAGTCAAGGTAGGAAACGGTTCACTTGCAGTTTCACACCACTTTATTAAACAAGAGTAAGCGCTTTTGCGATCTAAGCTGATCGCTTCTTCAGACTCATAAAAACAGTTAAAACATTGGTATTTAAAATATGGTTCATCCAATGAAAACACATATAGAACTATGACATAGACTAATTAAAATTGCATACATCAGTACATTAATTTGCCTTATATTCTGCATAAGAAGAAATAAAATATACATATAACAGACACATTTTATGTAATAATCCATATTACTTAATGTTTTAGTGGTCTGGATTTTAAAAAAGGTTTCAAGGAAACAGCATTGTTCAATCCAGGAGACCTATCTGCCTGAAGTAATAAAATCCATCTTTGTTCTGCTTCCTCTACCTTATTCCTTATATCACCTCCCCTCTTACTTTTATTTATTATTTCTAAAACCATGAAATTAAAAATATGTTTCCTATCTTCTTCTTCCCCATGTTTTGCTAAAGCACTTGTGTCTTTTTTATTTCTTATAACTCTAAGGTGTTCAAGGATACGTTCCTTTAGACACCTATTGGTTTTGTCTATATAAAAGGCATGACAGACAGTGCAGAAGCTGAAATAAACCAAATTTTGTGTTCTGCAGTCAGCATAAAAATCTATATAAATTATAAACCCTAGTGTAGGATGTTTAGATGTAGATTTATTATATAAATAGTCACATGCTGTATAATTTCTGCAAGGAAAAGTCCCCTGCCTATCATATAGGATCATTCTTTCATTGTTTCTGGATTTATAACAGAGTTCCCTTTTTAAGGACTGCTTATTTCTAAAAGAAAAGCTGGGTCTATCTTCTAACAATTCTCTCAAGTCAGGATCCGACAATAAAACATTCCAATTCTTCTCAAAAATATTACAGAACCTTCTGATGTCACTTGAATAAGTTATAGGGAATCTAACAGCATGTGACTATTTATATAATAAATCTACATATAAACATCCTACACTAGGATTTATAATTGATATAGATTTTTATGCTGACTGCAGAACACAAAATTTGGTTTATTTCAGATTCTGCACTGTCTGTCATGCCTTTTATATAGGCAAAACCAATAGGTGTCTAAAGGAACGTATCCTTGAACACCTTAGAGATATAAGAAATAAAAAAGACACAAGTGCTTTAGCAAAACATGTGAAAGAAGAAGATAGGAAACATATTTTTAATTTCATGGTTTTAGAAATAATAAATAAAAGTAAGAGGGGAGGTGATATAAGGAATAAGGTAGAGGAAGCAGAACAAAGATGTATTTTATTACTTCAGGCAGATAGGTCTCCTGGATTGCACAATGCTGTTTCCTTGAAACCTTTTTTAAAATCCAGACCACTAAACCATTAAGTAATATGGATTATTACATAAAATGTGTCTGTTATATGTATATTTTATTTCATCTTATGCAGAATATAAGGCAAATTAATGTACTGATGTATGCAATTTTAATTAGTCTGTCATAGTTCTATATGTGTTTTCATTGGATGAACCATATTTTAAATACCAATGTTTTAACTGTTTTTATGAGTCTGAAGAAGCAATCAGCTGACTTAGATCGTGAAAGCGCTTGCTCTTGTTTAATAAAGTGGTGTGAAACTGCAAGTGAACCGTTTCCTACCTTGACTACTACATCTCAGTTACAACTTTTGGTTTTATAAAGGGCACTACTGTGAAGCTGCAAGTGATTTATTTCCTGACATGGATTATTCCATTTTTATCTTCAGCTGTGGTCTAACCATTGGTCTTTTCATTTTTTTTCGCTTGAGGTGTATACCAGGCATTTATCCAGCTTTTGTTTTCTTTCACGTGTCATCTACTAACTAAACAGGGGTCCTCATCTCTCCTCCATTATTCCCCATAAAAAAGGCACTAGGCAAGATTGCTTTCTGTTTCCTGTCTTGTTTACATTGCAACTGAAACCTCTGGCCATTAGATCTAGGACCTTGCTTGGCCTGTGAGATGAAATCAAAATTAATGGTTGCTCAGTTGCTTTTCTCTTTATGCAGATGATCTGCTGGTATTCTTGACTAAACCTGATAGGGATCTTCCCAGTTTATTTCAGGAACTCAAAAATGTTAGTATGACCTTAGGTTGCAAACTGAATTCCAACTAAATAAAATGGATTAATTATAATCCATCTCAGAACCTTCACAGCTATTACTATTTTGAGTACATCCCAACTATATATCCTGTCACAGAAGTGAAAAAAACATGGATTTAGATCTGCCACTGAACATCCAAACAATGTTGTGGTATTTCTTAACACTGATATATGCCTCACACGGCCTACTTTATCACAGTTCATCATAAAGTTTAAAAGATTACTGTCCTTGTTTATTTAGCAAGGAATATCATAAAAGCCTTGGAATTTTTGAGATATGTTAGTTGTTCTTATCACTAAGGGGAGGGACTGGTCCCCCCATATCTTGATCTGTATAATAAAGCTGTCAGAAATAAGTTATTGCAGGGAGTACTCTGAAAAAATACCTTTATAGCAATACATTTTATTGTAGCAAATGGGAGGAGGTAACTGACTTTTATGAAATGTTTCTTAAAGGGAATTACACAATGAATCATTCTAATCATTCAGCTACTACAAAGGTAATATATCTGACTGGTTGGTGCTCTAAGGTAAATGATTCTATTATATGCGATTTGTATATTTAATATATTGATGTGTTTTTGTGCATTTGTATAACAAAGTTGGATAACTGTGATAAGATTTTCCCTTATGTGACGATTATTCTTGGCATTTCTGTTAGATGGTTATTACTCTGATATGGGGCTCTGCACTTGGTTTGATCTTTATTTGATTTCTCTTTGTTCTGGTTAATGCTGCTTGGCTATATTAATTGATCATTTGCCACAAGGATGCGGACTGTACTGTATGTATTTGCAAGGACATTCTTGTAGAGAGTTTGGTATAATGGTTAGGGTGTTTACATTACAAATACAAGTTGCAGGGTTTGATTCTCAATTGGGGTAATTGGCTAGGCCTAAAATGGCCTGCAAGGGCAATTAGCCTAGTACTAAACTATGAACCCATCTATCTATGGACCTTTGGTTGAAGAAAAACTTATGTCAAAAAACTGCAAAATGTCAAAAGGTTTCTGAGATACAGTCCTTTATTGATAGGTAGCAGCAATAGGACTTATATACACATTAGAATGCATCAGGCTGCCAATATGCATTATACTCAGTTTTCCACTGGGGTAGATATATGACTTCTGTTAAAGGGTAAGAATGCACTACATATCCAGGATATATTTGTATGAGTTAATGTCACCTTAGAATTAAAATATTGTATGTATTTCTCCAGAGGAGATACCTTTTTTTCAATGGAAACATGCATGCAATTATCAAAATTTCCTCACTTAGGACAGACGGGCCATGATGCAGGTTCAAATTTAGCACTGAGTTACATTATATAAGTTCATAATTTTCAAAGACAATCCAATAGCTAAGACTCCTTTATGTGGAAAGAAATTTTCAGACACCTATGCATTTATTGACTTTATTTTTATATTATAAGACATTGTTAAAAGTATTTACATTGGAGAGATTTTATTTTATAATCTAGAGATAATTTTGTGTGATATCCTATCCATTTTTGACATATTTAATTTCATCTCAAATAACGTACCCCTTTCCTAATGCTTTTTTGTCACTTCTACAGAATAAACTCCCAATATATTCCTTAATATTTTATGTTCTACATAATTATACATAATTTTACAGTCTTATAATACAAAAAACAAATACAGTTTAAATAATTATACCAAATTAGATATAATGTGAAAACTTTGGTTAAGAGTAGATATAAGTTATATAACAATGTTTAACAGTTGGAGAAATTTTAGCCCGTTTATAGGGAAATTAAATGTAAGTTAGTATAATACAAACAGGAATTGCAATACAAAGTGAGAGAAAAGCAGGTGTATGATATATTTAGAGAGAAAGCCAGGAGAGAGAAATTAATAGAAGTAAGGATCATAGGAGGTTACTAGGCTATCAACCCAGAGGTCATTTTAAGCCTAGCCATTTCATTCCAATGTAATACCATAGATACTCTAGTGAATACCCAGGACTGTATTTAGTAATGACTGCCCATGTCTAGGAGGGTTGTGGGAGCTATACTCAGTAAGAATTTATGGTGCCCTATCCACTCATCCAGGTTCCTTTTGAACAGTGTCATAGAGGTGCTTTGCTTCACATGAATTGGCAGCCTTTTCCAAAGATGCAGCAGTTGTTGTACACAAATTTTCGTTCTAGTCAAGTCGCCGGCCATATTTTGGTCCCTGGAATGGGTAGTTCTAGTCCCGTTTGATTTACAGATGTGCAGCAAATTCATTAGATTTGGGTTGGAGATTGCTCTGTAAGCCGGGCAAGCCTCCCCTAAGAAGTCTATATGATACAAAGTATAGTGATAGGGACTTTAGTCAGTCTGTGTAAAGCACATGCTGGAGTCCCTTGATCTTCTTTGTTAGAAACCTCTGAGGCCTTTCCAATTGCTGCAGGTGCTTTGTACAGTACATACAGAAAGGGGCATTGTTCTCAATTATGAGCCTGGTTAGTGACAAATATAAATGGGTTATAACCTCCTTTGCTGTACAGGCAATTCCTTTGCTAATCAAGTGTGCTATCTAGAAAGGCTTTGTTATACAGTACACACATGGTGGTCAAAGTTAAGGTCACAGTCTACTTGTAATCCCATATCTCTTTCCACTTTGGAGGTATGTAGGGTATTGTTTTTAATTTGATATTCTGAAGGGACATTTTTTTACTGAAGGGAATGAGGATACATTTTTTTGTATTCAGTTTGAGACCATGACTAAGAACCAGTCAGTCTATGTAAGACCCTCCTGAAGAATATACCAAACAGTAGGGGGCCCAGCACTGATCCTTGTGGCACCCCACTGGTGGAAGGGCTGCTAGTTGATATGGAGTCACCCACTTTAATAGTGTGTGATCTGTTTGTGAGCCAGTTAGCCACCCATCATACATCAAAGGGGTTTACATTCAGTTTTCTAAGTTTATCAATAATGCCTGAGTGTGGGATTGTTTCAAAGACATGTGCCAAGTTGAGGTATGCTGTGTGCACAGATTTGCCTTCATCAATGGCCCTGGTCACATTTTCAAAGAAATCCACCAGGTCTAACAGGCAGGAAATGCCCTTGATGAAGCTGAATTGGGTTGGATCCAGGGTTTGGAGATCACCTATGTCTTTATTTATGAGGTCCATTATGATACATTCCACGCCTTTACAGATAAGGCTGGTCAGACCTATGGCTCTATAATTCCTTGGGTCTGTTGTTAAGCCACCTTTGTGGAGTGGAATAACTGCTGCTTTTCTCCATTCTGCAGGAACAAAGCCAATGGTTGGGCTTTGGTTGAATAGGCTACTTAATGGTTATACTAGCTCTTTTTAGTTTTTTTTAGACAATAGCCTGCGATGCTGCCTGGTTCCATAGAGGCTGTATTTTTTTGCCTTAGACAAGGCTTCAATGACCTACACTTCAGATATAGGGTGGGTGGAAGTTGGGGGCAAAGGTTTTGATAAGTTTGGAGGGGATAAGGAAACTAAATTTTTGCCAAATCTATCTGCTAGCAGGTTTGCTATCTCTGTGGGATCAGTGTGTGTGATACTGTTAATCACTAGTTCGGCACATGCTTGGGTCCTACCTTTTAGGCTGCGTATGCAGCTGTAAAAGGCCTTATGATTATCCTCAGTTGTGATTACTAAGTTTTTATCAAAGTTACCCTTAGAGGATTTGACACATTGCCTTATTTGCCTGTTGAGGCTGAGGAAGGTGTTTTCCCATTGTTGGGACCTCACTTTAGTTTTCTTAGACAGCAACTTTTTGTGTTTGTTGTAAAGTCTGTTGATGCTGGATGTCCACCAGGCATACCTCTCAACTGTACCAAATTTCTCAGTAAATACCAGTTTTGAGGGCAAAATATTGGGGTGCCACATAGTCCCGTGTGGCTCCTTTAATTTCCGAATTTCCTGTTTTTTTTTTAAATTTTACTCCTAATGTCATCACTTGCAGGGCATGCACAATGTGTCAGCTTCTGCAGGACCATCTGTGTTCAAGCAGTGCACAGACAGCACATCCTTCATCCACCAGCTCCTCCTCTCCAGGTAAAAACACTAAGTATGCCTATGATTTGAAAACAGCCCAAAGGTAATCTTTATCCGCCATAGGCCCAACGCATTTTCTTTGAATGTGGGTTTCAATGCTGTTTCAATGAATGTGAGTTTCAAGGGCAGAGAAGTTTTAATGCTAAGTAAGTCTATTTTCATTGTGAGACTGTATTGCTTTGTGTAGCAGATGTCTATTTGTGTTTGTGCTATAAAATGTATAACTTTTAAATGAAATCCAAATCATTGTAGAAGTAAAGCAGTATCCACATTACAGTGTTTATGTTAAATGGGACGAACTAGCCAAGTAATGGGACATTGGAATGGCTGCAGAATGGAGGGCTGTGTATGGGGGGGCCCATTCGACCATGATTTTGTGAGAGGAGAAGGGCGACAATCTGAAAGACAACCCTGGGTGACACAAACTCTCGCTGTGCCACTGATCAGTAGGCCATGGAAAATGAATTTTGGAAGTCCTAGCAAACTATAAAATTCTTTTGCTAAGATTAGAATATTGCCTACCATTAAATGCCCTATTTTTACCACAAAACCCACATACTGCAAGTCAAGTCACCAAAAACAAAATCCTAATGTTTATCACTTTCTCCCTTCCCAGTGAACATCATTGCTACACATTTAAAAAAAATGGTTACCATTTACTATAGAGCCTGGGACCATATTTTGGTTGTCTCTTCTTCAGTTTGCATTTACAAGTTGGAATTCCACAATTCCATTGGAGAGTGTGGGGCTATGTAATTTATTATGCAAATGTTATGTTAATCAGCGTACAAATTTGTACCATTTTTCATGGGCCTTTGTCCAGATTTTTGATGTTTCCAGGTTGAGAGGTATGCCACCAGGGTGGCTTTTCTTTTTTTTTTTTTACTTGGGGCTCTGGCTTTGATTCTCTCTGGAACAGCTGAGTCTATACACTTACACAAATGATTCTACAGGGCTTTAGTGTAAGCTGGGGGTAGGGCTTAGAATGAATGTACACCTACCCTAGGAGGGTATAGTTTGCTTTAGTGAAGTTTTTTGAGTTTTGGTGTTAGTGTTGGTTCAAAGGTGACTGATTTGGAGTTAGATTTAACTAATGAGAGTCAAACAGTTGAGGTGGTGCCTGTATTTGTCATGTTATTGAGAACCAGATCTAGTATGTTTGTTCCTCTTGTTGGGGTTTGAACAATTTGTTCCAGGACATTTGAGTTAACAAAGTCAAGGAACTTTTGCACTACTGAGTTACGGCTAAAGTAGGTTTCCCAGTTGATAGTGGGATAATTAAAACCCTGCCATGACCAGAGTGTTTGCCAATATTTGGACTGACTCCAGTTTGGTCAAGTAGATCTTGTGCACATCATGATCCATGGATGGGGATCTATAACTAGCTATGAGATGAAGAGGGTATTTTCCACAGCATTCTGAACTCCCTGGAGTTGTCCAGTCTAACTAGTCAGGAGGTGAATTTATCTCTAATATAGATACAAACACCACCTCCTTTGGTTCTAACACATTTGTTTTGTGCTCTGAAGGTGTGGAAGGCATCATAGCCTTGCAAGGCTGGGGTACTCTCTGAGGCCTTGAACCAGGTTTCTGTGACTGCACTAACAACTACATACTCCAGTGATAGAAGTGTTTTCAAAGTGTTCAGTTTTTGATTTAAGCTCCTAGTGTTTAGCAACATAATCCTTATTTTCTTATGGTTGGTGATTTTCACACTGGCAATTTTGTTTTTGAGACCTTGGCTAAAAAGGCACTATGGGGGAGGCAAGAGCCTTTGTCAGCAGCTGAAAGCCTAGCGGAGTCAGGTGCAAACTGTCTTTGGCAAAACAGTGAAGTTTCTCGACCATATCACCCCAGATGGACAGAAACTGGATCCCCTATGAATGACACCAAAAACTAAGCAAATTATTGAAATGGCATAATTCTAGGTGATGGTAATATGCTGCTCAAGGCTAGGGACATACTGCCTGGGACACATACTCGGAGAGCTCAGTCATGTCTCTCTTCATATAGTCCAGTGAGGTACTCTCAGGTCATTCACTCCAACATGAGTTATGACAGAGTCATAAAGGTACTTGTTGCTGAGAGACCTGAGGGCATGCATGATCTGACAAATGCTGGCACCGGACAGGCAGCTGACCGTAACTTTCTCCTTATCTAACACTGTGAGAGGGACATCCATGTGTCTCACAATGGAGTCTCCAAAGACAAGAAAATTAGTTTTTTGAGTATTACACCTTAAGGACTTGGTAGGTGAGACACTGGTGTGGCTATGTGTCTTGGCTGCTATGAGAACTGTGTTAGTTGCAACAGTCTTTTAGGTCTCTGGTGTTTTGGTAAGTTTTTTGCGAGACTCCCCATGTATGTTGATTTATGTGTTGGATGCATTCATTCTATGTGCATGAGTGGGGGCACTATGTGCATGAGTAGTGGGTGAATCAACAACCTCTTCACTGTTACTGTTTTGAGAGAGCAGGGATTCAAGATTTTTTGTGTACTTAACTCTCACACCCTGTACTAGAGTAAGTTATTAGTAGATGGTTGTCAGTATACATGAGACAGTTGCTACACTGCCTTAGGAGACCCAGATCAACAAGACTGGCAAGGGAAAAAGGGTAGTCCAACTGCCCATAATGCTAGATTTGAAGAACTGTTATCCAAAGGGGGTGCTTTCAGGAGTAATCTAGGAGGTGGTCTGTAGATGGGTATGTCTGATGGAGGTTTTGACTGGTCACAGCTCACTAGCAATACTTAAACTGAAGATGTACTAAAGATGAGGACTACACTAATGTACTACAGCTGTATTTAAGGGAAAAATTGTCAAAGATTTCTGTCTGGTATGGTGAGCAAACAAGCAGAAACCTGCTCAAATGCAGGGTTTAAATACCAGAAACTCAAAACCTAAAAAAAAAAATTAAAAAAAAATAAACTATTAAAAACTCAAAATAACCAACGAGGGTGCTTACTGCAAGCCTTGGACCAATCACCTTTCACCAGACAGGTTCTAATCAGCACACTTTTCACACAAGGGTACAGAAGGGCCCCTTCCAATCACAGATGTCTTGGAAAATGTACTCAGAATATAACAGCCAATACAAACAAACCCTGATGCAACAAACCTGTATCTGGACCATGCTACAGCTACTAGCTACACTCACTTAAGTGGGAAACACTAAAAAATGTTTTAAACAGCAGAAAAATAGCAGTGAGACTCTAAAAATTTTTTAAACAGCAGAACAACAACAAGGAGACACTAAAGAATTTTTTAAACAGCAAACAGGTGAGTTATTTGAAACTGCTTGGTGGGAAAACAGAACAAATAGAACAGATGTTGTACAAACAGTGAAAAGTAGCAACAATTACTTAGCAAACATTGAAAATATTTAAAAAAGCTTTGCAACAGTGAAAACAGCAACAGAATATGATTTAACAGGCACAGAAAGGCAGACAAATACAATACAAACAGTGGGGTTTTATTTATAGTGTTAAAATGCAGCACTAAATAAGCAGAAGACAATAAATAGTGCAGTAAATAGTATAATCAAGCAAAAAAAAATAGACAACTTATGGTTTTTGGGAAGCACAGAAGGCTCTATTCATTTGGTATCTCAGCTCAGAGTTGTGGCTGGTAGCCCACCTCAGTTTAGCTCAGTTCGAAGAATGAGATGTAAGGTATAAGTAAGTATTTATCCACATTTAGGGATTTAGTTTACCCTGGTGTTTAGTAAGAAGATAGAACAAATTTAGGCCAGAAGGTCTTTCAGAATGATTTTCAAGGATGGAAGGATGGTATTGACCAGATGGATAGAGATAATGCCTTAGCAACATGATTAATACAGACAATGCCCAGCAGATTTGATAGGTTTGTAGACAGACAATAATTTTTGGTTATTGGATTGTAATGACTGACTAAGAACATAGCTGCGTAGAATGTTATTTAGTGCTAGACAAGCAGATGGATTCTAGATAATTTTATAGGTGGTAAGAAGCTATGTATATGTTATTTGATTTGGGTAGTTCTAACTTCCTTGCTGTTGTTCGGCTGTTTAAAACATTTTTTAGTGTCTCACCAATTTAGGCTTTTAAGTACTACACAATGGTGGGTGGTGAAGGGGGTATTTGCTGCAAATCTAGCAACTTTGTTATAGCATTGTTGAAGTTGTTCAAATAAAAAATGTCACATAAGTTATCTAGGCACTTTTGTTGATAATTCCTTATTATTAGACCATGATATCTGTACAGTAGGCCTGAAAGCATTCTCTGTGACTGAAATGATTTCTAAAATCCATCTCCTCTAATCCAAACAAGTTTTAATTCCTCTTTACTTGTATCTCATCAAACTTATTACAGAATAAATGCACTTTTTGAGATGTATTTGTTTAAACATATCAACTTGAGAGACCTCAGAGATTCATAACTAAATATGGCAGTGGCTTAAAAAAAAGTTTAGTTACTGAGACAGACTGACAGCCCTGTTCTATATTCAGTCTCTTATAGATTTCTCTGTGGAGATTTGTGTCTAGCTATTCATGGAGTAGAATATCTAACCCTCTTTGATGTCATATTCCTTAGCAGTTCCTTTGAATCTCAAATCCCTGGTAAAAGGAGCTAAACCTTTATTAAAAGATAAATGAAGCATGGTGTGAAACATTCATATCTGGATGTATTCCTCACCTGTCGAACAAGGCTCCCCTATTGAAATGTCAGGACTTTCAATGCTGAATCCCAAAATATTGAAAAAGAGACAGAAAAATAGAAGAAAACAGCGAGTATCAAATGTCACTTTTCTCCATTAAACTTGCTTTTTTGCAGTGGGGGGGGGGGGGCAAGCAGCCTGTATCCTTCACACCACCTAAACTTATATATTCCACTTCTGAGATTGACATACCTTAAAGAGGAGGAAAGATTCTCTCAAATGGAAATCTTGGATATAGAATATGTAAGTCTGAATTTTCAGTCATTCAGTCTCCACCTTTCAGGACTTAGTACTGTGAGTCCCTACATTTTAAAACAAACTTTCACTACATGTCAGGCAGATGAGTTCCCTTACCAACTTCACAGTAAACCTTGATAATAATATGGAAAGCCTCAAGTTTTCCCTCCTGCTTATCTTGTCTTTTCCTATTTGAGGCTGTAGGGAACTTCTAAATATAGGTTTTTGACTACACTTGTAATGGTTTACAGACTGATTGCATAGTACTTACCTTTGAACCTATGAACCTATAAGGACCTTTCTTTCTTCATGGAGCTTATTATGGAAGTAATAACAAAGGTTGAATGCAGTAGGGGTGGGTGCAGCATGCAGAAGTCCATGACTTAGAAGGGTAACAGGAAATAATGAAAGGCCAGCTAGCTAAGGAAAGAAGTTGACATTAGGTGATGGGGTCATAGAGAGGTTACAGAAAGGAGTAAGGCCTTCAGTCCTTATATTTAAAGCAAAAGCTCTCTAATGGGAGAAGTAGTTTAGTACTTTAGTGTAACAAGCTAATTTTGGTATTTTTTTCCTTCTTTTTCTCATCATGCTGGCCGTATTTTGAGTGCTACATACTAGATGCAACCAGTCTGAAATTCTATCCCTGTGTTTGCATTCTTTTTTGGTTCCCCATGGTACATGTGTATGCAGACGGAGCATTATGCCATAACTGGCCATTAAAGGTCTCCAAGAATGCAAGTGGTAGCACACCAAGAAGTTTGGAGTGTTTTGTTATTGTTTAAGCTACTTTGGACCTTACTAACCGTTAGTGAATATTGGCCCATTTTTACCACTAGCATTATGGTTGCTTTAGTTTGAGCTTGCAAGTCTTTTCTACGCAAGGTTCTGGGGGGTTGCATGCTGATATTAGCACACTCTGATGTAGTATTCCAGGGGAACCAGAGTTTTCTAAAGGGTTGTGAACAGTCAGTCACATTGTATCGCTGCACATAAGCAGCAAGCACCCTTTAAGACTCACCTGCCCACCATTGGTGATTTTCTAGATAAAGAGAAAATACCCAAACAGCCAAAGCTGAATCGGCTCAACATAGGACAGTAGTTTTATTATTTGACTATTTTTTCATCACTATTCATTTTTTATACTGGAAGACAATGGAAGCTGTTTTGTTTTCAAGTATACATGTCGGCTGTTCAATCTCAAATGTTTCTGAACATCCAGACAACTGTGAAATTAAAATTTAAAATGTGCAGTTTATTTAAGTTTATTGTCTTTCTTTTGTGAGGGCAATAGCCAAATGTAACAATGGGTATACAAAAGCTGGATGATCTTTCGGTGTTATTACATTTGTTTAACTCATTTCCTTTCATGCTTTCTTTTAGAAAAAACAGTTTTTATTTTCACTAATGCAGGATACTGTTGACAACTCTGGGCATAAATTGACCTCATTGATTTTCATATTTATATTTATTTAAATTTTTATTTATAGTTTTACATATCTTAGTTTTGTAATGACTAATATTTCTCTGTAGGTTTTACTTCTACACTTATTCTTATTTTTATTGATTTGCTAGCTTTATATGGAAATGTTATTTTGAGATTCTTTTTTTTTCTATATCTTACCTTTCTTTTGGTAGCTGTATTAAAGACCTGTCTTTGGTAGCCTGTACTGGTGCTAAAAGGGATAAAACACTAACGACAGCCCAGACAACCCTACTAGTTGTATATGCAATTTATGGTGGCTCCCCATCAGCTTGTGGCACTACTCTAATGACAAAGCCTTGACTGGAGACCATGGGTCCATCATGATTTAGAGAACATCTTCTGTTCCTTTTAGTTTTTCCCATTAGAGGTCACCACAGTGGAACAGTCTGCAGAATGATTGACAGTGGAGTTTTACTGTGTGAAGCTGCCAGCCTGGTGCCCAACCTTCCATAGAAGGCACACACATGCACACACTCACACCTATGGCCAATTTAGTGTGTCCAGTCCACCTTCAGCATGTCTTTGGGATGTGGGATGCAACCAGAGCACCCGAAGGACGTGACCACAGGGAGGGTATGTAGACTCTGCACAGAAGGCACCCCAGCTGAGAACTGAACCAGAGAACCTCTTTCTGTGAGGTGGCAATGCTAACTGCTGCATCACCATGGCTACCCATCATGACTTAGGGAACTGATGCCTGAAAAATGTGGATATGGCTGCCCAAGCCAGTGACAGTAGGCACTGGCCTAGTACATCTCTCATGTCAGAGCCCATGGGGCATCTTCAGAACATGCTCCACCAACCTCAGTTAAATCATCTCAACATAGGAACAGTAACTGTAACCTATGACCCCTTTGAGCTGAGTGAGCTTCTCACTCAACCATGGCAAGTTAACCTAATTACTTTACTAAAGAACCTCATTTATTTTGCTTGTATTTGCATTCTTGTCCCTTCAGTCACTACCCACACCTCATAACCAAAGATGAGGATGGACAAAGACTGATCAGTAAACTAAGGACTTCGTCCTATGACTCTGCCCTCATTTCACTGACACAGTACAGCACAACACTCACAATGCTGTCAACACTGCACACATCCATTGGTCAATTATCAGATCTCCTCTACCCTCATCTGTTATCAGGACAACAAAATACTTCAACTCCTCTACTTAAGGTACCTGCTGCCTTTCATCCACAAAGAGCGTGTCACTCTTTTCCATCAGACAACCATGACCTCAGATTTGGAGGTACTGTTTTGTACCCTAGCGGCTTAACACTTAGCACTGAATCTCTCCAGTGTACTTAGAAGATGATGGTCACTTGATAATAAGAAGAGATCATCTTCAGCCAAGAAAGATGTAACCCCCACATCCCCAAATTGGATACTACCCAGTATTTGGCTATAAACTGATTTCCTGTCTATGAAATCACCACTTTTCTATATCCTTCCTGTGTTATATACAGACTTCCTCTTTCACAGTATCTTACAGCTAACCTTTCCTTCAAGGTCAGTTCTTATGCATCAATTCTTATCAGAAAATAAAATCTATACTTGTGTCCCAATAGACATGTTAGACAGGCACAGCATTTTGTTCAACAAAGCACCAATGTTTTAGACATTTCTATATAAAAAAGTGTAAGCGCCACAGATAGTTTTATGCTCTGCCATTGGGAATTACATTCTGAACTACTGTCACCCTAAACGTTTTTCTCAAATAAAATTTCACTAAGTGTTTATTGCCTTACCTACTATCACCAAATGCCATGAAACATTTTTTTCTTTATTCAATTTCTATTAATGTTTCCTTGCAAAAGATCTATGTGTACTCAATAGAAAAAACAATACGTTAGCTCACAAGACTGAGAAAACTAACCCCCTAAACTCACCCACAAATTACCAAATAAGAACTTTTTCATGGAACAACTTTCTTGCACGCTCACATGGAGGGTATGCACACTCCTCACACCCACTGAACTTATTATAACCCCAAAGTCATACAACAGAAGCAAAAGGAAAAACTCCTCATTAAAACCCCTAGTGGTCTAAAGCAAATAGTAATGCCACAATGACTCTACATTTAAATCTGCAATACCAGATGATTTCAACCAATTGTGTTCTAGCAGATGGAAACCAAGCAAGTGGTCCTCACCCACCTGTAGGATACCTTGTTGATACTATGTCTGGGGATATACACAAAAACCCAGGGCACCTTGGGTCATCAATAAAGCAGCTTCTTTTTTTAGTGATGCAGTTCTGCATAATGTCCCTAATGTTATCCTCACTTCATATGGGGACCCCAGTTAGCCACCTCAAAATTGTTTAATATTTTTTCAAGTCACTACAAGAAGCATTTTCAACAATTAGAACAACTTCTCACTTTCAGTGATTCATATTTTTCTGAAATCCTGAACATCTTGGAATCCTGGCTAAAGTCATATATTTGTAAAACAGAACTTGCCATGGCAGTGTATAATACAGTCTGTAAAGATCATATTCACAGGGTTGAGAGAGGGGTTGCCATTCACACTAGAAGCAACCTAACCTGCTTGCATAATCAGAAATGGCTTACAAAAGTCAGTGACCATACCTCTATATTATTAAGTATCAGGATGTGCAATGTAAACAGCATAAGCGTTGCCATAGTCTGCATACCACCAAAACAGTGAGCATCGCAAAGTGTTGGCAGAATCACCTGGCAAACATAAAAACTGAAATCATTGGGAATTGCAGGAACTATGGCTTTCTTCTAGCCCAAAATCTTAATTAAAAGTGCTAATTCCTATTGCTCAAGGATTTTGCAACTTAAATAAGGGAGTCTATGACTGAGAAGAGCTGACCTAAATGTCTAAAAGGAAGTCTTAAAATAACCAGAGATAGCTAAATGTTTCTTCTTGATTTGTCAATACTTCTGCCAATAGTGCCTTTATCTCTGTGCATCAAAGGTTGTAGGTGTGAATTTACCTGATATGGAAGGAGCAGATAAAATATTGATCTGTTAATGGCTGAACTTAAAAAAATGAACACATCCCTATATGAATATTTGGCCAGGTCTGACAATAAAAGTAATTATATGGAAACTGTCCTATTTGAAAATTCCAAAGAGATATCATTATATATGTATAAGCTGATGAAACCACAACTAGGAGCAATGGAAATGAGGCTTGAATACATGGAGACCAAACTGGTGAATTAGAGAGTCAGAACAGACAGAATATATTCATGTTATGGGGATTCCTGAAATAATGGAATGAAATGAATATGTTTGCTTTCTGAAAAGTAAGTTTACAGATCGGTTTGGGATCCCTAAGCCGAATTTACAGACATAACTTTTCCACAAGGTTTCACTTCTTTCTGCACAGAGAGCCAGATTCCCCAGAACAGTCCTGGTCTATTCAACTCAATATACATCGAAAAAGAAGCTTCGCTCTGCCTTTTGGATGCCAGACAGGGATTATTCTGCTGAAACGTGAGCATAAAATGCTGCATTCTGTCAAGTTATAAATATCTGTAGAAAGCATTAACAATACTGGCAATTATTGTATCCTGCCAGTTTAAAGGTTTAGCTGCTTGGTGGCCCTCATATTTTTGTTTCTCCTAGGGATGCTTCTTAAAGGCTCTGTGACTCCTCCTCTGAGGGAACTTCCACAGGACCTGAAACTTCATTGAATCCGAATTTAAATACTGCTGTAACTCATGCTTTGAATGACAGAAGGCATAGAGCCATTCCCCTGTTTAATTGCCACCTCATGCAACATCAAAAAGCAGTCATGGTGGTTAACTTGAAGAGATCTGATATCCATTATCTAAATACATGAACTTGATAAGATTAGCACTACCTTGAATGATCAAACATACTTAAGCAATAAAGAGCAAACATGAAATGGAATTGTTCTTTGTTGCACACATGCACTACAGGTTACCATTCACTAATTTTAATGTTTAACAACACTGAGTCTTTTGGGCCGTATGTATTTATGGATGGGAAGGAACATTTAAGGGGGTCAAAGGTAGGGGAATACAAAATAATGTGCATGAGTTTTCTTTGCTTGTCAGCGTTTTCATCAAACTTGCATTTAACATCTCTTTAGCTTAAAACTGAACTCAGATTGATTGCTCTGTGTTTCCTCTTCTCCATGGGAGCCACTGTAAGGTAACCACAAATAGTATTGATGTACGGTTTCAGAGCTTGAATATTGTAGCCCTGGCCCCTTGCAATATTGCTAATATTGTTATACATCATTGGTGCATATCAACCTATTTTATTTTATCTTATTTTACATTTGTTTACCAGGGTAGTACACTGATCAATATATATATATATATATATATATATATATATATATATATATATATATATATATATATATATCAAAAAGAGAACAGAATGGGACAATATTTAGCAACAATTTCTTTCTAAGCTTGAAAAGTTTTACTTTATTAATTTTAAGGTCAAGTGAATCTCCCTTGTAAAAAAACTTTCTGAGTTAACTTCAGTAACATGATTCATTACAAGTATGCAGTTAGAAAGATAAAGTGTGCCTACAGTATGCGCATTTTGAGATGATGATAAACACTGAAGTGGCACCTGGTCTCCAGTCTCCTCTTCCTATGCTCCAGTCACCTTTTGTGAAAGGTCCTCACTGATTCTGTGAACTTACAGGCTCATTGGTAAACGCACCTATTCATCAGCTGGTAACAAATGGCTTCATACAGATCTGAATTCAGTCCTTCCCTATTCCCATAACTCTGACTTCTCCATGTGACTATGCTGTCTGGTAATTATGTCACAAGAGGAGATTTTGTACTAGTTTCTTTTCCTTTTCAAGGCAAAGGCTCACTATTAATAAGATCTGACTGTATATTGTCTTGAATAAAATCACTGGAGGCATAAATCCTATTGTGACAGATTTTATTCTTAATAGGATAGCAGCATTTAAGAATTAGAAAATCAAATCTAATATGACTAAAAGCTAAGTTATACACATATACAAAGTATGAAATCAGCAGTTTCTCAGCTTACGTGGTTCTTTCAGAATATTTTCCAATCACAATTCACACTTTTCAGTTGACAGTTACATCACTAAATATGCTTTTCTTTCAATAATAATATTTAGTCTGGCAGCTATTGCAGAAGATTAAGGCTATGAGCTGCTAACAAGCTACTTCCTGTAATGCAGAGTTTGATTCTTTTAGTCTCCAGTTGCCTACTATGTGACTCTGAGCAAGTAAGTAAACCAGTTGTGCTCCTGGGTTCCTCTGAAAAGTATACATGTCTAGTGGGCTTACCTGATTAACAAATGAATTGAATAAAAAAATCAACAGTTAGCGCAAGGAATTAAGACTACAAGGTATAAATATGCTGCTCCTTGAAGTCCAAAGTTTGCTTCCTTTAGTCTCCATTTGCTTACTATGCCAATTGGATTAAGTCATTTAACCAGACAGTGCTCTGGGGCAACTGGGCTAATCTCCTCAGTGGTTTCCTGACCTGCATGAATAGTATCTATCTATGAAGCTTTGTTAGTATGGATAATGAGTATTTACTTTGTACAGACAATATATATCTATAGCTATATCTACATCTATAGCTATATCTGTATTTATATCTATCAATCTAGATATATAAAATGTGAAAATTGGAATTCAAGATGTTATAGCCCAATGAAAGTATGATGAAGATTTGCTAGTAGTCAAAGGCAGAGAATGCCTATTTTGCAAAAGGTTGGGGCATGCATACTCACACACACACACACACACACACACACACACACACACACACACACACACACACACACATGCAAATAGAAAATAAAGCTTTGTTAGGAAGACCTTAAAAGGTACTTTTTGTATGGATTGCTGTGTTCTATATTGGAAATGGACTTGCAGAAGTTGGGGCTCAAGAAGAGGGTGAGGACGGACAAGGTCTAAGACGGAAGAACAGATACACCCCATTCTTATACTTCACCTAGGAAGTGTAAGTTTGAAAGAGAAATACAGCTGTGACAGAGCACTTAATACTATGCTAAGTGTGTTAGTACAAGTGAGATCATGGTTTCAAATCCCATGTGTCATCAAGGAAATAGAAGTCTAAATAAGGAAAGAGAGAGATGAAACAGTAAGATAATGAGGGATACAAAAGGACTTTTTTATGCTTTGAAGTACACGTCATCAGCTGTAAAGAAAGCAACTCAAAACTCTTGGTACCTATATCACCTTGGAACTCCTTTTGCCACTCTGTCCCAAAAGACAGCAAACATTTCTGTGATAAAGAGGGATGAACTCCTCACGGCAGTCCAGATGACTCATGACTGACCTGGGCATTGGAAAAGCCAACTGAAAGTGTGGAAGTGAGTTGCTGATGCTGACTCTCACATCCTTGAAAGAGAAAGGTGGCCAAGTCCATTATATTATTGTCACACAGTGGAAAGCAGGTGTAAAAGCAAGGGGACTTTTGTATTTATTGTTGGACTAACAATATAACAGTTCCATTTCATCATCCATATAATCTCTACTAACTTTGGGATCACTGAACTTTGGAGCACAGAAGTTTTCCACTTGTTTCTTAGGTTAAGTGGCCATGTAGTAACTATAGATAGAGTTAACAAGTAGTGGGTGTGGTGCTGTGTAGAGGTCTTGCCCTTCTCTAAAACACTTACAGTTAGATTTGTTAGAGATGACTGAATGGGTAGCCAGCTATATAGATATATGTTTGCATCATAGTGTAGTTGCACTCAGTGATATGTCATATGTCTTTAAAGCAAGGCATCACATGGATAAAGAGACGTGGTGGCTTATAAACAAGCATGTAGCACTGGAGCCAGATTTTACAGTGTGTGTGTGTGTGTGTGTGTGTGTGTGTGTGTGTGTGTGTGTGTGTGTGTGTGTAGGTATGTGCAGTTTACTGAACTACTTTTAAAGGACTTGCACTAGTGGTGGACATATCAAACCCCTGGGGTTGTAAGGGGCTAAGGGATAAGTAAATCTCTCTACTCCATTCAATGAGATGTTCTTAGTCCCTAATTTAAATCCCATTCCTTCAGTGTCTTCAGTGGGTGGGAAGAAAGGGTAAATAAAGAGGTCAGCATTGGATGACTGGCTTTTTTAATTTCTCCATGTATCTTGGGTTTCTAATATCGTGATGGGAAGGGATACCATTCCTAAGTCAAAGTATAATTAAAGTTCATGAAAATAGTATTTTTCAGTCCTTGACACTAGCTAGAAGTGTTCTTCACAGGACCTGCAAAGTGCCCAGTAATGACTTCTTCTGCAGTTCATATGGATTTACTTATATCAGTAACATAGCTAAGTATGATTGTAAATTCTTTTTTATAAGACCCATTGCACCTACTACTATTGGAACTGTTTGGGTATTATTTTTCCATTGCTCAAATTTCTGCCTGCAGATCCTGGTATTTATGACTTTGTGTCTGTCTGTATGGAAGACACTATAGTCAGTGGGTGTAGCCATTTCAGTGATCAATGCTACTTTTGTCTTCTTTTCATGGACTAGTATATCTGAACTGTTGGTAAGGAGTGATCCCATGTGCTATAAACTTCACCATTTTCTGTAATGCTTTGTGGCTCATGTTTCCAATGTTTTTTCAGCTACTTCAATGTTATAATGCTTGCACAATCCCCAATGCAACAGTCTTACCACATTATTATGCCTTTCAGTATACAGTCCTATCATTAGTACATCACAACCAGCAACAAGATTTGTGACTTGCAACTGTTTCCAATTTTGTTTTACAAAACCTACATGTGTCTGTTTCTCCCACATCTTCAATGGACTTTGTAAACCAACATGCACATAGTGGAATATCTTGGGCTGCCAATATTAACCTTTCATGTTTTGGTATACATTCACCTGTCTTTACCCACTGCTGCATTCAATCCTGATCAACATGAGGTTGTTACAAGAGTTTTCTATACTTGCAAATACATTTCTGAATTTTCCATATTTCTTGCCTTCTCATCTGATCCTTCACCTTGTATTCTTTCTCTTATTTTATGGCATATTCAATTGCTATCTGATTTTTATCTACTTCTGGTTTGATTTCCACTCCAACTTGATGCCAATATGCTTCTGCTAAAGTAAGCAGGGAAATTATCTTAGACTTATACTCCTCATGTTTTAAAACTTTCACTGTGTTTGGGTCTTGTGAGGTCAGCAGATATGTATGCAGTCGCATGATTGCAGATCTTTATATGTAATCAAGTTCAAGGAGGCCCATACCTTTTTCACAACGTGGAATATATAGTCTTTGTATGGACTGATTTTTATAAATAATTTGATAAGCATGAAGCATACTTCTTGTTTTTCTGTTCAGCTGATCCAACATCTTTTGGGCCAATCACTCCAAAACTGTAAGTTAGGCCAGGAAGATCAAATTGGTTTATAGCTTGGGCTTCTGTTTCTAGATGTCAGCACTGTTTTCAGTATTAATTTTAGTCTTCTAAAATATTCCTCACTAAGTTTTATTCCCATTTGTTCATGTTATATTATTGATCCTTCATCAATTCCCAAATATTTATATACCCCCTCTTGCTCAAGTTGTTTATATCACATTTTTGGCCCAGGCTAATGTTTTCTTGGTGATGCAGCTTTCCTGATTTAAAAGTTGCTTTTGCATATTTATCAAAACCAAATGACATTCTTATATCATGTTAAAAAGTTTTGACCCCTTTGCAGTTGTACTTTCAGTTCCTCATCTGATGAACTATACAGTTTTAAATCATTCACAAAAAGATGAGAAGTCTTTGCACCTTGTTGTTTTCTAGGATCCAGATTGTAGCCATGACCAAATCTGCTAAGTAGACAGCTTAACGGGTTAAGGGCAAGACAAAAAAGCACCAGTGACAAAGAGCCACCCTGGAATATCCCCATTTCAATTTCTATCCCTGGAATAATAATGGGTCCTTTATCATGGCTTAAGTGCATAGTGGTTTGCCACTGTTTCATGGTCACTGTAATGCAATCAATCAGTGTCTTTATACATTTTTAAGAACTGTTTTATCCATGAATGTGGAATACTGTCAAATGCTTTTTTGTAGTCTACCCATGTCATACTTAGAGTTTTCCCCTTTTTACAGTTCTCTATTATGACTTTATTTAAGAACCAATGATTCATCTTTCCATATGACTTTCTTTTTTTACCATTTCGTTCTATTGCCATGATTGAGTTTCCTTCTAAATGATTTTAAAGTTTGTCAGCATCAATTCCAGTGTATAGTTTATACATTATCGGAAGGCAAATAATTGGTCTATAGTTTTTAGGATAGCTTGCAGGTTCACTCTTAAGTAGGAGCATTGTTTTTACTGTTGTTAACCAGGCTGGTGTCTGTTCGGGATACACATATAAATAGTGCTTACTCATGGCTAAATCTTCATGTAAAGATGTTAATACTTTTAGCCAGAGGTTAGGTATTGCATCTGGGCCTGGGGCTTTACAGTTAAGGGGTTTTCTTAACTTTGTTTCAATCTCTCTGGCCATTACTTAATCTCATTTCAGACCCTGTACATTTGAACTTATTGTTTCTTTTACTACTTCTATCCATTCAGCATTTTTGTTATGTTCCACAGGATCTTAACAGATAAAATGTATCCATTCCTTCTTTTTTGGTGGTCTTTCATTTCCTTTTGCCTTGTTTCCCAGTTGTCTGTGTCATCAACAAACTGCTTATTTTGTACTTTTCCTTTATATTTATCGGCATATCTTGTAAGTTTTTCTGCCTCTGCTGATATTTTTAGTTTATTATTTGCGATAGTCCATGATAGATCCTGATCTGTTCCAATACAGCACATTGTTTTTATCACATCTATTTTCTAAGCATTTTTTTTTATTTGTTCCCTCTTCTATACTCTTCTAACAGTGACGCTTCTTGTCTTAATTGCTTTATAGCTTTCTGTACTTGATACTTCCATGATGGCACTTGATTTCTCCCCTTCCATTCCCTTACTGCCCTGTGGTAAGACTTTATCTGCTATTAATTTTGCTGCACAGTAATACATCCTATTTACTTCTGTTATATGGCGTGACTCTCTATGAGCAATCTTAATTACCGTGTTTATTTGTTTTATCAAACTACTAATTTTGGGGATTTTATTGGCTTTCTGTAATTTCTTTCTTTCATTCATCTTAATATGTCTGTCCATCTCTATTAAATCAAGTAAATCTTCTCTTAGATCATTTATTTTTAAACTGAGGGCACATTCTTTGTTCTCCATTTACTGTGGGCATTGCACAGAAAGTTCCAGAGCATCTTCCTGTGTCACATCCTCTTCAGTTTTATCCTGTGTCATCTGTTGCTCTTTCATATAGGAACGCCACAACACTGATTGTGTCGGAGTTGCCACAGTTTCCTGTTCCTTCCCTCACTGTGCAAGTACAACTGAACTTTCGTACTGGTTTCCTATGGAAGGCTCCAAAGTACTTTACTATCTATTTTTTTATTTTATATTTATTTATAGTTTTATATAATATTATATCATTTATTGATTATTTTTCTTTTTCTATTTTTCTTTTCAGTAATCCAAACCACCTATCAGGTCAAGCAGGCCTCTGCCCCCCATAACAAGCAACAGAAATTTCAAACATCTCTGTTGAGCACTGGGCACTTGCAGACACTGTCCTGCAACTAAAGAGACTAAACACTAATGTAGGTGCTTAACTTCCAAGTGTCTAGACAGTAAAATACCTTGACTGCACTAACTTAAACAAATGTTAGTGAGTGCATTAGTACATTCTGCTGTATAGTTCCTTAATCAAACCACTGTACTGATGAGTACATCACAAGGAAGAAACAGCTTCATAATATTCTCTAGTTAGTGCTCCCCCCAAACTAAAGTCTATTTTCTTTTGAGAAACACTTAAATCTATAAAATAGCATTTCATTACCTCTCCTGTTTCATCTGTAACTAACCCCAGTATTAATTTTATATCCTTTTAAGAATTTCAGGGTAAAATTCAAAAACACTTCCCAAAAATTGGAGTCAGATTAGAAATAACTATAAAATAACTCAGACATTTAAAGGTTAATTGACTCTGATTTCTACTTATCCTGACTGAAACTCAAGATCTTAGCTTACACATCATTTCCTTTGGAACAGCAATTTCTCTGCCTCAGGTGTAGCTCCGCTCCATTCACCCTCACTATGCTCGGGCTCACTTCGCTCCTCTCCCACCCCCATTACCACCCACCCCCCATATCATTTCCTTTATACTTCTTCACCATTTCCCTCCTATAATCAAACCCCTCCCCTTCCTGTTTCTTAATTATCTCTCCTTCACTTACAAAAATATATACTACATATTCATCTATTGCACCGCACTCCTTCAACTAACTACACATAATCTAGCTTACCCATACTTCCTCCTCTAACTTTAACATTCTGTCTGGTCCATACCACCTTTTATTATATCTTTTTTTTCTCCCAGTAATCACCATGCATACACCACTCCCCTCTACTGCAATACTGCTATCAATATGTCTCCTCCATGCTCTAACATCCTCACCAACAGTATTAACCCCTTATCATTATACCCCTACCCATACACACAACTATAACTTCTCCTATACCCAACAACCAATATTCATATCTGCATCCATCCTCCACATAAATGTACAACTCCCCAAAATAAAAATCCCCCATCCCATTCCATAATATCTACAAATAAATCAAAATACACTAAATACTACCTAATAACTATCAAACCTAACTACTATCCTATTTCACTACTCCCATCAGGTGATATCCACCCTAACTCAGGACCCAGTCTTAACTATACCACTCCTCACAATATCTCATCAACCACAAGTAATTTACCAAAAAAAAAAAAAAAAAAAAAAAAAAAAACAACTCTATAAACACTCGAAGCACACTTATTAAAGTTAGCCAACTTCATGCTTGGATATCTGCTCAAAACCCATACATTATTTCCCTTACAGAAACATGGCTTAAAGCACAAAACCTAGATAAGGACATACTCCCTCCTGGATATAATATAATATGACTCGATTACCCTAATAAAAAAGGAGGAGGGATTGCAATTGTATACTCCAACGACCTCACTTTTACATACCCAAAACTGTCTATACCTTCCTTTTCTTCCGCAACATTACTGGTAGCAACTCTTAAGCTCAATGACTATACTACTATTACTGTTGTATCTATCTACATTCCACCAGGGGACAACATTCTCTTATTGGAAAGCATTCTCTCCTACCTCTGCCACAACATCCCAAATGAAATCCTCCTCCTTGGGGATGTAAACATAAATTGGGAAACACTTACCAGTCCTAACTCAACATACCATATAAATCTATATGGCTTTTCACAACTTATCTCCCAGCCTACTCATACCAATAACACTCATTCTACCAGTACACTCATTGACTGGATTCTTGTCTCAAATCCCTCTAAATACTATAGTCCTGAAACACTCTCTGACTCCCTGAGTGACCACTCTCCAATAAAGGTACTTAGACATACCTCCCACTTATCTAAACCACATAGATACATAACCTGTCATAAATTATCCAAATTCAACACAGGAACTTTTAATTATCTCTTACTAGGAATAAATTGGAACTTCCTCACCCGGCTCCCACTTGATGAAGCAGTTCAAGCTTTTAACTCAACCTTCCTAAATATCTTAAACTCACTAGCCCCCTTATGGAAAGTAAGGATAAAAGCTACCATATCCCCTTGGCTATCTAGGAATACTCACACTCTCATGACAGCCAGAGACCGAGCCTGAAAAACTTGGACCCAAACAAAACTACCAGCAGATCTGCAAAAATATAAAGAACTGAGAAATAAGACAAAAAATATTGATAAAGATAAAAAAACTTCTACTATAACCTTCCAGCTGCCCTAAAATCAGGTCCCAAAAAATTCTGGAATGCCATAAACCAAATACTTCATCCTGGTAATCCTACTTCACCTAATCCATCTCCTGACAAATCTCCCCAAGAGACTGTTAACTCCTTCAACACCTATTTCATTCAGGCATTAGCCAAACTTTTCAATCCTAATCTAAAATACTCCAGTAACAATGTTCCA
Organism: Protopterus annectens; assembly: GCF_019279795.1. Lineage (NCBI taxonomy): Eukaryota > Metazoa > Chordata > Ceratodontiformes > Protopteridae > Protopterus > Protopterus annectens. The sequence continues at coordinate 688,053,839 of NC_056739.1, read as the reverse complement.
CATTGCTTGGAACCTCCACCCACAGCCAACTCTTTCAACTCTTTTTTCCTTAAAGCAGTCCCTACTGCTTACATCAAAACCTTTCTTTCCAAACTAAAACCATGCTCTGTTTCTGTTGACAGTATTCCATCCTATTTTCTTAAGATAGCTGCTCCCTCTATTGCTTTGCCAGTATCTATTTTAATGAACTGTTCCAGCTCTGAAGCTAAAGTACCTCCTATCTGGAAACAATTCTACACCATAGCTATTCACAAAGGTGGCAATTCCACAGAACTCTCAAACTTCAGACCAATAGCTATCCTCTCCATTCTGTCTAAAGTCTTAGAAAAATGTATACATGCACAAGTAATGCAATATCTTATACAGGGCACACTCCTCACTACCACTCAGCAAGGTTTCCGACCCAAACATAGTACCACTACAGCTCTACTTTCCTTTCTCAACACCATTTCTATAGGTAGAGATAATCGTAAATGTATGTTATGCTTATTCCTTGACCTCTCAAAAGCCTTCAACACTGTGTTACATCCTCTGCTACTGAATAAACTCTCTGATCTCAACTTCTCTACTACAACAATAGCATGTTTCTCCAGCAATCTCACTGACCTACAGCAATCAGTAAGATGGGACTCCTCACTATCATCTCCCCTTCCAGTGAAAATGGGTGTTCCCCAAGGATCCATTCTTGGACCACTACTTTTCAATATCTTCATCATCTCATTCTACTCCTCTTGTCCACAATCCTCATTAGTCCAATATGCAGATGACTCCACAGTTGTCACCAGTGCTAACTCGCTCTCTGAACTTTTAACAGATACCCAGTCTTCTTTCAACTCTGTTGAAACCTGGCTCACCAATAATCAGCTCATCCTTAACCCCCCCCCAGAAAAGAAAAAACAAAATCTTACTCTTTCTCCCCAAAACTGTTACTCATATCAAATCTACTTTTCAAATAAAATCACTAAATCAAACCCTCATAGTTGCTGACTCCAGTACTAAATTCATTGATGATCAGCTAAACTTCGACCTCCATATAAATAACTGTATCAGGAAAACCCATCAAAACCTAGGACTTCTCTACAGAAATAAAAAATTCCTAACCCCTGAATCTAGAACCGCAATCACCCATGCTTATCTTTTGCCATGCCTAACATACTGCTCCCAAATACTCACAAATCTTAACTCCACCTTACTTAGCAAACTCGAATCAACCTATCACAAAATTGCCGGATTTGCTGTACAACAAACCTACAAATCTCACCACTGTATCTCCCTCAAACATCTAAACTGGCTCAAACTACCACACCTCCTACTCCTCTCTCAGCTAAAAATTATACACTCCATTATTTATTCACCATCCTACTGTCCAGCACTAAGCACCATAATCTCCCACTATGTCCCATTCAGACTAGTCAGGAGCTCCACCCAAGACCTTTTACAAATCTACAAGCCCAAGTCCAAAGTAGGAGCCATTACATACAACTACCATCCACCTATTGCTTGGAACAAACCGCCACAAGAAGTTAGATCACTGTCACATCCTAAAGTATTCAAACTAGCCACTAAAGAGTACTTAAAACATCACTGGATTTGTACCTGTTCTCAGCCTCCTTGAATATACCTTCACTATATAACAAACCTAACTACCGTAATTTCTTCTCTATACCAAAACATTTTCAACTTAAACTAGTCTATGTCATAATTTTTTACCTAACAATATCGTCTTTCCTTCTGCTGCAGTGTTCTTCATAACATTTTCATAGATAATTGTAACTGCATATATATGATAACTGTTCTACAAGTTTTATTATGAATGATTATAATGTTAACTGTGTTTGTACCGGTTATATTTTTTGTAACTATGTTTTGGAACTTTTCTCCCCATGCCTCTGCTGAAAAAGAGCTTTTGCTCAGTCAGACAATCCCAGTTAACAAATGTAAAATAAAATAATAAAATAAAATAAATATTGCAATGGGTCAGCTGTTTCCTGCTCCAGTGGTCTCTCCTTAATTTGGAGATCCATTTCTCTATCCTGCTGTGATGTTATCAAAATTGGATTTTCTACAGTAAATCCTTCACTTCACAGGTAATCCATAACCATTTTCTATTTCTGTAACGTCGCCATTACTAATCCTCTTTTCTACTTTTCCTGTTTGTTTTCTTATTTTTGTATTGTAAAATTTTTCATATTCAGATGCCTTTGCCTTCATTTCTCTTTAAATATCTTTGGTGCTGCTCTTTTTGTATTGATTAGTTTTGTTCTCCTTTGCATATACACTCACTTGAAAAATGCCAAGCAGAATGCAGGAGCATGTACTCACACTTTTGCCAACTTAGTGCTGTGCCAATGGGAAATACCAGTTTCTATTTAACAACAATCCATGTTTCTATTTTTCCCCAACTTCTTCATTACCTTGATGATGCATTTATTTTATGGAATGGGCCAGCAGACATGGTAGATCAATTTGTGGAACACTTTTGAATTCAACTACTGACTTTCTGCAGTTCACCTACACATTTAAAGTGAATACTGTCAACTATTTTGATGTCACCATTCAATACAAGGAAGGTGAATTTACCACCTCCAATATTTATTACAAGCCTACTTTTAGTAATTCTTATCTCCATTACAACAGTTTTCACCTCCACAAACAAAAAGTAGGTTTGGTTAAAGTTTAAATTGTCAGGTTGTCATGTATGATCTCAGATGATAAACTTTTTTCCATGACGTCAAACATGTAAGGAAAATGTTCTTTGATCACGGGTACACCAGTATGCTCTTAAACAAGGTGACCAAGGAGGTCACACAGTTTAAGTCCATACTGGGTAATCTCTTGAATGACCTGAACATACAAGGTACCCCTGAGGAAGCCAGGACCACTACCTGGGAGAGGGCATTTGTCTTGAAATTTCAAGGACATTCTCAAATTGTTTCAAGGATTATACATAACAAATGGAACATCTTTAAAAGCAACACTGACATTTTCAGAAATTTGGGGGAGCAACCCCTTTTGGTCTTCAAGACTAGACACAGCATTAAAAACATCTAATAGAAAGACCAACACTTTTGCACGATGGCAACAATAAGGGCACCACCAAATGTGGGAGCTGCCCCTATTACTCTTATATTTTGGAAGGACATTGTATCATTTTGGACAAAATTTGAAGGACAAAGTCCAGTTAAGGCATGACAACTGCAATACCAGTAGAGTAGTTTATCTTGCCAAATGCACCTCGTACCCTGCCTTCTATGTTGCAAAGACTGAATGTTTACATAAAAGAAGGATTTACGAACATTTGTATGTCATACTAAAAACTCAAAAAATGCTCTTTTTAAACATTGTCTCGTGTCTCCACAATTTAACAAATTTGTTTTTGGAATTCTTGTCACAGTCATTCCAAACACAAGAAGAGGTGGTGTCTGGGAAACTCTTTAAGAATTCCATGAGTTCTATTGGCAAGTCAAATTAAATGCAAGTTGTGTCCCAGGTATCAATGAGGATATTTCAATACATCTAGTTTTCAAACTAAGAGCAGCTAAACTTTAAGTTTGATTTTTGGAGCAGTATTTTATTTTATTTTATTTCACCTTGGCACTGAATTGATAACATTTTATGTACAACATATTATTTTATTTGAGAGAGTGGTAAAACATGGGTAATACAGATACATTCATGTGTTACATGGACATTTGAATTCATATTTATTTATTAATATACTTTTCAATTTGAATGTTATATTATTTCTTTTCTACTTAAATGAACTACAAAAAGTTTTTACTTAGAGCTCAAGGTAGTAGCTTTACATGTTTTTTTTTTTTTGTGACAACAGCTATGTCAGCTTTAACTAGGGTCTTTACCACTTTAAATTTAGCTTCCATTTTGTGACCTGCTCATATTCAAACCATCCATCCATTTTGAAATTTGTCCTGATGAAGTCCAAAGTTGCATTTGTTTAGGATGACAAAAACGCTTAATGTTTTTTATTCCTGTTTGACCTATAATTTTTACACTGGTGACTTATTAAAGTGTTTTTTATCTGTGTAAATTCCATTTGGTATTTGGAGGTTCCTACTTCTGGATTCTACTTGGTGTTTTCCCAGTGAGTGAGTGAGTCTGCAGGTTTTGTGCCTCTACTTTGTTGGCTTCTTTGCATATATATTGCACCATATTAAATCTTTTTTTCTTTCCCATGTCCATATTTCTTCTTCAGATGCCTCCTGCTCCTCATGTTTCTCTTTACTTGAGGAACTCATTCTATCATGCTATGTTATAACCTGTGTTAGACTTTCTACACTAAATTCTTCACTTCACAGGTATTTCATAACTTTAGCTTGTATTATTTTTAACTTCTACTTTACTAATCTTCTGTTCTATGTTCCCTCTTTGTGATTGCATTTTTTGTATTGTGAAATTTTCCATATCTGGATGCCTTTGCCTATATTTCTCCTTGAATATCTTTGGGGTTGCTTTTTCTGTATTGATTAATTTGGCTTTCTCCTTTGCATAAATATTGCAACATTATCATCTCTCTCTTTCTTTCCCATGTCCATATTTCTTTTTTATACTTTCAAAAATCTCCAGATTTTGTTCTTTATATTTTTACGCTTCTTCAGTCACTTATTTTTCAAAATGGTCAAAGGTTTCTTGGTCTGTATAATGTTTTTCATAAATCTGTTGCATTAATGAATACAAATTTTTATTTGAAGCTTCTGACAGTTTTTCTTCTGCAAGTATGTTTTCTTTCCTGCAATTTCTCTCTTAATCTTTTTGTATATCTTCTGTCTGGAAATTCTGGCCTTCTTGCATAATAGTAAGGATACATCATTTCTTTCTTATCCTCAGTAATCAACTCTATCTTCTTTATGGCTCTTTTTTGGCCTATTGATTTTTGTGATTTTTATGGACTACTAATTCCTTCTACAAAAGGGGAGACATGCTCCCCCTGGGCCTGTTCTAGTCCCATTGAAGGAATGTTTTCATGTCTTGAGAATTCTACATTGTGATTTTTTTCCATTCCTGGCACCAGTCCTTCTACCAGGACTGGGCACTGTTTTATTCTGGGTCTTGTGCATCCAGCTATTTTTTTATTTGTTTTATTTTTTAACCTATTTCTGTCCATGATGTATGCTATATAAAATACAATCAATATATCAGTGTCATCTTGGTGAGATTTTATGAAAAACTTGGTCCACTGTGTGAAAATACTCACCAAGTATTGAGGGTAAATTCAATTCCAGCAATACTCCTCTCCTTTATTTGCTGATTTATCATCTCTCCAATCAGACCCCTAGCCGACTGGCTAAGTGGATGCACAGATGGTAATTAAGTCATAAAGCATACCCTGATTCTTTTATTGTACCTCAGCCATATCAATGTTAACTAGACATATAGGATACACAGTATGCTATGCTGTGGTCTCTTGTCAGATAACAGACCATTACCTCAGTCATAGAAAATGCTCTAAAACAGATCCATCACTATGTGAGAATATGTCTTATACACAGAGTAACATGCTTTGCAACTGCATAAGTGCTACATCTGTTCTCTGGTGCACTAAATGGTGTACTGAGGCCATCCCCAAGAATGATACCACAGTACAAGGACAAAATGATTGACTCCAACAATTGGCTAAGCTTCTGGTGTCATTCAAAGGGGATCCAGTATCTGTCTGCTTGGCGTGACATGGTCGACAGACCACGATGCTTTGCCACAGATGGCCTGCACCTGTCGGCCCTGGGATTCCAAATACTGGCTAAGGCTCTTGCTGCCCCTATAGTGCCATTTTTAGGCAAGGTTCAAATAACAAATTCACCGCCATAACAGGAACAGGCAAGCAAAAACTGAGGGTAATGCTACTCAGTGCTAGAAGTCTAAATCTCAAAATGCACTCACTCGAGGCACTCCTTAAAATGGACAACATTGATATCTGTGCAGTGACTGAGACCTGGTTCAAGGCTCAAGAGAGCACCCCTGCACTACCAGGCTATAACTCATACCACACTTTTTGGCCATGTAACCTGGACCGAAACACCAAAGGTGGAGGTGTGTCCATATTCATTAAGGATATCTACACCTCCAGGCTAGTTGCTCAGCATAATGCATCTGAAGTTATCCAAGTACAACTAACTCTGGGCAAAACTGCAATCCAAATTGTTGCTTGCTACAGATCCCCCACCATGCCCCAGGATTCCCACTCCTCTCTTATTGATGTACTGGAAAATATTAGGGTTCAGCTAAACACCCTAATAATGGGCAACTTCAACTACCCCACCATTAATTGGGAAAACTACTCGTGTACCAACTCCTTAGCTCAATGCTTTCTGGAATTCATAAACTCCAATGCCCTGGATCAACTTATCCACACCCCCACCAGGGGAACAATATCCTAGACCTAGTCATTACCAACATGAGTGACTGGTGTTCCACACCTGAAGTCAACTCCTCGTTGGTCCGATCCGACCATAAGCTAATCAACCTTGATATCTACATCCCGCCCCCACCTCCCCATTAAGGAAACCATGGTAAAAACTTTCTCCAAAGCCAACTTCATTCTTCTTAAGACAGAAGTGGTGAACTTCATGACACCCGTACAGATGGACAATACAGTTACAACTGCTGAAACCTACGAAAATGCCCTCTATAAGCACTTACACGAGTGCATGGATTGTGCTATCCCAAACAGAACCAAGATGCTATCCTCTAAAAAAAGGAAGCCAGTCTGGTGGTCCCCTGCCATAAACAAACTGTACAACAGAAGGAAGATACTGTTGCAAAAGAGAGTAAAATCCCATGAGTGGAGGAGCTCCCTGGTCAGCCTCATTAAGAAGCTGAGATCCCTTATAAGATCATCCAAAGCTAGCTACGAAAAAAAATCACCACTAATTCTAAGGACAACCACAAAGCATTCTATAGCTATGGCAAGAATCTCAATGGCAACACCCAAATCTGTTATGAGTTACAGCACAACGGCACAAAAATTACAGAACCAACTGATATTGCCAACATCCTGGCAGATAAGTTTAATGCTAACTTTACCCCCCTCACCCCCTAAAGGGCCCATATCTTTACAGGAAGAATGCAGAGTCCCTGTAATCACAACTATGCAGGTAAAAGCTGCACTCTCTAAAGCCAAAAATACAGCATCCATGGGACCAGACAACATCCCAGGCTGTGTTTTCCACAAACTTCAGAACGAACTGTCTCCCCAATTAAGCACTATGTTCAATAATAGCCTCGCATCAGGCTTTGTGCCCACTGAATGGTGCACAGCAACAGTTATTCCACTCCACAAAGGAGGAGCCACCAATGATCCTGGGAACTATCGACCTATTAGCCTGATGAGCCTGGTCTGCAAGGCCATGGAACGTATCATCATGGAACTCATAAACAAAGACATTGGTAACCTCCAAACTCTGGATCCTACCCAGTTCGGGTTTGTGAAAGGCAGATCATGTCTCCTGAACCTGATCAACTTTTTTGAGGCAGTCACCAAAGCCGTAGATGAGGGTAAGGTGGTTCACACAGCCTATCTTGACCTCACCAAGGCTTTCAACACCATCCCCCATTCTGGAATTATAGCTAAACTCACTAAACTAGGTATAAATCCCTACTTCACAAGATGGGTTGCCAACTGGCTCACTGACAGAACTGACACTGTAAAAGTTGCAGACTCCAAATCTGATCTCAAAGCAGTGACAAGTGGAGTACCACAGGGTTCCGTCCTGGGACCTGTCCTGTTTGGTATCTACTTCTCTGAAGTACAGGCTAACACAGAAGGCCTCTGGCTAACAAAGTTTGCAGATGGCTGCAAACTAGGAGCCATAGTCAAGTCCCCAAATGATGTGGACATCCTACAGAAGGGCCTCGCTGAGACAGATGCCTGGTGTCAGAGCCATGGCCTCAAGCTCAATGCCAAAAAGTGCAGTATCATCCCCTTTGGTAAAAACTCTGTACCCATGAACTACCGCATAGGCAGCAATCTACTTAACACCAAATGTGTGATAAGAGACCTTGGGACCCAGGTGGACAGTAGTCTCTCCTTTGATAGTCACATCACCACAGTAGTCAGGAAGTCCTTCTATATGGCACACATCATCATAAAAGGGTTCTCATCCAAGGAAAAAGAGGTCATTGTTCCCCTCTACTCAACACTCATTAGACCCATTATAGAGTACAATGACCCTTTTGGAATATACCTCACAAGACATCTGCAGCAGCTGGAAAGGCCATAGAAGTACCTCACAAAGAGGATTACTGGCCTCAAACAAATGCCCTACACTGACCACCTCAAAAAATTCCAGCTTTACTCCATAACATATCACCTACTGATATCTGCCAAACATATAAAGCTATGTCAAACCCAGAGCTGTTGGACATGCTACACCTACGGAAATCCCAATCCCTCTGAGCTACACGCTCTAGGGACCTAAACCTTGTCACCACAATAAACAGAACATGCTGGAGGGATAGATTCATGTCCCAGAGACTTCCCATACTCTGGAACAGACTACCCATCTTTGTCAAGCAAAGTTCTTCATTAGCACTCTTCAAGAAAAATCTTGATGAGTGGATGGGAAATAGGAAATACACCCTGGTGATCACTTCTGTGTCTCTGCTCAACAGTGGCACAGGAAAATAACTTTCTTGGGTGGCGTAAGCCAGGGAACCTTGTTGGCTAGGCTTACATAGGCCCTTGGGCTGATAGCCTAGTACCTACCTATAAACCTATGAATCTATAGGTTCATAGATATATACTAGGCTAATGACCACCAGGGCCTTTGCAAGCCTAGCCTTGCAATCCAACCCACTTCTGTCCCTTTGTATCATGGGAATTTATTAGGAGGGGGTGTGTTAGGAAGTTTCTAGATGTTATGTATGTGGAGGGGGTTATTTTAGTTTGGGCATTACTGTTGTCCTCTGCTTATCAGAATCAAGGGGCCCAGACCCAGGATAAATTTCTGATTTCTCATCCATTGGTCAAGGCAAGGCTTACATATGGTTAGGGATGGACTCTGCTTCATGTGGATGGGGAGCCTGTTCCAGAGAATGGGGATTCTCTGTGACACATATCTGTCTCACCAACATGTCTTATTTATGCCATAAAAAATTTAAATCCTTGTCTCTAGTGGCTCTAATGATGCCTGTTTTGTGGATGTGTCAAAGGTCCACCAGAGCTGGATCCAAGGATTTCTTGTATGGCAGAAATAGATCACCTCTCAGTAACCTGCAAGAAACACAGTATAGAGATAGGGCTTTAAGACAATCCATATAGGACAAAGTGTTTATACCCTATATTCTTCTGGTAAGGAACCTTTGTGGGCATTCCAACTGTTGCATATGTCTTATCAAGTGCAAGCCAAAGGGGCATTATACTCAATGATGGGTCTGAAAAGAGATAGATAAAATGGCACTATGACTTTCTTGGACCTGGATACCATGCTCTAACATATAAGTTGGGCTACATAGAATGATTTTCTTACTACCTTGGCCACATGCTGGTCAAAGGCCAGATAACTGTCTACATATGTTCCCAAATCCCTGACTACAGTGTTGAGTATTAGGGGGTATCCTATCAATCGGGTGGTTAGCTTGAGTGGCAGTTTTCCCAAAAGGCACTATAATGCATTCTTCGGAACTGAATTTTCATCCATGACTTTGGCATCAGGCATTTGTCTGTGTTAAACCCTCTTGTAAGGTATATTTGCCACGAGGAGAATCTGCGATAGCCAAAAAAGAGAAAAATCTACTGTAAACCAAGTAGCATCAAACTGGAGTCAAATACTTTAATATGCGACTTTGTAGTTTCACTTAAAAGCTTCCTCAGGCACATAAACATTTAAAACAGTTATTAAAACCATTTAAATAGCTAAAAGTCACATGATAAAAGTCACATAATATAATTACACCCCCTGATGTAATTCTCTCAAATAGGGTTTTAAAGATACAGATTCATTTAAGCCTGGCAATACTTAAGCCCTGAGTTGTAAAATCCATCTATATTCCTCTAATTCTGTACATTGAACAATATCACCACCATGTAGGGATTCATTAATTTTAAATAAGATCATAAATTTAAAATAGTGTGTGTTGCTTGTATTATAAATATGGCTATATAATGCATTTGTGTTAAGTTTCCTATTAATTTCAAAGACGACTACTAATACGATCTTTTAACCTTCTGTTTGTTTTTCCCACATAATATGCATCACATAACTGGCAAGTAGCTAGGTATATAATATTCCTAGAATCACAATTTCCAAACACTTGTACATGAAATATTTTGTCAGTGACTGGATGGGTAAAACTCTTACCAGTATTAATACTGGTACAGTGCACGCATTTGTTACATCTCTGTATTCCTACTTTATTGGTCTTAAAATATATAATATTTCGAGGTTGTTGTTTATAACATAGTTTATTCTTTAAATTAACTTAATCTCAAGTACTGCAGACAAAATGGGCCAGTATTTGTTAATAGTGGCTTTAACAGCCTTTGTATCTTGATAATAAGTTAGCATATTATGTGGGAAAAAACAACAGAAAAGCCCTATTTGAGAGAATTATATCAAAGGGTGCAATTGTATTATGTGACTTTATCATGTGATTTCCTCATGTGACGTTTATCATATGACTTTTATCTATTTAAATGGCTTTAGTAACTGTTTTAAATGTTTATGTGCCTGACAAAGCTTTTAAGTGAAACTATGAAGTAGTATATTAAAGTATTTGACTTCAGTTTCGTGCTATGTGGTTTACAGTAGATTTTTCTCTTTTTTGGCTGTTTGCACTTGTTTTCATTGTGATTTAGCAGCAAATTATTCTTCTATTTATTGCTTACAGGGAATCTGTGATAACACATAATTTGCATTCATCTGCAAACTTGGTCCTCCAAAGGCCCTTGACATTAGTATTTACCTTTAAGAAGTAGATGTCAAATAGGAGGAGCTCCAGCATGGAGCCCTGAGGTACCCTGCTGGTAACTGTTCAATTAGTGAAAGTGGCATCACCAATCCTGACTTCCTGGGTCCTGTCTGTGAGCCAGTTGGCAATCCAATGAGTTATGTAGCGGGTTTATGGCCAATTTGGTGAGTTTATCAACTATATATGAGTGCAGTATTGTACAGAATGCCTTAGTCAGGTCCGTGTAGGTGGTATGTACCATTTTACCCTCATCCATTGCCTTAGTGACCTTCTCAAAGAAGACCACCAGGTTTAGTAGGAATGACCTTCCCTTGACATAGTCAAACTGGGAGGGTCCAGTGTCTGAAGGTTGCCTATGCCTTTGTTGATCATTTCAACGATAATTCATTCCATGCTTTGAATATCACACTAATCAAAATAATAGGTCTGCAGTTTCCATGGTCAGTTGATGTTCCACACTTGTGAAGTGGGATAACCATTGCATTCCTCCATTCTCATGGTACAAATCCAGCTTTTAGGCTATAGTTGAAAAGTGACTCAAGTGGTTCTGATAGGTCACGTTTCCAGCTATTTAGGATGTATCCTGGGATATTGCCAGGGCCCACTGAGGCTGTGATTTTGGCCTTAGTGAGTGCCACCAGGACCTCCTCTCTGTTAATAGTTACTGGTATTATGCTAGTAGGTATTTCATGGGGAGGCAGGGGTGGAGGTGAAGTTTGAGCTGAATTTGTCGGTGGTACCACTGACCATAAGTTCGACATGGTAGTGTGTGCTGTTTTGAGGTTTTGGACATAACTATAGAAAGTCTTGTGGTTATCATTAGTCTGTTATGCTACCCTGACTATGTAATTGACCTTGTTGGACTTAATTAGTCCTCTTAGTTTCCTGTTTAGTTGAATTAGAGAGCTCCTATCATTGTGGAAGTTGATCTTCCTGATTTAAGCCATTATTTTTTTCCTTTTGTTTTATAACCTGTTAAGGTTAGGATTCCACCAGTGTGGTTTGTTTTTAGATTTTGTTTGTGGCTTACTTCTAGTAGGTACAGCAGCCTCTGTACAGCCACTTACACAGTTGTATAGGGTCTCTGTGAACAATTCCTCATAGGTTGCTGTGAACTTGGGGTTGGGAGGGACACTGAGTTTTGGTAAACTGTCACTTAATAGGATGCAGTTTGTTTTGCTATAGTTCTTAACTGCTACAGGGTTTTCTGGTGTCACAGAGATGATTTTTATCTCAAAGGCGACAGCTTTGTGGTCCAACCTCATCAATGAGGACATGACAGTACGAAGTGGGTCAGCAGCCCTTTCCCATACTGGTAAGTGCCAGATCCAGTATGTTTGAACCTCTGGTGGGTGTGCACACTATCTGTTCAAGGGTATTTGTCTTAATAAAGTAAGGAATAACTGTGCAGGTGAGTATGAAGCAGTATATATTTCCCAGTATATAGAGGGGTAGTTAAAGTCATCCATGAATAGGGTATTTGGTTTAATGGTGAGTGTGACACCCGTGCCGTGGCCCAGCAATCAAGGAGCCTCAATCATCACCACTAACACCAGAGAGGGCATCTCAAATATGAGGAAAGGATAACAAATACACACAGTAAAGTGCAATTTCCCTTAAGAGCACACAGAGATCACAGTCAGTCCGGGGCTGGTCACTCCCTTGCTCCCCAGGTCCCCAGTAAGACTCCCCACTAGCACAGCTATAGGGTTCAGATCTCAGCCTAGCTGGGCAAGCTAAAATCTCCAGCAGCCTCTCTGTCCAACCAGTGCTTCGTGTCCCTGCCCAAGTAGCTGACACACACACACACACACACACACACACACACACACACACACACACACACACACACACACACACACACACACACACACACACACACACACACACACACACACACACACACACACACACTTTGAGATTAGAGTTTATACAACTTCACAGACACTTCTGGGGAAGGCTGGCACAAGTTCTCCAGCTGTGCCCCTTTTCCCCAGACTATATTGTAGTACCAGCTGCCACCATCCACTAATAATTATCAGCTACCCAAAGGCCCTTAACAGGGTATCCAATTATTACTGTGCAATATTATTATCCAATTGGTAGTATAGCCCACAGCTAAAACTATTAGAGTGGCTTTGTACAGTTTTACCAAAGGCATGCAAGTACTCTTAAGAGCTTAATTTATCTCTACACAAACCAGCTACAGTTAAAAGGTTTTAAAATATTTAATAATAAATAATTAAAACCACACAACAATACTTTCTACTACACAGTCAGTGCTAGTCAAGAGTTCAGAGATCACTTAAAATAAATCAGTAGTACAGTTCTGACATCACAGAAAAACACTTAGTCTAAACTTTCTAATTTCTAGCTCTCTAAAACAAAACACAAGTCTAAGATAACTTACATAAGACAATAGGAAGAGTGTTGATGAGTTGGATATCAAGACAAAAATACTTACAGTCTCTCTCTGAGCAATATTTTTTAAAATCACTAACAAACATTTCTGCTGGGCCCTCCCAGATTACATCACTTTTCACACTTGGGCTTCCCAGTATACACATTACATCATTTTTGACACTTAGCCTGGGGTTCCCAGGCCAACAGGCTACATTATTTAGCAAGCTAACACCTGCTCAGGAAGCTACAACAATAAAAGACATTTCACATGTACACTCTAGTAGTTATTTCTAAAGTTAAAACAATAGAAAGAATGTGCTATCCCAGACCAAATGGCTCTGAGCTCTGCAGATCAAAGGACATACAAGACATAATTTTAATTTCAAAGAACAGATGTGAAATGCTTGACTTAGTTTTCTTTACAGCAGAGGGCAATGTTGCCACATTGTTGAAGTTCAACATTTAACAGCCTATTCTTTCATTTAAATAAACCAGCCTGTATCTTACATTGATATTTACAAATGATAGAATTATTTGCACAATTCTATCTGGCTAGGCTGGCAGCCTTTACCCATCTCTACCAGTCGTCACAGTGTGTGTCTCCAGGAGGTCTAGGTATGAGCTATAGGATTTTAGAGACATAGCTTGCTATGATATGTTATGGGACTTTATCTATGGTGATTTACCCATGGATAAATTCTAGGGCATTGTCCTATTTAGCCAACATAAGACTTATACTTTATTTATTTATTTATTTATTTAATGTATTTATTTATATTTGTTGACTGGGAATGTCCGACTGGACAGAGTTCCATTTTAGGCGGAGGCCCGGGGATAAAAGCTCCACAGTTAAAATATACAGACAGTAGTTAGATTGGATTTACATAGCAATTAACAATTTGATCAACACAGCAATTAAAAATTACAAACATAGTTACAGATGAAGAACATAGTACATCAGTAGACAACTAGAATCTTTATCATCTGCGAAGTACATAACAGACATTAACAATTGTTACAATAAGAAGTTCCTGCTGTATAATAAGTAGTTAGGCTTATGAGCATCCAAGTTTGCTATAATCAAGGTAGTTAGTGGGGTAGGAAGAAAGGTAGTGGGTGGATGGGGTGGGTGATATTAGAGGGGGAGTTGCAAGGGCATAGCCAGCATGTTTTTAGGTGCGCTTTTAGTAAAGTTTTGAAGTGGGTGCATGATGGTACAGAGGTAATTGTGGGTGGGAGGGAGTTCCATAATTTGGCTATGGTGCAAGAGAATAGTGCTTCTCCAGCGGAGTTGACTTTAGTGACCTGTAAGTGATTTTTGTTACTGGATTGTAGTGGTCTGGTGGTGCGATAGGGTTGGAATAGATTCTGGAGGGATGGGACTTTTAGTGGATGGTTTACTAGTTTGTGGCCGAGTGTGAGTTGATACCATTAAAGGAGGTGAGGGAGTTCAAGCCAGCCCAGTTCATCAAGTGAGAGACAGTGGTGACTATGGTAGGATGCCCCTGTGGTGAATTTGGCGATTTTGTTGTAGCAGGTCTTGAGCTTGTTTAGATCGCATTGCCTTAGGTTGGTATATATTGGAGAGGCATAAAGTAGGGTGGAGATAAGGTGGGAATTTGCTATTGAAATCTTTGTTGCTTTGGTGAGAAGTTGCTTATTTCTGTATAATGCTCCTAGTCTTTGTGGACTTTTTTATGGTGATGGATATGTGAATGTCAAATTTTAGTTTATTGTCTATTTCCACTCCTAGCAATTTTCTGTGTTCTGTTGGGTGTATAGTGGTGTTGTCTTTTGCTGTGATGTTAAAGTGAGAGTTGTTTTGAGTATGTTTGATGGGTTGGAAGATGAGTAGTTTAGTTTTGTTTGGGTTGAGTATTAATTGGGCATCAGATAACCAAGTTTCAACAGAGGAAAAGGCTTCCAGTGTGACATTTTCAATTTGGGTAGGGACTGGGCTGAGCAGATGATGGTTGAGTCATCTGCGTATTGTATGAATGTGCCATGTTTGATGGCAGAGGCTAGATTATTGGTGAAAATAGAGAAGAGTAGGGGTCCAAGGATAGATCCTTGGGGAACCCCTATAGAGACAGGTAGATGGGGAGATATGTAGTTCTGCCATACAATGGATTGTTGGTGGTCAGACAGGTAACTCTGAAGCCAGTTAGTGACTGATTGAGAGAAGGACAGGTTATTGAGGACAGAGATGAGTTGTTTGTGTGGGACCATGTCAAATGGTTTAGATAGGTATAGGAAAGTAGCAGAGGAGAGACAGCCATTGTTTTTATGCTGAAGGATAGTGTTAGTAAAGGAGAGTAAGGCAGTGGTGGTGCTATGGTTTGGTCGGAAACCATGTTGAGTACTGGAAAGGAGGTTGTTAGTAAGGAGGTAGTCTGAGACCTTAAAGTGAATGCATCTCTCTAGTATTCTGGAGAGTGGAGAGAGAATAGCTATGGGGCGGTAATTGGTTAGATCTGTGGAGGGGCCGCCTTTGTGGGAATGTAACTTTCTGACAGAGATCGGTTAATCAAGATGGATACTGGGTAGGCTAGAGCATCAGCTGCGATTTGTAGGTATTCACTTGGGAGGTTGTCTGCTGCTAATTTGGTGGGCTTAAGTTTAGTTAAGAGTTTTTTTTATGTTGGAGGTAGGAACAGGTGAAAAAGAGAAGACAGTGGTGAGATTACTAGTTGAAAGTGTGTGTTGGAGGGGAAAAGGGTTGTGTTGTCTAGCTAGTGATAGTATGGTTTGTGTGAAGTGTGTGTTGAATGAGATAGCAATATTTTCGGAGGAGTGAGGGATGTTAGGAGGAAGAGTATTGACTTTACCTGGGTAGAGGATGGAGTTTATGGAGGAGCAGAATTGTTTGGGGTTGTGTTGGGAGGAGTCTAGGGCAGACTGGTAGTATTGGAATTTGTCCTGTTTTATTAGCTTTTTGACTATATTGTGTAGTTCTAGGAATTTCTGTCTAGTTGAGGGGGTTTTGGTTTTGCACCAGTGCTCCCTGGCTTTATCCCTGTTTTTCATTTCTGACTTAGTGGTTTTCTGTAGCTATGGGGAGGGTTGTGCTTTGGTTCTGAAAAGTCTTATGGGGGCATGGTAATTAAGGATGCTCAGGAAGGTAGTATTAAAAAATTCAACTGCGTCATCCAGACTGAGGTACTTTAGAGGATGCCAGTTACATTTTTTGAGGGATGAGATGAATGTGAGTGGGTTAAAGTTTAGTTTTTTAGGTATCTGCCAGTAGAT
This sequence comes from Protopterus annectens, assembly GCF_019279795.1. Taxonomy (NCBI): domain Eukaryota; kingdom Metazoa; phylum Chordata; order Ceratodontiformes; family Protopteridae; genus Protopterus; species Protopterus annectens. The sequence continues at coordinate 688,037,264 of NC_056739.1, read as the reverse complement.
GACAGGTTTATCTTGGTATAGGTGTTTTTTGAGTAGGAGTGTTGGGGAGTGATCACTGAGACTATCCAATAAGCAGCCTGCTATATATGACTGGGGACTCTTACTGACTAGTATCCAATCCAGGGTAGTGTGCTTGTTGGACTTTTTATTTATCCTGGTTGGTGACTGGACTAGTTGGGTGAAGCCATGAAGGTTTAGATGATGGGTTGGATGGGTGCCAGAATAGGATTGCCAGTCAATATTGAAATCACCTAAAATTATAGTTTCTTGGGGGAGATGGTGGGTAGTCCAGCTGAGGAGGTTTTCTAGTGGAGGGATGTTTTGGCCAGGTGGGAAGTAGCATTCAATTATGTGATGGCTTTATTTTGGTTTATATTGAGGTTGGTATATATTATTTCTTCATTGCCTATTTGTGGAGCTGATGATTTTAAGATCTGGATGTTTAGATGCTGTTTAAATATTATGGCTATACTGCCTCCTTTCTTATTTAGCCAGTCTACTCTTAGTATGCCGTAACCAGTATGGAGGATTTGCTCACTGGTAATGTGAGGTGTAAGCCGCGGTGGTGCAGCGGTAGCATTGTCACCTCACAGCAAGAGGTTCTCCTGTTCAATTCTCGGCTAGAGCGCCTTCTGTGTGGAGTCTGAATGCCTTCCCCGTGGTCGAGTGGCTTTAGAAAGACATGCGTGAATGGGCATCCTTCGGTGAAGGTTGGGCACCTCGGCACCATAAAAATTGACTGCCAATCATTAGCAGACTGGAGTTCCACTGTGGCGACCCCTAACCAGGAAAAGCTGAAAGAAAAACAAACGGAAGGAGGTCACTTGGCTTTCTATAGGCTGTGATTTGGGAGAAGTTGTGGTTTCTAGTCTGATTATGAGGAATGGGGTTGGAGATGGCGGGGCCAGGGTTGGGGTGGATGTCTCCACTTAGGGCTAGTTTTGATATGCATGAGGTTATTAGTTTTCTCAGTTTTTGAAAGTGTTTGTTTATTAGGGAAACTTTATGATTGTGCTCTATGGGTAATAGGTATGGTGGGAGGGTTACTATTTTAAGTTGTAGGGATGCTTTTTGTTTGAGTAATATAGTTGATAGAATATGTGGTGGGTGCATAGGGATGGTTTTTTGAGTTGGTGGGAGGGGAGCTGAGTGAGGGTGAGACATGAGTGGTGGTGTGAGTAGTAGTACAGTGGTAGTGGCTGAGTGGGGGAATGATGGAGTTTGGTAGGATGTAAGATATGCAAGGAGAGTGCATACAGTGAGCAAAGGTATGGTATGCTTATACATGTTAGCTGAGGAGGAGTAATAGTAGTGGGAAGATGGAGGAGGTAGTGTTGGGTTTAATGCTGTGGTTGGCTGTTGGAAAGATGGGAGGGGTTTGTGTGTGTAATAAAGGTAGGATCATTGGGGGCAGGTGGGAATTGGGGGAAGGGTGGGGAGCGAAGCGGGCAGAGACCCTGTTAGTTGACCTTACGAGGGGGTTGGAAACAATCAGGTAACAGAGTAAACTGATATAAGAGCATATGATAGTGAATGTGGAGACTCAGGTAGGTACCCTGTATTTCCACAAACTATCAGTTAGTTGTGCCCCAGTTCAAGCAGCTTTAGTAAGTTTTATTGCAGGGCTGAGCATAAAGTGCTCAAAGGGTGGTTGTAGTTTTAAAAATGTTGCCTGCCACAGATAATATATATTAACTTTGGGATTGGCTTAAGGGAATAAACAGAGAAGGGGGAGGGGAAGAACAAGGGTGTGAGCAGGCAGTTCTTTTGCACTGCTGCTAATGAGCCAAGATCCAAGCAAAGACAAGTTTGTGTTTAAGAAACAATCAGACTTGACCAAGGACTGCTCTGAAGCTGTAAGTCATTTCCTAACCATTTCTCAGGTGGAAAAACAGGATAACCTTGTATCAGTAGGCTACTGTGGTCTCAATTTAAATTAACAAACACACAGTATTTGATCAATTATGGATACTATTTGCTAACAGAAAGTAATAAAAGAGAAAATGGAAGATGAGTGTGTATATGTGGGGGGGGGGGGGGGGGGCTGCTTATAAGCCAAAGCAGAGTGCTGTCCAAGGGATAATGATTATTAGCTCAAACAGGTAGACACATACTCAAAGTTAACTTTAGTTGTTTGTGTTTGCAGACAGTTGAGACCCAGACTGCGCTTTTCTTCTAACAATGTAGCCACCGGTTGGATAAAAGATAAAGGTGGTACAGCAGGTGAATACTTAGAGTGGTGTTAGGTTGGAGAAACACTGAGCTCCTCATGGGGCCTGTAGCAGAGTGGTTGTAGTGGCTAATATATATTGAGACTCCTCCACCTTTTGTCCCTGACTGTGCAGCATGGATTAAATTTGTAGAACATCTCTTGGTAATGGCACAGATGTTTATATTCTCCAGAGTGAGGAGAGCTTGTATGATGTGGAGTTTAGGCTTCGGACACCGAGAAACCTTTATGTTTCTTTTGCTTTTATTTGACTAAAAACAGGCTCTGGAACTTTAGCCAATATTCAGAAGCCTAGGAGAGATGGGTGCAGACCATCCTTTGTAAAGCAATGTGGTTTACTAACCATGTCCTTCCATACTGACAAATACTGAATCCCATGAAAAGACATCAGAAATGAAGTCAATTATTAAAGTCAATCAACTTTTGTTTGTACTGCGGCATCATCCATGGTGAAGGTAGAATGCTGCTTAATGCAAGGCACATACCAGCCTGAGACACATATTCAGATAAATCAACAATTAAAGCCCACATGGACTATGATGGAATCATACTAGTATTTGTGGTGCAGTGACTTATGTACATGCTTAACTTGGTGAATTCTGACTCCAGATCAGCAAATAACTGTTAAGTTCTCCTTGTTCAGTCTGATGAGTGGGGCATCTGTGTGTCATACAATGGACTCCCCTATGACAAGAGTCCTGGGTAATGTTTTGGTTTGCCTAATGGGCTTTGCTCCTGGGGGTCTACTGGGTGTAGGCACATGTGTGGTGTTTGGTGCTGCTTTTGATGAATGCTTAAGTGATTGCTGAGGATGGGCATTACTGAAGTCAATCAGCTTTTGTGTATAGTGTGACATCATCCTTGGTGAAGGTAGAATACTTCTCAATGTAAAGCATATACCTGCCTGAGACACAAATTCAGATAGATCTACAATATCTCTCTTCAGATAGTTCCAGGAAGTACTTCTCAGGTCATTAACGCTCACATGGAGTATGATAGAATGATACTGGTACCTGTGATATAATGATTTGCATGCATGCATGCTTAACGTGGTGAATCCTGGCTTTTGGTGAATTCTTTAGTG